>NC_056740.1:435553100-435653100 GCF_019279795.1 Protopterus annectens | reverse complement strand
AATAGGTTCACAGGTGTTTACTAGGCTAATGACCACAAGGGCCTTTTTAAGCCTAGCCATTCATCCCAACTCTCTGACAAGGTCTGACGTCATTAATAAGTGTAAGCAGGGGTTTGGGAGATGAAACATTTATAACCAGGGGCCTGGGAGATGAACCATGTACAGGTTGCCTGTGTCCATTAGAGGCATAGGTGCCAAACCAGGGGTGAATTTCCTGTTCCCCGAATCCCAATCCAAATGGGATTGAGGAAAGTATGCAGTTTCTTGGAGCTGTTAAACTCAGTGTTTCCTAAAATTAAAGGAAAATAGGGCATGGAATGTTAGAAAGCAAAACAAAAACTACTATTAAGTTATTTGACTGAAAGATTTAAATTGGAACATTAGTGGGTTAACAGATAAAGGGAAAACACATTAAGGTATATTAAGAGAAGTAGGGCACAAGGGGGTAATAGTACTAGAACACATTGAGGTATATTAAGAGAAGTAGGGCACAAGGGGGTAATAGTACTAGAACACATTGAGGTATAGTGATAGAAGTCGGGGATGGGGGTAATGGTACAAGAACACATTGAGGTATATTAAGGGAAGTAGGGCACAGGGGGTAATGGTACAAGAACACATTGAGGTATACTGAGCGAAGTAGGGCACAGGGGTTAATGGTACAAGAACACATTGAGGTATATTGAGAGAAGTAGGGCACAGGGGGTAATGGTACAAGAACACATTGAGGTATATTGAGAGAAGTAGGGCACAGGGGGTAATAGTACTAGAACACATTGAGGTATAGTGATAGAAGTCGGGGATGGGGTTAATGGTACAAGAACACATTAAGGTATATTAAGAGAAGTAGGGCACAAGGGGGTAATAGTACTAGAACACATTGAGGTATATTGAGAGAAGTAGGGCACAGGGGGTAATGGTACAAGAACACATTGAGGTATATTAAGGGAAGTAGGGCACAGGGGTTAATGGTACAAGAACACACTGAGGTATACTGAGGGAAGTAGGGCACAGGGGGTAATGGTACAAGGACACACTGAGGTATATTGAGGGAAGTAGGGCACAGGGGGTAATGGTACAAGAACACATTGAGGTATATTGAACGAAGTATGGCACAGGGGGTAATGGTACAAGAACACACTGAGGTATACTGAGGGAAGTAGGGCACAGGGGGTAATGGTACAAGAACACATTGAGGTATATTGAGCGAAGTAGGGCACAGGGGGTAATGGTACAAGAACACATTGAGGTATACTGAGGGAAGTAGGGCACAGGGGGTAATGGTACAAGAACACATTGAGGTATAGTGATAGAAGTTGAGGACGGGGGTAATGGTGCAAGAACACATTGAGGTATATTAAGGGAAGTAGGGCACAGGGGGTAATGGTACAAGGACACACTGAGGTATATTGAAGGAAGAAGGGCACAGGGGGTAATGGTACAAGAACATTGAGGTTTAGTGAGAGAAGTAGGGCACAGGGAGTTATAGTACAAGAAACGCATGTAAATAGAAATGAACATGAAAATTTCATTAAGAGTTGCAAAATGGATGGATAGTATGCATGTATGGAGGGCAAAAGAAAGACGTGATTTACTTTTGCCAGGGAAGAGCATTGGATTAGCTGTACAGGAAGTAAAAAAGAAAAAGTTTGGGCTCTTATGTAATGCTAAAAGGAATTTGGCAGTAGAAAAAGCTACTGCTTGCTATGATATACCTCCCTAATAAATCAAAAATACAAAATAAAAGATAGTTGTTGGGAAATCTAGTGGCTTTCCAAAAGGGAATCACGCTTGTGGCAGGAGACTTGAATTCACTCTCCAATGAGGAGAATGTTTTAGTAAGACTGAGAAAAGTTAGAATGCCTCTTGCAGGAAGATATCTAGAGAAATACATGAAACTATTTGGCATGACTGATATTATGAAGTTGAACCGGGAGCATAATATACATACTTCTGTGGGAAGTATTAAAATTCAACTTGGCTGGATAGGTGCTATGTGTCGAAGGAATATGAGAGATGTATAAATAAGCCAGGCAAAAACCCATCCAGTCACACTCTCTGACCATGTGTCACTCCAGCCTGAAATGAGGGTTAAAGGCACATATACAGGGGGGAAAGCTAGCATTTTTTTTATTAAAAAGGAAAGCATTTGCAGACTACACTGACAGCAAACTGGAAGAAGTGACTGAAATTAATACTGAAGACAACAATCTGGTCACTAGCTGGGAGAATTGTAAAATGTGGTTTAAAAACCTAATTTAATCAAAAACTAAACAAATTTGGTGGAAGATCCTAAATAAATACTTTGAAGCTTTAAAAGTGGAAAAACTACAAGAACAGCCGGCCAGCTAAAGGAAGTAAAACTATCATTAGTAGAATATATGGAAAGTCACAATAAATTTAGAGCAATGGCCTTGAAACAAAACATTTTTGGAAATATCCCACAAAATATTCAAGATGCTAGCACAGAGGTTAAGACAACAGAAAGCAGAAACAATGGCAATTAAGTTAAAACACCTGGCCATGGAAAAAAAATGACAAAACATCTAGTAGAAATAAAAGCAGTAATTTCTGATATAATAAAGACACATATACATGGGATACAAAGGCTGAACCTAAAGAAAAACAGAGTATCTAAAGGTTCTAAACCTGCCAAAAATAAGTGAAGAAGATAAAGTAGCTTTGATGGCCAAGATTATTGAATCTGAAATCTGGGATGCAATAAAAAATCAAAACACAGGGAAACACCAGGAATAGATGGAATTCCATTAGAAATATAGGTGAGAGCATGAGGCCAAAGCCTAAACAGGAAAATCCGAAATCTTGTAAAGTCTTCTAAAGCAAATTACGAAACTAAAATCACATCCCTAGTCAAGGATAATACGCCCGAAGTCTAAAAGGGATTGCCCAGCTATGTGCCGAACTGGTTGTAGATGGGATCACTCATACTATTTTTATTATTTATTTTATTTTACATTTCATTACCGGGAGAGTCCCACTGGACACAAGTCTATTTTCAGCGGAGGCCCAGAGAGAAAAGCTCCAGATACAAATACATACATACATAAATCATATAGTAAGAGATCAACAAGGTTTATACAATGAATAGAAAGTTGTAGCAATACTACAGCGGAAGATAGTGTCAACCTGCTGACCAATTCTGAGCCAGCTTCACCCCTCTATCCCCACCTACCATATCCCAAAGCATACCTGTCACCAGTCCTCTGCCATGTATTTCTAGAGAACAGGTCATCTCTGCATTCGCCAAGGCCCAAAAACATGGCCTCAGTCAGAGCAGATAATATCCCAGGTTGTTTACTAAACAATCTAAAACAAGACCTAGTGAACCCACATGGCATTCTCTTTAATCATAGCTTGAGAACTGGCTATGTTTCCGCAGAATGGAGACCAACAAAAGTAATCCCCCTGCACAAAGGGGGGCCATCAACTGATCCTGGGAACTACAGACCCATAAGTCTAACCAGCCTCTTCTGCAAGGCCATGGAAAGAATTATCATGGACCTCATCAACAAGGACATAGGCAACCTCCAAAGACTGGACCCAACCCAGTCTGTCTTTGTTAAGGGTAGATCATGCTTATTAAACTTGGTAGACTTCTTTGAGGATGTCACCAAATCCATGGACAAAGGCCCAACCCAGTCTGGCTTTGTTAAGGGTAGATCATGCTTATTAAACTTGGTAGACTTCTTTGAGAATGTCACCAAATCCATGGACAAAGGTAAGACATGCACACAGGCTTATCTTGACCTTGCCAAGGCTTTTGACACAATTCCCCCTCTGGCATTATTGAAAAACTCTCCCAAATTGGGATTAACCCTTATATTTCTAGATGGGTAGCCAAGTGGCTCACCAACAGAACACACTCTTTCAAAACTGGTGACTCCATCTCTACCAGTAAACCCGTCATCAGTGGAGTACCACAGGGGTCTGTGCCGGGCCCCTTACTGTTTGGCATCTATTTCTTAGGAGTCCATATTAAAGTAGATGGTCTTTGGCTTACCAGGTTCAGTAATGATTGCAAACTGGGAGCAATCACTGAGTCCTCTAACAATGTCAACATATTACAAATTAACACAAACAACTGATTGGTGCCAAAGTTATGGTCTAAAACTAAACGCAAAAATGCAATATTATTCCCTTTGGCAAAACAGAATTCCCTACAAATTAAAGTATTGACATCACCTCCATTAGTTCCAACCCAGTGGTGCAAGACTTGGGAACACAGGCTGATAGCAATCTCAACTTTGACCGCCAAGTTTCCACAGTGGTAAGGAAAGCCTTCTATGTAGAGTGCCTGATAAGTAAGGGCATAGCATCCAGGTCAAGGGATGTTATAACTCTACTGTACTTGACCCTCATCAAACCACTAGTAGAGTATAATGCAACCTTTTGTATGTACCTCACTAGACACCTGCAGCAACTGGTGAGGCCTTGGAGGTTTCTCACTAAGAAAATACAGGGACTTCAAACCATGACCTAAGTGCAGAGGCTGAAAGCCCTGTCACTTTACTCTGTATCGTATAGGCTGCTGGGAAGTGATTTGTGCCCAGCCTATAGGGCAATCTCCAACCCTGCCCTAGTGGAAATGCTGCACATCTACAAGTCACATGACACAAGAGTCACTTGCTGTAGGGATCTCAACCTAGCTTGTGACATTAACAGATCATGCTGGAGAGACAGCTATGTCTCCCAGAGACTGATGTAAAACAGAGCTCCTCACAGACCCTATTCAAACGCAACCTAGATAATTGGATGGGAGACTGTAACTTTGCTCCTGGGGTGGCACCCATGTTCCTCATGGACAGGGGTAGCTGGTGTGATCACACACCTGCTCTGGTCATAAATTTGTTCTGTGAACTATTCAAAAAGAACAAATGGGGATACCTGGGATTAACATTGTTAGGCTTGTAACTAGGACTGCTGTCTTAGTAACCTCCTATGAGCCTATACAGATAGTAACAGGCTGGCATGAATTATTTAATAACATATTTAAAAGTAGGATGGTTCCTTCTTGGAGAGAAGTAGTATTGGTGGTAATAGCAAGACAGGGCAGAGACTTAACAGACCATGGGTCACATAGACCCATCTCAATACTGAATCACAACTTTAAAGTCTTCATGTCCATACTTTCTGAAAGATTGTCAGCTTTGTTAACAAAACCAACTAAATTAGACCAATGTGGTTTTATAGAGGGAAGACAGACATTCAGCAACATTAGCAAGATGATATTAATTCAGGTGAAGAATGGAATAAAGTTAACGTAAATAAGTTTAGATGCTAAAAAAGCCTTTGGTAGGGAAAGGTGGGTTTTATGGAGGAAGACATTGACATAATTAGATCTTCCCAGAGAATGGATAATTGTTGATTAATAACTTTGACTCCTTCAGCACACAACAGAAACCAAACTTCAGCTAAACTAAATCAGTTTAAGTAATAGGATATGTTTTTTTAACACCTTTATTAAATTCTCATTTAAGACATAGGCAAACATACATTAGCATAAAAGAAAACAAACCATATTAAAGTGTTTCCAGTTACATACATTACACATCATATATGCTCTTTTTTATAACTATTACCAGTCCAACATTGCATAAATTGCTCCATTCCTGCCTTCCCTTAAACCTCAATCCTCTTCCAGAACATTATTCTGCATGTATTGTTCGCAGTTTCCATTTATTTCTACTTAATCTCCTCCTTCATTTTTCAAAAGTTTCTACTTCCAGTTCTTTTATCCATTACAATATTCAATACTTCCAATACAGTTGTTTCACACTTTATTTCCATTTTCTAGTAATCTGATGTTTTGGCAGCCACAATAATTAAATTTAAGAAGACCTTACTATGTTTAGGCGGTTGTACTTCTAAACATCGAAGTACACAAATCTCAAACAACTAATGATTAATCCTGAAAGACTGACAGCCAAAACACTGAAAAAAACAAAAACACGTTTTTTTGCCGGTGAGCAAGCCACCTGCACCCCCCCATGTGGGAGGACTGTGTCTCCACCCCCCCAATTGTATATACCAACTCTGAGATCGCTGTACAGTGGAGAAAGGGCAAATTCCCTGATCCCTACTGTGTACAATCCTGCACAGACTTAACACTGGCAGAAGTGATCAAATGAGTTTCCATCACTGCTGCTGGTGTTAAGCACATCAGAGATTATAAACATTCAATTATATTGAATGTTTCTTTCTAGGTAATTTAGATTCTGTATCTCAGCTAAAAAAAAAAATAATTTCCTTAGTTACACCCATTTGGTCACCCATAATATTTCTGACAGAGTACTCTGTAGAGAGAGAATTTTTAACTCATTACACTCTCAGAGCATATGTTACCACTTACCTCTTTATTTCCCATCACACCTCCAATATTTGCCCTGTACCTGAGGAAAATAATTCTTTGGCATCTGCTTGGGTTACAAAAATACATATGCAGACACTTCAAAGCAGAAATCCTAAACTTTCTAGACTTTGTTGCATACTTGGGAGCTATACATATGTCTTCACAGTGTTCACTCATAAATTGCTTAGCCAATCTCTCTTTCCAATCTTTTGTAGCCTCCTCAGAATGATGTATATCGTTATCTTATAATATTTTATATGCCAGCTAATTATCCCTTTTTTAACAGCAGCTTCTGTTCTAGATACAACTAAAAACTCTATCAAAGCAGGTCTTTCCCTTAGGATTTTCCTATCTCCTTTCTCTTTGCCTGTTATATAATATCAGTCCCTGGTAAGGAAGGCAGTCTCTAGCCTGCAGTCCATATGTCTTAGCCACGTCCCATTCTATTACATTTTCCTCTCTAGTTATTTACTCTAAATATCTTGGTTCCTTTGCTAGTTTTCTCCAGAAAATTTTAATCCCCTCTTGCCTATTATCTGTACCCACACTTGTAGTCATCTCTATCTGCAGAATTTCCTTTCTCCATTCTTATGTTGGCTTAGGTGTTAGAATACTTTCTGCTACCTTATGAATATATATTCTGCACAGCTGTTGTTATTCTCCTTAAGGATCTGCATTCAAACTCCCACTCTCTCCTTATTTCTTGAATTTTACCCCTGCGTCATCATTCCCTCTTTCCACTTTGAGTTATAACTTTCTGCTTGTGCAATGTTTGAGTCTTAATTGTATAGCTGTAAATTATTCCTTCAAATCGGCTAATCGTAAACCATATAGTTCTACTGGAAGGATCAACTTATCCCACTTAACACTTGCCATCTTACCCTGTCAGATAAAGTCCTTCATCTCTTTATTAATTACTGTCCACAAATTCTCTGGTTCATAAAAATATGCCTGACCTGTGTATAAAGCTAAAAGGACTACAAATATTTTTACTGCTTTTATCTTGCTATTCGCATCGACAGATAAGGGCTTCCACTTTGTCATTTTCTGTAATATTGGGAACAGTAACAAGTTGGTAAAACCAAAAGACAAACTGGTAAACGGAGTGCAGATCAGGACGCTGCTCGTGCAGATACAGGAAGTAACAAAATCCAAAACAGCAGAAACGGCGAGCTCAGTACTATGTTTTTGTTGCAACCTCCACCAAACAGCAAAAACAGCGAGCTCAATAAATACTTCTTTTATTTCGACCACCAAAAGTCAGCCAGACAAGGTACATAGTACTGAGCTCGCCGTTTCTGCTGTTTTGGATTTTGTTACTTCCTGTATCTGCACGAGCAGCGTCCTGATCTGCACTCCGTTTACCAGATTTTCTGTAATATCTTTTGTTTAGTCTCTTCCCAAATACCCTTAGCTGCCATAACAGAATCCTTTTTAATACATACTACTAAATATTTAATTTTATTGTGTCCCCATAAATATGGGTATTACTGAACCAATTCATTTGTAGGCATATAATTTATGGCTATAGCCTTGGTTTTATCTTCATTAATTTTAAATCCCAAAAAGATTTGAAACTGTCGCAAAATGTTTCACAAAAATGTCCTTTTCTGAATTTATCAGGTAAAAAATAATAATGTCTGCAAATAAAGCTTTCATTACCGTACCAATTATATCCTTGAATTTCAGTGTCCCTTATTCTCCTTGCCAATGGCTTTAAATATCAAGCAAAAAACAAAGGTGGAAGAGGATACCCCTGTTTGGTTCCTTTTTCAGACACAACGTAATGGAGAGGAAACCTCCCACTTTAATTCTTGCCTCTGATCCCTTAAATATCCCAATCAACATTACTGTAACTGGGAATGTAAATGCTTTCATTATCCTGCTCATAAAATCCCAGCTTACTCTGTCAAATTCTTTCTCTGCATCAAGATTCACCAGTGACAGTGCTATTTTTTTATATCATTTTTCTATTAATATTGTCAAATGTCTCCTTTTTGAGCTATGATACAGAATCGGGATTGCCTAGACATAGTAAGTCCTTGCTGAGTCTAAATATGATGGCTGCCAAAAAGCAATTACTAGAAAATGGAAATAAACCAACTTTACTAGAAGTAGCATAGAAAGTAACAGAGATAAAACAATTGGAACTGGGATCTTTGTAAAAGGGTACGTGCAAATTACATACGAATAAATGGGAAGTGTGAGATCAATACAGGCAGAGGAGGAACGAGGTTTAAAAAAGGCCGGAACTGAATGAGCTATATAATGGTCGACTGATAATGACTGGATATATTATAAGTGATGTATAATATTTTCAGCAACAGTTGTGTCTGCATGGTTCATAATGTATAATGTTTGCAATGGATATTGTGTCAGTTTGGTTTATTTTCATTTATATAAATGTAAGATTGCCTATGTCATACATGGTAATTTAATAAAGATGTTTTTTGTTTAAAAAATATTGCCAAATGGCTCTCTCTCCTCCATAAAATCACACTGATACATATTACATGTTATGATACATATTATAATGTATAATGTTTGCAATGGACATTGTGTCGGTTTGGTTTATTTTCATTTATATAAATGTAAGATTGCCTATGTCATACATGATAACTTAATAAAGATGTTTTTTGTTTAAAAAATATCGCCAAATGTCTCCCTCCCCTCCATAAAAATCACACTGAAACATATTCTTTTAGCTAGTATAAACAGAACCACTTTGTAATCATGGTTTAAAATTGAAGCGGGTCTGTACAAAGCTGACTGTGATGGGACTTTATCATCTTTACATATTATAGCCTCCACAGCTTTCCTCCAAGATGTTGGTTCTTCCTCTCCTTTTAAAATAGTGTTAAACAAAATCTTCCAGATTTTTATCACTTTCTTCCCTCCTAACTTCCAAACTTCCACAAAAATATCATCTGCTCCTGTAGACTTTCTTGCAGATCAATTATACATCATTGTTTTTATTTCATCTCGTCATATGTTAATTGCTGAACCTCATCTACCTCTAACCTTGACATGCTTAATTCTTCCATAAATATTTCTATAAATGGTCTTTCTTGTTTTCCATATTTCCCTGCTTTATATACATTTTCATAAAATTTCCGAAATATCTCTAATACTTCCATAGGATCTCTAGTTATTTTTCTTGGTATAGGCTCCCGAAGTCTGGTGATAACCTTTTCTACTTTCTGTTGCCTAAGTCATTGTGCTAAACATGTTTGTGCTCTGGAATTATCATCAAAAAGCAGTTTCTTAACAGAAATATTTTTAAACTTGTGCATATTTTTCAGATACTCTCTTATTTTCTTTTTAACACTGTGCAGTTGGACCTGTTGTTCTGCAAAATTTCCCTTATTTTGTAACACTTTAACCTTTGTCAGCCCCTCTAAATAATTCTTATTACTTCTCAACTATACCCATTTTTCTTTTATTTCTACCTTACTTTTAAACTCCATTTTTATTTCATCCCACTCACTAGTTATAACTCCTGAAGAAATTTATATATTCCCTAGTAACTCTTCAATAATTTCCACTACCCATTTCTTAAATTCCTCTCTTTTTAACAGGTATGTGGGAAGGCACCAGTGCCTCATTTTTACTTCATTACCCTGCATTTTTATCTTAGTTTTTATTAGTGCATGATCTGAAATAGTTATCGGATATGTGTCAAAGCCTTCAACTAAATGCACGTGTTCCCCTGGAATATAATTTCTCTCGGGTCTAGCCCAGTTATTGTACCTTGGTGAATAATATTTAAATTCTCCCCATATTCCTACTACTGAATTCACATCTTCCATACTAAATATTTTCATAAATTTCTTCAGAAATCTATCCTCTTTTGTTATATTTTCCCTTCTATGTCCCCCAGATACATCCTCACTGCTGCAAAGCAAGTTCTAGTCCCTACCTATAAGTAATATTCCCTGATAAAAGCTGATTGTTTTCCCCAAAAATTTCTTATGCTCTGTAATAGCAGTTTTTGGTGGAATATAAATACATGCCAGCATAATCTGAATCCTTTGCAAGTAAGCCCTTACTACCACAAATCTACCACTATTATCTTTTTTCCCTCTTCAATCACTATTAAAACAAAAAGTAAAAAAGTCACACAGATAACCAACTGGTTAAAAAACACAAAAAGAAAAATCTAGCAAAGCTAGACTTCTAACTGTATGATACCTTAAACCTCTTGCATCAGAAGCCTCATGGGATATATGCAAATAACCCTTTAACGATATCGGGTGTTTCAGCTAAATGGCAATTCTGAATGTCCATGACTTTTTCTTTTACTTTCATTTTAAGTCTATTTATGGATAATTTCAGGCCATTAAAGCCAAACCCCTCTAGCTGTGGACATGCATGTTTCTGCCTTCTTATGACATCATCAGCACAGCATAAGAGGAATGTTTGACCTTTGGAAACACAGGGTTGTTATACCCAGCTGATATCCATACATTAGGGTGTCTACAAAATATCCCAACTAACAGACTAAAACAAAGAGTAAACAGGTCACACAGATAACCAACTGGTTAAAAATGCAAAAAGAAAAATCTAGCAAAGCTAGACTTCTAACTGTGTGATACCTTAAACCTCTTGCATCAGAGGCCTCATGGGATATATGCAAATCACCCTTTAATGATATCAGGTGTTTCAGCTAAATGGCAATTCTGAATGTCCATGACTTTTTCTTTTACTTTCATTTTTAAGTCTATTTATGTACAATTTCAGGCCATTAAAGCCAAAACTCTGTAGCTGCAGGGAGGTTTAGATGGTGGCTTGACTTTTTGTGCATTTGCAAAACCCTTTCTACCTAGAGGAGGTGATTATGTTGGTAAATTATTGGAGTTGGAAACTAGAATGATATTTAAATTTCAAACTGTAAGGCTCCATGGTTTAAATCAAGAAAAAGGGATCTGAAGGGTTTAAATATAAGCAGGATATTTAATGGTTAAATGTTTAAATATTTATGTTATATTTACATGTATTTATGTGTTTTTATGAATTATACTTGGATAATTTGTGCTGATATTTAATTTTTATACGTTTATAGTAGCATTTGTATACTTATATATAAGTTTGAGATATCTAGTTAAGTCTATTAAAGACAAATTTTATATAAATTAAATGTGATTTAAACTAATTGAATTATTGGATCCTGTTAAGTGGCTATTTGTACTATAATATATAAGTCAGCTGAAGTTGCTATACTGTGATCCTTGAAGGTGAATTGCTGAGGTGCCAGATCATTGATGCAGAATAAAGAATAAAGGTGCTGGTGTTATTTTGTGTTCTTTTGATTTGTATCTTGCTGTTTGTGTGCTTTTTTAAAAATAATGTTATCTATGCTAAAGTGCATGTTACAGCCTGTGCTCCCATTTAGACTGGTTGCTGCCTGTTTTCTTATCTCTGTTCCCCCCTGCTGTGAAAAACAGCTTGTAGGCATTCAGAAAACATTAACTTTTAGATTTTAGAAAAAAATGGCTGTCTTTAAATACAACTAAATTATACACTATTCTGTTAAATGCATTGATGTATAAACGTTGCTAGGGAAGCTGCTATCTCTTATTCACTTCCAATAACTTTATTTTTTTACTGAACTGCTTGCCCTCGTACCTTTAAAGTTTGCATTTCCCCTAAGCAAACAGGGCTCAAAACTCTCATGGCTAATTGCTTGCAACTGTACACAGCTTATTTCTATGGAAACATAAGAACAGAATGCACAATTGCCTTCAGTTGCAGACTTCTTATCCCACTGAATATTTGCTAAAGAAAAAAAAAGCTTCATTGCATGTGCAATAAACCTAGCACTTCTCATGACATTCATTTTATCTTATTTTTCAAGCCTACTTGCTTACAGAAAACACTTGTTCTTAGATTCAGCTGGGTGCATTATTCCAGGCATTCATTTATGCAAAATAAGGGAAAACATCTCAGTTTTACATATAATATAATCAGTTCACTTTTACAACCCACCCCACCCCAATAGCCCAAGATTACAGCATATTAACTTAAACTTACTTTTGTCCGTTTTTTCTTGTTTTTACATTGTAATGCCTATATTTCTTAAAACCAAAAAAATACATGTATACATTAATATCTTTATCACACAACAATCACTGCTAAGACTTACCTCACCCCCACATTTAAGATACCCCTGACTACATACTACACAAATCTGCTACTATGTAACATGCAGTTTATATCATGAAATGTCTTATACTAATACTATTAAGAACAAAAACATTTTACATACAGTTACTTTTTTCCTTTTTAGTGCCCTTCTAAACATTGCTAACACAAAGTGGGATATATGCTTTACCGTCCACCCACAAGTTTAACAAAGTCAACAAAAATCCAATCTTTCTCAGCCATGTTTTCCTCCAAAGCCATATTTTGCAAATATGATTTATGCTTTACAGTCTCACATTTATTCACTAATTTCACTGTTGCTGGTGTTTTCCTGTTCATCTTCAGCTCCCAGTACCAGACTCTACTACTGATTCTTCTAGTCAGTTTCTGTGCTTTTTTTCTATCTCTCAAGCATTTTTCTTTGGAACATTAAAAAAAGTTTCACTGGCAAAATCTGTCTATGAGTTTTATTGACAGAAGAATGACAAGCAGAGTCCCCTTCTGTTTAATGGCTCACTTTTGTTTTATAAACCTTTGCATTTCCTCCTTAGCCTGTTCTGCATAAAAAAGTCTGTGATCCTCCAGGGAAAAAAATATTCGGAAGACAGACAGAAACAATAGCTAGAATCTCACACCTGCTTCTAGACATTCTCTGATTGATGAAATAAATTTGCTTCTCTTCTGTCTGGTGTAGAGTGAAAAATAATTTGCCACAAACACTCTATCTGTAATTTTTAATGCTTTGTCCTACTGCCACTGTTTTGTCAGGATAAACTCTTTCTGCTGGTATGATGCATCTTTACTACTACAGGTATTGGCTGCTTTCTCATGGTCAGGTTTAGAGCATACACTCAATGTTTCCTTTTAATTAAACAAATCTTGCTGCAGAATACCAGTCTAGTTGCTTATTTGTGCTTTCACAAGACAATTACAATCTTTTCCAGTTTCTCAGGTACAGCAGAAAATCTCAGGTTTCACCTCTGCATGCTCTATCTTTTAACCCTACCATCTTTTTGAAATGGCTCTTCTTGATAAGTCTCATACTCAGCCAGTCTTTTCTTCATTTCAACCTCTGATTTTTGCAGTTTTATCAGCTTCTTTTATTTTTCCATCCTTTTGGTGTTTGAGTTAATATACTCATTCAATGTTTCATTTATTTTAATAATTTATTTTTCCTCTAAGTTACTGGAAGCCATATTTTGTACTATAGCTGGAGCTTGAACTGCTTTTTGCTGAATAGCTGCAGGATTCTTCCCAGTCAGAGTTTTCTGTTCACCTTTTCTAGTAGATTTTCTTTCAGGCGCTCTACATGTCTTCTTTGTTAGCATTCAGGAAGTGTACTTACTAGCCAGTAAGTGAATTTTACTCACATTGGCAAAACTGGTAGCTTTTATTTTTCAGTTTCTTTTTTTCATACTGAGAGAGATTAAATTAAGCTGTTGATCAGTGCTGCAGCCATGTTGGAAATCCCCTTAGGAGATGTGTGTTTTAGTAGAAAATAACAGCTTATGTTGTTTGGCAGTTCCTTAGCACTTCATTGATAAAGCTCCTTTCAATTTCTGAAATTCTGTCTTGCATAAGTCATCCTCTGAACTGCTGCTCAAATTTAGCCTGTAAAGTTGCACCCCTTAAACACATCTTGGCCTAAGTCATGCCCACTATATCTTTTCCTGTAACATCCAAGTATCCTGATCCCAGTCTTCTCTTTAAGGCAAATGCAAATTTTTCTTACTTACATTTTTATTAGGGAAAACAAGTCTGGGAACACCAACCCCTGTTAATCCAGGATATATAATATCCTTCCTGGACTTCACTTGTCAGGCTGCACTTAACACTTTAGGAGACACATTTCATCCCAGCTAAAATCACAGCTCAGACTCCACTATATATATATATATATATATATATATATATATATATATATATATATATATATATATATATATATTTGTTAACATGGGTAGAGCACTGATTCAAGGCGTTCTATTATTATAGATTTAACATAGGAGCAAATATAAAAGCAAATTTCTATCCAATCATAACCCTTATATGTTTTCAACATGGTTGCCAAGCAGGTCACCTTTCCAGCTTTGCTTTTGAGGTGAATTTCTTGGCATCCATGTCTCAAACACTCAGGCCGGTTATAATCGAAGACCAGATCAAAATCCTCTACATCACACCAGAGCATTACAATCATAATAACTAAACTGAATGAGTCAGCCTTTTTCTTTTCTTTTCCAGACTTCATCTTTTATTCAGAACTCTCTTCACTCAACCAGAATTTTAATATACTCTATTTAACCTGTTTGAGAATGGGAATACCACCTCCCTCTCTAGCTTGGTTAGTAGGAAATCAACCTGTAACTGCAGGGTTAACCATTTCAGTACCCATTTCTGTAGCCTTCTACCTCAGTTTTACAGCCTTCCAAATTACATTGTGCAGCATGCAACCTGTCATGACTGCCTTTTTAACAGCCACCATAGAATCATACATATAGTTATTGCTTGAAGGCTCACAGGTTCATCATTTTTGATCACCATGACTAAATATTCATTATTTTTAGAATCTAGCATTTTTCTATAAAATTACTCTTTATTAGCATCTGGAACAATCGCAAAAATATTATCATACCATTCACTTAAGAGAGAAGTTGCTGTCATATGGTTACTATATTACATCTCTCTGTCTCTTAATACTATATTCTTATAAAGTATTTTTAAATAACACAGACAAGTAATATACTGGATTATGTATATCTTAATTTGTTGCTCAGAAAAGGTACCTTTATCTTCCACAAACCACAGCATAAGATAAACAATATAAACTGTAAGAACAAACCGCTATTTTCAATAACTGGATAAGCAGCCATGTACATCTCCATAACTTCAAATCCCCTTTGATTCACTATTCACAGGGCAGCAGTACTTCAGCTTATTTGATAATAATGTGCAAATCAACTATTAAATAAACAAACATAATTATCTGACTTACAAAGTGTTTTGATGCACATGCCATGGCAACCATTAGGCTAAAGGTTTATTCCATGACTTCTGCTTAACTAAACTATTTTCTTCTGTCTAATTCATGCATAATCTGTATAACATAACTTGTTTTCACAATTTGATCAGCATTTCATTTCCTTGTGTGTATCGTCTTGGCTACTATTATTAATAAAAATAAAATTGCACTGTCATTCTTTGTCTATTGTATCTGAACATCATTTCATAGTAAGACAATATTCTAGCTATTTCTGTATTCCAATGCAACATTTCCTCTATCATTCAAGTTAGTTTTACCTTGAACCAACTCATCCTTAACAATTAAATAAGGTTGCGTATGTAGAAGCAATACTCACATTTAAACTAAACCAAGAAAAACATTCCTCTCTAACTGTGACACATGTACATACTTGACTAATCCAAGATTGCATAAACAAGCCATGATGTTTCACAGTGACACAGCTTACTTACTTATCTTTCTCTTTTTATTGCCATTTCCTATAGAACTAATTATTGCATGTCCTTTTTAACTGGGTGTTTTAGCATTTACATATTGTAAATAACATTTTATACGACATAAACCTTTATTCCATAACTACTGTTATGGGGGACCAGGACCAAGGTGGCCTAATGGTTAAGGTGTTTGCCTTATAAACACAAGGTGCAGGGTTTGAATCTCACAAGGTACAATTGGCTAGGCTTAAAATGGCTCACAAGGGCAGTTAGCTTAGTACTAACCTATGAATTAGATAACATTTGTATCAGTTTGTGTATCACACTTGTATGTATGACATTATAGCACCTGTTTAACTTTACTGCTAATTTTACTTCTGTTTTTTTTATTATTATTGTGTTTCTTACCACCTAGTCTGGGTCTGAAAATAGTCCATCAGGATCAGTGTTCTACCCTGTAAAAAATACAAACAAAAATAAACATAAATAAATAAACAAGATGAATAATTCTTCCAGTGGAAAATGATTTGGTATAATAACCTGTATGTATGATATTCAATATCCAACATAAGATTCTGTCATCTGACTGGGTTTTTAGTTTTTGATGCTTATTTTTGCCACTAGCCCATTCTTGACAAAAAAATGGAAGTCTTGCCGTTTGTCCATTTGCTTCAAAACATTGTTTAGTTTAGGCCACGCCCCTTGAAGTTTCAGTCAGAATGCATTCTTTGTATTCATCTTCAGTGGCCCCTGATTTCAAGGCTCTTCTGTATGGCCTGGATCATACTCTCTAATGACCTGATAAGCTTCTTGTGGATCAATTAAAGTCTTAAATTGTGTAGAGAAATGCAGTCTGAATGTTACCAGATACAGCATATGAAATTTCAGTCTCTGAAGTCTGTATTCCCTTATATTCACATATCAAGTAAAAAGCCATTTTTCTCAGTTTGAGCATAACAGCTATCCTCAAAGAAAATGTGCGTATCTCCTACTTTGTAGGTTTTCCAGGATGCCACAGCAATGTTATAGTTTAGTCTTTGATTTTAAAAATCTCGAAAAGAACCGACACATACCTAGCATAACCGGAAGCAACCCTGATACCAGCAGCAAGCAAACAATTAGCCTGTTCTACCTTAATTTGTTTTATAGGTAATCCAGGTAAAATCTATTTTGTTTCTCAGGTAATCTAGCCTAAATTTATCTTAATTTGTTTCTCAGGTAATCTCACCTAAATCACAACTTCTTGCATAAAAGATACACATTCCAAACCATTCTCGGGTATGTTAACAACACAAATACTTCTCTATTGCATCTATCCATTGATCAACTTGCTTTTTTAAATGTTCAGATTCCATCATTACAGAAATGTTATTTCTCTTTTAAATAATTATTTTCTTGTTTCAGCTGTTCAGATGTGAATTCAAAACCTCTGTAATGTCTTTGTTGTGATGAAAAGGTGAACCACTATAATTAACTTCATATTCATGCTATCATGAAGATCAGCTGCTCCCAAGTTACTTCTCATTTCCTGTTTCTTCATGCAGGCCCTGGACTATAACCACAGCCTCTGTGCCATCTTACATGCAGTGTGTCACCTTGCTAAGTTTACTAAGTAAACACCGCAAGTTGTCTGACTTTTTTTTTCCAGATTTCAGTATAAAATTAGTAAAAGCAATCATCAGTCAACTATTTATTACTCGGATACTACTTTTAACTACTTAAAAATAAAATAAACTGACTGTGTTGTTCTTCAGAAGAGATGTTAAAGCAAGGTCCTATCTGCTTGAGTTGGTGGTAGCTCAGATTCCCTGGTCAGATTTTCCCCTAGTAGTATAAATGCCACCTCAGATCTACGTATAAATACATTAGCCCAGTGAGACTAACCTTGTCAATGACAGATGAATAAATAAGGAAATGCTGAGCTGATATGGCAAACCTTATTTAGAACAAACCTAAGAAGGCCTCCTACATCTCTTCTTTTCTCATCTAAGGCCTTCATCTATACAGATGTCAATGTCGAATTTTCTGTTGTATGCTTCAGTCTACATCAGTTTCCAAAAAGGATTATAATCAGCCCCTATTTCTTCCCTTGAGATGGCCAATATTATTTATTTTTCACGCTACTTGTTTTATATTAGACAGATTAGAAACAGGGGGAATAGTCATTTTAGAGAATGAAGAAAAAACACTGATTGTGGGATGAATGCAAGCTCTTCTACTACAGAAACTAGAGGAACAGTAGCTTCTTTGACTTCAAGAATTATTTTGGAATACCTGACATTGGTTCTATATCAGTACTGATAAAGATACCTCTTTAAGCCTTACTTAATGTTTTCTGACTTCCCTTTTTGATGTATATCTATCTCTATATATAACATATGGGTTCTGTTGACATCTGTTTAATCAACTACTTTTGTTCAATTATACAGATAGTCAATGAGTGTTCAAGGTCAGCAATCCCTGAGTAGGGGACTATTCCCTTTCCCTGAGGTTGTGTGATCTTGGAATTGGTATATATAATTAGTGGAGTGGTGCAAACAAACAATGTTTTAAAGTTGCATGCACTTTAGTTTTTCATCAGCGCATGCATAGTAGGTAGTCAAAGTTTTATTTTCGACATACAGTGATTTACCTTCAGGATGTTGACATACGTGTTAGTCGACCAACTGAAGGTAAATCATATAAATATAGACACACACACACACACATTCACACACACACACACACACACACACACACACACACACACACACACACACACACACACACATGCAAATGCGTGGAAACACACACATTTGTATTCTAATAATAAAAATTGTTTTTACACCAGCAGAGAAGATAAACCTTTCTCTTTTAATTTTTTTAGCTTGTTTACATTTGCTAGTGTTTTTGTTGCTGAAATCATTTAGACTACTGTTTACCGCATTTGCATTTGTTAAATGACTTCAATGGCAAACTCAGGAAACTTGAAGCCATGATGAAAAAATAAAACTCTAATGCGAAATAAAGTGAAAACTGGTTACTTCAGAAAATCAAATGATAATTCCATGGGAATATAGATAATGTGATAGAAATCTCTTCTGGTATGATGGGAAATATAAAACAGTTGCAGTCACTGGTATTTTTTAATGAAAGAAATACACAAAATCATAACATAGCTATCACAATGCTATGTGTGTTAGTCACTTTGAGATGGTATTAATTTGCGTGGGCACTATGCATGCAGAAAAAACATATCTTGGCTGTATTTTGGAAAAAAAATATATACAGAAATAAATAAATATGATTGTCTTGGTACCACAGAAAGTTGTAAAGATGATGTTTCTTAATTGGCTATTATCTCAAGTAAATGCAAGAAAAATAGTAAACAAATAATTTAAAATAGAAGTTTGAGTGAGAAGAGACATTTGGGATCTCAGGTCTGTAATGTGTCAAGTTCACTTATTCAATGAATACCTTGAAAAATATATTCCGTGGAGGCATTCAATTATACCATAGCAAATGTGTGAAGCAGCAAAACACTCTCAATGTATATTACACGAAAAACAGAAACACTACAAACGGAAAAAAAGAAGTTATCTTCTTACCATAATGTTCCATCTGTGTTGTCGATCTTCATTCATTCATGACAGATGGGTCTTAGTTCTGTGCTCGGAACCAACTCAGCTGATATAACAAGCTCGTGCCAGCCAGAAACTCTCAATCTAAGGTTACCCATAGGGCTCCTCTCCTCATCTCCTCAGATCGAGTTTGCCCATAAGAAAAAGAAAGCGGAGGCTTTGTCTGAGCAAATGCCTTATCACGCAACCAGGACCAAATCTGAACCTCCAGGAGCCTTTGGAGGGGGTAGAAGGGTGGGATGTCATGAATGAATGAAGATCGACAACACAGATGGAACGTTATGGTAAGAACATAACTTCTTTATCTGATGTTGTCAATCTTCATTCATTCATGACGGATGGGACAGAGTCCCTAGCTACTTTATGTCCTGGTACGCCCTATGGAAGGATATTCCTGGGCACCATTGAACCAAAGGATGCTCTCCCCCTGGAGACAATGTCCCATTTGTAATGAGTGATAAAGGTATGAGGGGTAGCCCAAGTAGCTGCTGTGCAAATGTCATCCATAGAAGCTCTCGAATGAAAGGCTATGGAAGTGGCAACTGATCTGGTTGAATGCACTTTGACTTTAGTTTTTAAACACATTTTATTTTATTGAAAGACAAAGGAAATGTAGTCTCTCAACCATTTTGCCAAAGTGATTTTAGAAATTGATTTACCTAACTTGGTTCCTGAAAAGGACAGGAACAATTGGTTTAATTTCTGGAATGATTTAGTCCTGCAATTGTCTATGTGCATCCAATAAATGCTGACACTATTCGCCTTTGTTAGAACATTTTGGGAAGAAAACTGGCAGGTCAATGGAATGATTAATGTTGAAATCTGATATAACTTTGGGTAGAAAGGATGGGTTGGTCTGAAGAGAAACTCTCTCTTTGTGAAAAACTATGTAAGGGTGTTTCACACACAAGGCCTGTAATTCTGATATTCACCTGGCCAAAGTGATAACGACCAGGAATAAAGTCTTCCAAGACAAAAATTTTATTTCGCATGGGGCAGCTGACTCAAAGGGTTGAGTCAAGGTTTGTAGGACTTGTGTCAAATTCCAAGGTTCAATGGGCTCTTTAAAGGGTGGTATTAAATGCATGACTCCTTTTAAGAAGGCTTTGCAGAGATGGTAAGATATTAAAGAGAAATCTTTGAAACCATTATGGAAATTGGAGATAGCTGCTAAATGGACTCCAATAGTGGAAGCTGAGGCTCTTGAATGGAGTAAGGTTGATAAGTACTCCAGCACTGTATTAATCAGAGCTGAAAAGGGGTCAAGTACATTTCCTTGAAACTACAACACAAATCTGTTCCACTTACTATAATAAATTTTCCTGGTGGATGGTTTATGAGAAGCTAGAAGTATTTTCTGTACAGGGGAAGATAGATTATTTTGACTGGCAATTACTGGAAGTGGAGGTACCAAGCTGTCAGCTTGAGGATCAATAGGTTTGGCTGCATCAACCCCTGTGGATGAGACAGCAGTCCCGGAGATGGGTCCAGAGTCCACGCACGGTGAACTAGGTGAGGCCAAAGGAAGGGAAACCAGATTTGACATGGCCAGTAGGGGGCACTGAGGATTACTTTGCTTCTCAACCATTGTGCTTTCTTTAAAAACTGTGGTATCAGGGGAAAGTGAGGAAAGGCATAAAGCAGTCCCAGGGGCCAATCATGTGTAAGAGCATCCCTGGGGGGCTCCCACTGAGGGGGGATTAGGGCAAAGTAGCTGCTGCATTTGTGGTTCATGGGAGATGCAAATAGATTGCAGCAAGGCTAACCCCAATGATGAAAAATCTCCATCGCTACCATGGGATTGAGAGACCACCCATGAGGCAGGAGAATGCATCTGCTCAGTTTGTCCACAATCCCGTTGGAATTCCCGGGAATGTTCATTGCTACCAGAAAGCAGTTGGAGGCTATCATCCATTGCCATACTCTAATGGTTTCCTGACATAATAGGTAGGATCTGGTTCCTCCCTGTTTGTTGATATACCAGATGACTGACTTGTCTGATTGGATAGCAATTGTCTAAAGACTGAACGCCATTTAAAACAACGGATGTATGAACATCAATATTCTATATCTAGAAAGGATTGTACCAGTAGTCTAGCAAGACATATGGCTGAATTTAATGACCATTTCTTTTTATTTATGGTCATCGAACAGGTTCCTGTTAACCCAAGAGGGGGACCATGGCCTTTGAGATTGGAACTGAGGGAACTGTGGTGGCAGGTTTTAACAAATGCTTACATGTTTCCTGGTCTCAATGAAATGAGTTCTGTCAAATGTCTCTTAAAATTGAAATTATTAGAGAGGCGTTAAAAATTTTTTATGTAATACGTAAATATGTTATTTTCCCTGTTGTGTCTCAATGAGTTAATGTATTTAAGGTTGTATTTACATGTGTATATACGTTATTCGATATATATATATATATATATATATATATATATATATATATATATATATATATATATATATATATATAGTGAAGCTATTTGTACATTTATTTATATATATATGTATATATATGGTTTATTTTTATACACTCACACAATTTAAACTGATTATTATTTTTAAAAGTGTTTTTATGCATTTAGGTTGTTGTTGCTTTAAACACTAATTGATGAATTTATGATGTCATTCTAAGGGCTTATTTAAATCCCTTTATTCATTATTTATGTTGCCTGAAGAAGGTTGCATATGTTTGCGTCTGAAAGCGCTTACAATAAATTTGTTTTCCTGGTTCACCCAAGGTTTGTTCTTTTTTTAGAAGTTTGTTTTTCGGTTTTCGTTATTTATCTGGATAGCAATTGTCCCCGATGGAAGGGCAGATTGGAATGCTTGCAATGCCAGAAGCACCACCCTCAGTTCTAGGACATTGATGTGCAGATTGGCCTCTTAGTAGGACCAAATCCTTTGGACTGTCTTTCCTGAAAATGCCCCCCCACCCCCACCCCATCAGGGATGTGTCCGTGGTCACTATGGCCTTGGACTGAGGAAGTGAAAAGGGGCAACTCCATAACTCCTCTTCTGGCTTCATCCATCAATTCAGGTCCTGCTTGCAATGGTTTGTTATGCAGACTGGATGAGACATGGGGTGTGTTAATACAGACCACTGTGACGCTAGGAGCCATTGAAGCAGCCTCATGTGGAGTCTTGCCAGGGGAACTACGGTAATTGTCGCTGCCATTGACCCTAGTAGTTGAAGGGCTAAGTGAGCTGGAACTTTGTTCTGAGCGAGTATCTCTTGGAGCTGAGACCTTAGCCTTTGCAATCTGTGACGAGGAAGAGCGACTAGACAGGACCTCATGTTGAATGTTGCTCCAATGAATGCTAAGCTTTGAGTGGGTGCTAGTTTTGACTTCTTTTTATTTATAGAGATACCTACAGCTCTGGCAGTTGTAGGGTATAGTGCAAGGCATGAAGCAGTAGACACTTGGTGGGGGAGTTAAGGAGCCAATCGTCTAAATATGGAAACACCCGGAATCCTTGCAGTCTCAAGTGAGCTGTTACTACTACCATATATTTGGTGAACACTCTGGGGGCTGTGGAGAGACCAAAAGGCAGTGCTCAAAATTGGTAATGATTGACTCCCAGTCAGAAGCGGAGATATCTTCTGGAGCGTTTGTCCATTTTTATGTGGTAATACCCATCCTGAAGATCTATCGAGCATATCCAATCATCTTTTTCCAGAAATGGAAGGATAGACTGAACTGTGACCAGCTGGAATTTTGTCTGTCTGACAAACTTGTTCAAGATACTGAGGTCTAAGATTAGCTTCTAATCCCCTGTCTTTTTTGGCACTAAAAAGAACCTTGAGTAAAATCTGGATCCTAATTGGTCTGGTGGGACTGTTTGGATGACTTTTTTTTCGAGCAGCTTTCAAATTTCCTGCACTGCTGCGTCCCTCTGATTGGGTGGAACATTGGGGATTCACCTTTACGGCCTTGGATAAAGATCGAAGGGGATGTGGTAACCTCTGGTAGTTATCATCTGCACCCAGGAATCTGATGTTATTGAGTGCCAGGCTAAGTGGTGCAGAGAGAATCATCCCCAGACTGCTTCCAGAGGTAAGCAGTTGGGCCGCTCTTCAGGAGCACTGATAGAGCTGCCCAGAAAAGGAATCCCTGGAGCCCTGATTACGTGGGCCCCCTCTGCCATGGGAGGAGCATCTTACTGATGAGTTCCCCCCACTACCCCAGGGGGGAAAACTCACCACGTGTATCATGAAAAGGCCCTTGGGACTTCCTGAACCACATATTTCCATTTCTCTGATTCCTGGTACAGGATCATTGGGGAGTGGAAAAACATATGCCCACAGTAGACAGGGCCTTTCCATCCTTCTCACACCTGGCTAATGTGTCTTTAACTTTTGGGCCAAATAGAGAAAAAGCATCAATGGGAGCATTGACGAAGGAAGGCTTGAAGGGGTCTTGCACAAGCACATCCAGGATGACGTCTCATGACAACACCTAAACCTACTGCTTTGGCCGCACCTTCAGTTGTATGTGCAATCAACCACATGGATGAGTTAGAGATGGACTCTAGGGTGGCAAGATGGGAGGCAACCTTGTCACATACCATGTCAGGCAATGCTCCTGCTAAGGTTCCTGAGAGCTCTGTGATCAGGTCCCTTTGAAGACAGGTAAAATATGCCAGCTAATTCAACGACCATATGGCAATGGTCATTGAACCATAAACCCGCTTTCCTAATCTGTCCACCATCTGAGACTCTCAGTTTGGAGGATGAACAGTAGGACTCTCGTCTGCGAGTTCCTTTTTTGCGGCCCTTGCCACCACCACAGCATCTACTGCCAAACCCTTGGACCAGTGGAGTTGATCCTCTGGGGGGGAGAGTATTTTCTCTGGTTTCTGAGGGATTGGCTCAACAGTGTCAGGGGGCCTTCCAAGCACTCTGCACAATGAGCTTGACTAACTCATCTGCAGATGGGGTCACCCAGGAAGTAGAGGGTTGGGCATGGAAAGCCTGCAAGAATACAGATTTCTCTGAGGAAGGGTTGGTGGGCTTCCAGTCACCCCTCTGTTTTAAGATCTCTAGTATGTCTCCAAAGGATAATCCATATCTTCGGTGAGAGATTCTTCAGGTAAATAAATGTGCTGTCTCTTGGATGATCTCTTATGGGGTGGCTCATCAAGGGAAAGGTCTGAAGAGCACTCCATAGAGAGGGTACTCTGTGGTATGGTATCTTGCTGCTCCCATGCCTGTTGTCCCAGTGTAGTGGACTGTGGCAGCTGTGATCCAGAGGACACATATATATGACATTCTGGCACCGATGGTACCGACTGTGAGCCTGCTGAGGTGAGCGCTCTCTCCATAATCTCAAAGGCAGACCAGCCTGAAGAGGGATGGGAGCCCAGAAATAAGAAAGATAAGCTCAGAACCAGGGTCACACCCTGCTCCAAAGAGCCCACCTCCAGAGAAGGAGCCGTTAGAGGACTCTAAGCTGTAAATGTCAATGGGACCATAGACGGTGTAGTGGAAAGAATGGTGCCATACTAGGGATCCCAGTGTCGGCAGCCAAGTCACAGTCCCATGGATGGAATGGCTCCGACTGAGCCGAGGTCCACAGAGTAGGTTCTGGAACCATGGTGAGATCCACTAATGGTACCAAAGAAGCTGACACCAGGATGGGCACTGGCATTGAGCACTCCAAATCCTGTGGGAAGGCTAAAGGAGGAAGATAAGTTGGAGTCTGTGGAAAAAAAAAACCTCAGCTCCAGGCAGGAGGGAGGTCCTAGATGAGGTTGGAATGCCTCTAGCTGCTAAGAGCTGATCCACAAGTCTCACTACATCAAACTCCGAAAGGCTCCTGGTGGAACGAATGGACATCCTCGATGGAGATTCTGGGCTGTCAATAAATGGACTAAGCTGCTATCCAACAAGGTTGGGAGAGTGGCCTAATGGTTAAGGTGTTTGCCTTACAAACACAAGGTGCAGGGTTTGAGTCTCACAAGGGATAATTGGCTAGGCTTAAAATGGCTCGCAAGGGCAGTTAGCTTAGTACTAACCTATGAACCTATGAAAGGGGTCAGTGTAAGGGGAATATCAAGTCCTGGCTATTGTTTCTACCTTCAGCATCGTGGTCAAATGACCAGAAGGTTGTGATGGAGGAAGAATGACTAATTTCAAATAAGAAACTATTGTTGGTGCCGAGAGGATCTGTGGTACCATGGAAGGGGTCGGTTCCATGGCAATTGTCGTAGTTGGTTCCGTGGTCAAGGACAGCACCGTGAAGGGGGTCTTAGACTCTGGTGTAAGACAGATGTCAGTGCCAATTTATGTTTAGTCTTTGGTTCAGTACGAAGCTGGCCTTTAGATGTTTTCGGTTCATGTGACTGAGGAGATGCTGCGACTGAGTGGCCTCTTCCTTCTGTCCTCTTCTTTGTTTCTTTCCTAGGAGGGTCTGACACCTCCACCTCAGATAAGGCCTCTGAAAAAGGGGTTTTCAATAAACCCTTTAGAATTAGCTTATTCTTACGCTCAGCTAAGGTGCGGCCACTAAAGCCCTAACAGAGCTCACATGGAGGTTGGACCTGCAGATGTGGCACTCCTAAACAATATATGTAGGAAAGATGTCCATCAGAGTTGGGCATCTTCCTGCTACATTTGTCACACTGTTTAAAGCCACTAGTACCTTTATTGTCAGCCATTTTAACAAGCACAAACTACTACTGAACAGATAGTCTTTCACTCAGTCACAGACACACACAGTAATAGAGAGATAGTAAAACAGATATACCCAGAAGGGTAAAGAGAAAGAGGAGGGAAGAATACCAGCAATGGTATTAGAGATTATCTAGAGGTAAGAGGGAAGGGAGGGGCCTATAGCAATTATGGTACAAAGAAAAACTAGAAAAGGTACTAAGGAGAAAAACACTCAGACACCACAATAAACGATATTAAAATATGCATGACTAAGAAAAACAAGGGTTTTAGAAGAGAAGTAGCAAAAACTGTTGAAAAATAATGAAAAATATAACACTTAGCTTGAGAGCAGGCCTGACATGTTTTGAAACTCTACATGGCAAACAATATTTGAAGGGAAGAGAGGCACTATGGGTAACATTAGCTTGAGAGTTTCTGGCTGACACGAGCTTGTTATATTGGTCGAGTTGGTTCCGAGGATGAAACCAAAACCCAACTGTCACGAATGAGTGAAGATCGACAACATCAGATGAAAGCTTTGCTACAATATATATTCTGAAATCACTTAAAATGTAGGGAGCAAACATATTAATTTTGTCATTTCTGTATCAGCTTAATCAAGCAAAGCATAGAAATCACACAATGACAAAACTGGACCAGGCACTATATTCATTGAATACAAAGTGATCCAAAGATTCAGGAATGAGGCTGTCACTACTAATTTTTCTGCAGAGCTGTATAGTGGCAGAAAAATTAGTAGTGATCCAAAAATTTAGAAATGAGGCTGTCACTACTAATTTTTCTGCCACTATACAGCTCAGCAGCAGAGGAGTCAAAAAGCTTTATAAATTTAGAGTTTTAAACTATACTATACAAAGGAAATATAAGCTACTTTTGTAATGTATGCAGGACTAGAATGCTAAAAAAGAAAATATGATAGAAGTGTTTGATAGCCTGTTGGTTGTAAAGATTCCCTGAAGGAGAGGAAAGTCTGTGCATCTGATATCTGTAAAAATTCCTTGTTGGACAGTAAAGTCTGTTTACAGTAGGAAAGGATCTTGCTCCTTTTTATTGCTTAGACAGAAGCAAAAGTAAATTGTTTTCCTTGTTTGTTTTTTATCTTTTTATCCACCATATTGGCCATGTTGCTGTGTAATCATGTATTGTTGCTTCTTGCAGGTATTAGGAAGTGATCTAGAAAGACGTTTTTTCCACTATCTCATGATGCTGGTTTTGTCTCTCCTATTTTTTCTGTGGCTGCTGTTGTAGTTAATATAATATTGAACAGTCAAATACTCTGTTATGGTGGAGAAATATTTATAGTAGGCCCACTGTGCCCATGAGTAATTGGTTCCAGAGCCTTACATGGATAACTGAAAACGTGGATAGAAGCAAACCATCTACAAAACCCATACACGTGTGTGTATGTTTCCACAAGTTTTCAAGCCCGCACATATGCAGGTTTCAACAGGCCCGCAACAAGGTAGTCCTTGGTAGAAATCTTCCTAGTGAGATTGTCAAAAATGTACTTGTTGATATTTCTGAAGATGTTGTTTATCAACTGTCTTCTCACCATAATATGCCACAAACTGTTAATATAAAACCAAGAAAAAACAAAACAAAGTCACTGGAACCATTGCAGATAAAACTCTTTAATTCAAAACACTAGCTAAAACTGTTAATATGGTAAGAAAAGCATGGATTAAAGGGAAACAAGTTTCTCCTGCAAGTATTTTGGGCATTAATCTGCTATACTGGCCATTTCATTTTGCACACTTTATGTTTAAAAAAGAATAAGGTAACTTCTGTAAGATTTTTGTGTTATATACTGACCAGACTTTAACTGATTTGGCTGGTCATTCTATGTGGTTGTGTGACAGTACACATTTTGTAAAAGGGAAAGTGATGCACCAGTTATACATTGTACCTGGCATTAATGAAAATGAGGGATAAGGACATAGTTTGCTATTTGTTTATTGCTTTATGGGGAGTCGACCATATGCAGCATATAACAGTACTTGAAGCAGTACAGTGTTTTGGATGTATTTGCTGAGATGGATAAAGCTCTGTCACCTAATTACATCTTGATGGATTTCAATCCTGGTACAATTAAAAGTTTTCAAAGGACTGCTGAACATGGTTGTCTTTTTTTTCCTTTTTACCAAAATGCATGGCAGAAAGTACAATTGAAGTATTGGTGGAGTTGTATGGCTATAACACAACTTTAATTGGTCAATTTGGAAATTTATGTGCTTGGCATTTCTTTCGTGTGATGAGATTCCTGCTGTGTTTGAAGTTTTGACACTGCATGAGTTTGTGAACTGCTTTGAGACATACTACATTTACAGTAATTTAATACTTTTTAAAACACACTTCCTTTCAACTTCTAGACTTTCACCTTTATTTCCTCCCACTTTTTGGAGTGTGTATCTCTTACGTTTTAAGTTGCCAAGGACACAAAACATGACTGAAGCATGGCATAGACGACTGAAGTGTCATTTGGGGAGATGTGCATCTGATCTTTCTGCTGTTATGCACGCATTGTAATGTAGCAGAATCACATGGAGGGTTTTAAGTGCATTTCAACAAGTTTTCAAGTCCACCCATATGCAGGTTTCACTCGCTATTTTGAATTGCAGATAACTGAGACCACGGTTGCCGAATCCGTGGATAAGGCAGGAATACTGTACTTGCTGGATTATAAAACTGCCACAACTAATTCATAAATAAAATGTTAAAGCAAAAGCAATCACAGGAACTTTGATGACTGATAATCATCATAAACATTTCTCAGTGTGTGCCGTTTTCTATCTAGTGACTGCTGCCTACCTTAAATAATTAATCACCTTTACCTTCCTAGGTTATGCTAGCTTTGTGGCATGTATGTGCTGTGCATTTACTAATGTTCTTACTACTTTTGAGTTCCTGTCTCTCTCAAGGCACAAACAGCCCTCC
The DNA here is from genome assembly GCF_019279795.1 of Protopterus annectens. NCBI lineage: Eukaryota > Metazoa > Chordata > Ceratodontiformes > Protopteridae > Protopterus > Protopterus annectens. Next base: position 435,623,903 of record NC_056740.1, on the reverse strand, counting down.
TATAATCTTCAGAAAATGCCTCCTGGTTCTTACATGTCAGTTTTTTTTTTTTTTTTTTTTTCTGAGGAACATACTCACATAATCCTTACTGATTTCTTTGAGACACTTCAAGTACTTCTAACAGGCATCCTTCTGTTGTACAGATCTTATGACTCTACCTGTCTTCACACAACTTCAGGTGCAGATTTCAAATCAGTAAATCTATTGATGGATCTGTTTATATTGCTTTATTTTTGTTTACCAGGTTGCCAGCAGTAGTGACTCAGACAGGGAGTTCCAGTATTACAGAAAAGACATATTATGGGCATACAGTATTTAGAAAGCATTGATCAAAGCATGTTATATCAATAAACATTAACAGTTTTTTCTTGTATGGATATAAGAAAACAAACATCTGGTACAGACTGAAGTATGATAAAACAAAATATGACCCGATGTGTTCATGAAATGGGAAAAAGGACCATCACAATTATAAATCTAAGGTTACAAGACTCATAAAAGCAGGAGGGTGGTGAAAAATGACAGCTAGCAAACCTATGCAGAAGATAAAACAAAATACTGTGAAGCTCTGATGCTTAAGATTACAAAAATTCAAATAAGGCACCAAATTGTTCCTATATGTTGATTCAGTTACCATATCCCCAGTATAAAATTCACCATTCATCAATCAGAGTAGATCATTAGCTAATTAAAATTAATATTAAGTATGCAAAATGTGCAAAAAGTGTGTTTGCTCCCCTTAGAACTGTTTTCACATGCCTTATCTTTCTAGAGGCAAGGCTTTCTGAACCATCTACAGTGCTATCACTGTTGTGTTATGAACTCCCTCAGTGAATTTTGTGTGTGTGTGTGTGTGTGTGTGTGTGTGTGTGTGTGTGTGTGTGTGTGTGTGTGTGTATGCACAGGCAGGCACCCATGTGTGTGCATGAGTGCATGTGTGCATGCATTTGTATATATGTGTGTGTACACGTGTGCATGTGCAGGTCTGCCTATGCACATGCATGTGTGTGTATGTCCACGTGCGTGCATGCATATGTGTGTGTGTGTGTGTGTGTGTGTGTGTGTGTGTGTGTGTGTGTGTCTGTGTGTGGATACATGCATGAGATTGGAGGCTGTGGGTGTGTATGTGCACACACATGCTTGCCCATACTTGTAGGCTGTTAATGTATTTTTTGGTCTTGCTAATGCTCTCCCTGGAAACTCCAAAATATCTTTTAGCTACTTCTCCTGCAGAACGTGTATCACCTGCAGATATTTTGTATGTGTATTTTTAGACTTTGGGACTTATGCAAACGTACAGTGTCTACTAGAAATGCACATGTTATTTGGTGCCTCTATGGAAATGCTATTATGTCTTTAAAAAAAAGAAATGTTTCAGGATTTTTGGGGAAATTTTCAAATACTTTTCGTTTGCTAGTTTATAAAGAACTATTATCTGTAGCTCTTACTTCACACTGCTGCAATATTGTCAGAGATAAATCACTACCTGTAATTGTTAGTACTTCGGATCTGTTTGTTTTTTTACTAAAGCAGTTATCTCCCAGGGCTATGGGATTTGGGCAGGCGTGTATCTTTGCGGCACTCAGATTCAAACCTTAATTTAAATAATTACATAGAATTAGCCTGTTCTGGCATGTACATGTTATTCTTCTGTCTCTTAACACATCCAGGCATTATATAAATAGCAAAGCTCATTCACCAGTGACTCATACTCGGATTAGTTATTAGCAATTCTGAAATGCTACTGGCATTGTTTATCTGTAGCACATTGAAATGGCCGACACCCTAATAGGCAACAGCTTTCTCTGTATAGTCAGTGGAGGAGTACCATATGTTAAGTGGTGGCAAGACAACAATTGTTACTCCTACTATGCCAAGGAGTTCTTTACCTGAGACAGCCGGGAAAATCAGTGTGGGACAGAAATCATTGTTTTGCCTTTGTTCACTGAAGTATTGAAAACATTCACTAGTGTTAACCACATGCAAAGTGATAGAAGGGTGCTGGGTAGAAAAGCGACATTCTCTTTATTTTCCACAAGTGCAGGCAACCATATATTGCTATAACAGAGGCAGCTTTTTGACCCCCTTCTCATTCTGCCCCACTCAACTTATCTCTTAAACAAACTCAACAAATAAAGGGTGCTGTCATTTGTGTATTGTGTCCCGTTTTAAAATTCAGTACCGTCCTGCCCTGGCAATAAACAGAATGACCCTTAAGTATAACATTCTCCTCTACAAGCTTTGCACTACCCTTTATATATACTGGTGAACATAAACATGCAGACATTTATAACACAACTTAGTATTTTATTTGACAATGACCCCCACTCTTTTACTTCTGTTTCCAAAGCAAGTTTATTTGGATTTTTTTTACTTATCTGATGTGACATTCACTGATAAGAGTAATGCACTGATCCATGATGGATATCCCAGATGCAATGTACAAGATTTAGATTCAGTACAGCGAATAATATAAAAGAATGCAAAAGGTCAGTGTTTGTAATAAAAAATTAGAAATGAACACTTTCTGCAATGCTATACTTTGACACTATTCAGTTTCAACAATTAACTCTGTTATGCCCAGCAGCTCATCTGACCAGCTACAACTGTTAGTAACTCACCTTTTGTACCTCATCTACTCCCCTGTTCAGGATAACCATCCAGCTATTCCTCTAACTTTTCTTTGAAATATTAAAACACCTTAAGACTACTACATCTTTCAGTACTGTTCTAGAGTCAGACTCTCGGACCCAGTCTTGCCTCTTTGACATGGAATCCAACATTCCTTTACACTGCTGCTGTTCTGCATAACCCCTACTTCTCCGAGCTGTTCTCTTTGTCTGCTGAATGATTACTGTCAACATATGACCTGCACTCTTCCTGACAATGTATCTGTTTACATTCCAACAGACAGCATGCACTTCCTTTACTATTAGTAATTCTCTGCCATACAGATTGTGTGATTAAATAAAACTACAACACGGTAATTATGTACCTCCTTTAAACTAGACATTCTGTGCCAGGTTAACTTTCTGATGTTAAATTTCCTAGCCTTCCACACCATAAAAGCTATTTCTCTGTAATTACTAGGAGCTATATAGGGTCAGCTGAACCTCACAAGACCAACAACATACCTACTTAGCTGAACCGTTATGTAATCGTAAGATCTGAGGTCTTCTGATTACTAAAGATGTTAAATTACTGTCACTTAGGAATTGCTTCCTTACAATTTTCTAGATGCAGTTTTAAATACGTATTTTGTAAATGCAGGCACACTAAGCTATGCTAAAAGTCCTGAACAATAATCTATTACTTATAAAATAGTTTGCCTGTCAGATGTCAGCAACTATTAACTGTCAAGTCTCTGTCAAGCAGGCATGTATGAATAAGTCTGATGGTAAAGCCTTAGATCCTAAGGAAATCTTAGTAAAATACAAACTCAGGTTTGTGTCAAGATAAACAAGGCTGCTAATTCATAGAATTTTTGGATTTTATTAGGAATAAGTAAACTAAGATTGTATAAGTTTCTTCTAACTCTGCATCGTCGAGGAGAGGTCAGTGTAACAGTAAATCAGAACATGTGGGTTTACCCATCTTATATATTTGATTTTCCAGATATTTATTTTCAGATGGTGGCTATCTTATTTGCAATGAACCAGCAGATCTCATACCAGCTTACTGACATACGTGGCACAAGGCTGCTTTACAAATTTTACATTGTTTTTCACTTTCTTCAATTCTTTGCGTCCGTAATTTCAGAGGGAAGTGTGCTTTACAGAAGGCTAATTCCAGTACTACTCAGTGCTTGCAACAAGCAGTGAATAAAGACCCAGATACAGAAACCTCTGTGACTCTGCACAAAAGATATATGGAATTATCCAAATGTATAAGAAAATTTAACATCACAAGACTATGTAGTAAGCATATTAGAAAATACAATGCTTGTGCCAGGTAAAATCAGATCCTATGCTATCCACATCTTATGTATACCTAGCCATCTGTCTATCTACACACACACACACACACAAACACACATACACACACAGACACACACACACACACACACACACACACACACACACACACACACACACACACACACACACACACACACACAGTTATACAAAAAGGAAAGTAGTGCTTCCTAGTAAAGTGGATAGTAGATATGAAAATATATATCATCAACCTAGTTAGAAAACTCTGAAACATAATGAAGAGAACAGGAATACCTTTGTGCCACTAATCAAGAAAAGAAAACAGGAACATTTTACTATTACAGTAACCCATCCTCAAATATCTAATGTTATGCTAAGTAACTAGCAAAGTATACTAACTTCTCCAGGGAGTTCACTGTATCAGTAAATGATATTTGAATAGACTCTCAATATGTACTTAACCCTATGAGGTGCATATTATGAGTCATTTTCAGTAGTAGAGAAACACATGGTCTGTAAAAAGGTAAGCATTAATAGCAATGTCTTTCAGCTTCTCCAGTTAGGGGTCGCCAAAGTGGATCACCAGTCCGCAGATTGATTGGCAGTGGAGTTTTTATGGTGTTGAGTTGCCAGCCCAACCTTCACTGAAGGCACACACACACACACACACACACACACACACACACACACACACACACACACACACACACACACACACTCACATCTACCTGCATGTCTTTAAAACTCACTTGAATGGAGGGAGGACATGCAGACTCCGCAAACTTTAATACAATATCTTAGTTGCGGTGGTCAGAATTAAATTGGCTATCTTGTTTTGCTAAGAGAAGCACTTTTAAAATCAATCAAAGAAGAGGGATGACAGGGATTATGGTCTGAGTCTGTCTGAAGAGGAAAGCATCGGTCTTCCACACATCTGCCTTCTGCACTGTGCAGAGGAATGAAGAAACAAAATGGTTTTCCCTTGTCTGTTGTACAGTGTGGTAAACAGATCTACCACCTGGAGTACCCAGATCTGTACAGTCTCCTGAAAGATACGTAGATCCAGTTTCTACTTATGATTTAGTTTTATCATCCTGTTTGAAGCATCCACCAACTGGTTTGTGTACTTGGAGCACAAACTGTTGAGAAGTGCAACTTCTGCTCTAAAGCTATTTTCCATAGTCTCCGAGTGCCTCCTTGCACATTTGCAACAATGTACAATTATGTGTCCTACTTTTTTATTTTCATTTTATTTTATTTTACATTTGTTTACCGGGAAAGCCCGACTGGACGCAGGTCCATTTTCAGCGGAGGCCCGAGGAGAAAAGCTCCAAATAGCAATACATTACATAAGAGAAAATAGAGGCAACATACAAGAGAACAATCATCATACATATTAAGAATAGAAATAGCACATATAAGGAGAGAATATCAATTTCTAATAGTAAGTCATTTCAATAGTAAAACATGCAGATTTGAAAAACTGAGAGTTGCATTTTTTTTTTTGTTCTAGAAGACTGTTATTAGTTCTTTTGAGAGCGTAACATTGGTTGGACAGTCAAGCAGTACTGTACGGCCTTATCGTTGGATATATATATATATATATATATATATATATATATATATATATATACAATGGGAAAGAAAGAGCAAGAAGTTGATCACTAGCAGAATCTTAGCACAGTGTAGCGCTATGGATTAACCTGAGGAGCAACAAGAGCAAAGTCGGGTATTTAAATAATGGGTTTTGAGGAGATTTTTAAATTGGAAAGTAGAGGTAGTAGAATTTAAGTGGTTTGGGAGTGAATTCCAGGTTCTGGCAACAGTGCAGGCAAAGAGAGATTTACCAGCCTCATTTGTATGTTTGATGACATTTATGTGGTTTTGATTACTAGATCTATGGCTCTAGTGGTGGTGTAGGGCTGAATTAGATACTGCAGTGTTGGGATTTTGTCAGGAAGGTAGTAGATTTTGTGAGCTATTGAGAGTTGGTTGAGTAGGAGTAATAGAGGTAACTCAAGTCAGTTAAGTTGCTTGAGGGCCAGACAGTGATGGGGTCTATGAGAAGCATCAGTAGCTAGACAGTGATGGGATCTATGAGAAGCATCGGTAGCTAGACAGTGATGGGATCTATGAGAAGCATCAGTAGCTAGACAGTGATGGGATCTATGAGAAGCATCGGTAGCTAGACAGTGATGGGATCTATGAGAAGCATCGGTAGCTAGACAGTGATGGGATCTATGAGAAGCATCGGTAGCTAGACAGTGATGGGATCTATGAGAAGCATCGGTAGCTAGACAGTGATGGGATCTATGAGAAGCATCGGTAGCTAGACAGTGATGGGATCTATGAGAAGCATCGGTAGCTAGACAGTGATGGGATCTATGAGAAGCATCGGTAGCTAGACAGTGATGGGATCTATGAGAAGCATCGGTAGCTAGACAGTGATGGGATCTATGAGAAGCATCGGTAGCTAGACAGTGATGGGATCTATGAGAAGCATCGGTAGCTAGACAGTGATGGGATCTATGAGAAGCATCGGTAGCTAGACAGTGATGGGATCTATGAGAAGCATCGGTAGCTAGACAGTGATGGGATCTATGAGAAGCATCGGTAGCTAGACAGTGATGGGATCTATGAGAAGCATCGGTAGCTAGACAGTGATGGGATCTATGAGAAGCATCGGTAGCTAGACAGTGATGGGATCTATGAGAAGCATCGGTAGCTAGACAGTGATGGGATCTATGAGAAGCATCGGTAGCTAGACAGTGATGGGATCTATGAGAAGCATCGGTAGCTAGACAGTGATGGGATCTATGAGAAGCATCGGTAGCTAGACAGTGATGGGATCTATGAGAAGCATCGGTAGCTAGACAGTGATGGGATCTATGAGAAGCATCGGTAGCTAGACAGTGATGGGATCTATGAGAAGCATCGGTAGCTAGACAGTGATGGGATCTATGAGAAGCATCGGTAGCTAGACAGTGATGGGATCTATGAGAAGCATCGGTAGCTAGACAGTGATGGGATCTATGAGAAGCATCGGTAGCTAGACAGTGATGGGATCTATGAGAAGCATCGGTAGCTAGACAGTGATGGGATCTATGAGAAGCATCGGTAGCTAGACAGTGATGGGATCTATGAGAAGCATCGGTAGCTAGACAGTGATGGGATCTATGAGAAGCATCGGTAGCTAGACAGTGATGGGATCTATGAGAAGCATCGGTAGCTAGACAGTGATGGGATCTATGAGAAGCATCGGTAGCTAGACAGTGATGGGATCTATGAGAAGCATCGGTAGCTAGACAGTGATGGGATCTATGAGAAGCATCGGTAGCTAGACAGTGATGGGATCTATGAGAAGCATCGGTAGCTAGACAGTGATGGGATCTATGAGAAGCATCGGTAGCTAGACAGTGATGGGATCTATGAGAAGCATCGGTAGCTAGACAGTGATGGGATCTATGAGAAGCATCGGTAGCTAGAAAGTGATGGGATCTAAGAGAAGCATCGGTAGCTAGACAGTGATGGGATCTATGAGAAGCATCGGTAGCTAGACAGTGATGGGATCTATGAGAAGCATCGGTAGCTAGACAGTGATGGGATCTATGAGAAGCATCGGTAGCTAGACAGTGATGGGATCTATGAGAAGCATCGGTAGCTAGACAGTGATGGGATCTATGAGAAGCATCGGTAGCTAGACAGTGATGGGATCTATGAGAAGCATCGGTAGCTAGACAGTGATGGGATCTATGAGAAGCATCGGTAGCTAGACAGTGATGGGATCTATGAGAAGCATCGGTAGCTAGACAGTGATGGGATCTATGAGAAGCATCGGTAGCTAGACAGTGATGGGATCTATGAGAAGCATCGGTAGCTAGACAGTGATGGGATCTATGAGAAGCATCGGTAGCTAGACAGTGATGGGATCTATGAGAAGCATCGGTAGCTAGACAGTGATGGGATCTATGAGAAGCATCGGTAGCTAGACAGTGATGGGATCTATGAGAAGCATCGGTAGCTAGACAGTGATGGGATCTATGAGAAGCATCGGTAGCTAGACAGTGATGGGATCTATGAGAAGCATCGGTAGCTAGACAGTGATGGGATCTATGAGAAGCATCGGTAGCTAGACAGTGATGGGATCTATGAGAAGCATCGGTAGCTAGACAGTGATGGGATCTATGAGAAGCATCGGTAGCTAGACAGTGATGGGATCTATGAGAAGCATCGGTAGCTAAACAGTGATGGGATCTATGAGAAGCATCGGTAGCTAGACAGTGATGGGATCTATGAGAAGCATCGGTAGCTAGACAGTGATGGGATCTATGAGAAGCATCGGTAGCTAGACAGTAATGGGATCTATGAGAAGCATCGGTAGCTAGACAGTGATGGGATCTATGAGAAGCATCGGTAGCTAGACAGTGATGGGATCTATGAGAAGCATCGGTAGCTAGACAGTGATGGGATCTATGAGAAGCATCGGTAGCTAGACAGTGATGGGATCTATGAGAAGCATCGGTAGCTAGACAGTGATGGGATCTATGAGAAGCATCGGTAGCTAGACAGTGATGGGATCTATGAGAAGCATCGGTAGCTAGACAGTGATGGGATCTATGAGAAGCATCGGTAGCTAGACAGTGATGGGATCTATGAGAAGCATCGGTAGCTAGACAGTGATGGCATCTACGAGAAGCATTGGTAGCTAGACAGTGATGGGATCTATGAGAAGCATCGGTAGCTAGACAGTGATGGGATCTATGAGAAGCATCGGTAGCTAGACAGTGATGGGATCTATGAGAAGCATCGGTAGCTAGACAGTGATGGGATCTATGAGAAGCATCGGTAGCTAGACAGTGATGGGATCTATGAGAAGCATCGGTAGCTAGACAGTGATGGGATCTATGAGACGCATCGGTAGCTAGACCATGATGGGGTCTATGAGATGCATCGGTAGCTACACAGTGATGGGATCTATGTGAGGCATCGGTAGCTAGACAGTGATGGGATCTATGAGAAGCATCGGTAGCTAGACAGTGATGGGATCTATGAGAAGCATCGGTAGCTAGACAGTGATGGGATCTATGAGAAGCATCGGTAGCTAGACAGTGATGGGATCTATGAGACGCATCGGTAGCTAGACAGTGATGGGAACTATGAGATGCATCGGTAGCTAGACAGTGATGGGATCGATGAGAAGCATCGGTAGCTAGACAGTGATGGGATCTATGAGAAGCATCGGTAGCTAGACAGTGATGGGATCTATGAGAAGCATCGGTAGCTAGACAGTGATGGGATCTATGAGAAGCATCGGTAGCTAGACAGTGATGGGATCTATGAGAAGCAACGGTAGCTAGACAGTGATGGGATGTATGAGAAGCATCGGTAGCTAGACAGTGATGGGATCTATGAGAAGCATCGGTAGCTAGACAGTGATGGGATCTATGAGAAGCATCGGTAGCTAGACAGTGATGGGATCTATGAGAAGCATCGGTAGCTAGACAGTGATGGGATCTATGAGAAGCATCGGTAGCTAGACAGTGATGGGATCTATGAGAAGCATCGGTAGCTAGACAGTGATGGGATCTATGAGAAGCATCGGTAGCTAGACAGTGATGGGATCTATGAGAAGCATCGGTAGCTAGACAGTGATGGGATCTATGAGAAGCATCGGTAGCTAGACAGTGATGGGATCTATGAGAAGCATCGGTAGCTAGACAGTGATGGGATCTATGAGAAGCATCGGTAGCTAGACAGTGATGGGATCTATGAGAAGCATCGGTAGATAGACAATAATGGGATCTATGAGAAGCATCGGTCACTAGACAGTGATGGGATCTATGAGAAGCATCGGTAGCTAGACAGTGATGGGATCTATGAGAAGCATCGGTAGCTAGACAGTGATGGGATCTATGAGAAGCATCGGTAGCTAGACAGTGATGGGATCTATGAGAAGCATCGGTAGCTAGACAGTGATGGGATCTATGAGAAGCATCGGTAGCTAGACAGTGATGGGATCTATGAGAAGCATCGGTAACTAGACAGTGATGGGATCTATGAGAAGCATCGGTAGCTAGACAGTGATGGGACCTATGAGAAGCATCGGTAGCTAGACAGTGATGGGATCTATGAGAAGCATCGGTAGCTAGACAGTGATGGGATCTATGAGAAGCATCGGTAGCTAGACAGTGATGGGATCTATGAGAAGCATCGGTAGCTAGACAGTGATGGGATCTATGAGAAGCATCGGTAGCTAGACAGTGATGGGATCTATGAGAAGCATCGGTAGCTAGACAGTGATGGGATCTATGAGAAGCATCGGTAGCTAGACAGTGATGGGATCTATGAGAAGCATCGGTAGCTAGACAGTGATGGGATCTATGAGAAGCATCGGTAGCTAGACAGTGATGGGATCTATGAGAAGCATCGGTAGCTAGACAGTGATGGGATCTATGAGAAGCATCGGTAGCTAGACAGTGATGGGATCTATGAGAAGCATCGGTAGCTAGACAGTGATGGGATCTATGAGAAGCATCGGTAGCTAGACAGTGATGGGATCTATGAGAAGCATCGGTAGCTAGACAGTGATGGGATCTATGAGAAGCATCGGTAGCTAGACAGTGATGGGATCTATGAGAAGCATCGGTAGCTAGACAGTGATGGGATCTATGAGAAGCACCGGTAGCTAGACAGTGATGGGATCTATGAGAAGCATCGGTAGCTAGACAGTGATGGGATCTATGAGAAGCATCGGTAGCTAGACAGTGATGGGATCTATGAGAAGCATCGGTAGCTAGACAGTGATGGGATCTATGAGAAGCATCGGTAGCTAGACAGTGATGGGATCTATGAGAAGCATCGGTAGCTAGACAGTGATGGGATCTATGAGAAGCATCGGTAGCTAGACAGTGATGGGATCTATGAGAAGCATCGGTAGCTAGACAGTGATGGGATCTATGAGAAGCATCGGTAGCTAGACAGTGATGGGATCTATGAGAAGCATCGGTAGCTAGACAGTGATGGGATCTATGAGAAGCATCGGTAGCTAGACAGTGATGGGATCTATGAGAAGCATCGGTAGCTAGACAGTGATGGGATCTATGAGAAGCATCGGTAGCTAGACAGTGATGGGATCTATGAGAAGCATCGGTAGCTAGACAGTGATGGGATCTATGAGAAGCATCGGTAGCTAGACAGTGATGGGATCTATGAGAAGCAACGGTAGCTAGACAGTGATGGGATCTATGAGAAGCATCGGTAGCTAGACAGTGATGGGATCTATGAGAAGCATCGGTAGCTAGACAGTGATGGGATCTATGATAAGCATCGGTAGCTAGACAGTGATGGGATCTATGAGAAGCATCGGTAGCTAGACAGTGATGGGATCTATGAGAAGCATCGGTAGCTAGACAGTGATGGGATCTATGAGAAGCATCGGTAGCTAGACAGTGATGGGATCTATGAGAAGCATCGGTAGCTAGACAGTGATGGGATCTATGAGAAGCATCGGTAGCTAGACAGTGATGGGATCTATGAGAAGCATCGGTAGCTAGACAGTGATGGGATCTATGAGAAGCATCGGTAGCTAGACAGTGATGGGATCTATGAGAAGCATCGGTAGCTAGACAGTGATGGGATCTATGAGAAGCATCGGTAGCTAGACAGTGATGGGATCTATGAGAAGCATCGGTAGCTAGACAGTGATGGGATCTATGAGAAGCATCGGTAGCTAGACAGTGATGTGATCTATGAGAAGCATCGGTAGCTAGACAGTGATGGGATCTATGAGAAGCATCGGTAGCTAGACAGTGTTCAGATCTATGAGAAGCATAGGTAGCTAGACAGTGATGGGATCTATGAGAAGCATCGGTAGCTAGACAGTGATGGGATCTATGAGAAGCATCGGTAGCTAGACAGTGATGGGATCTATGAGAAGCATCGGTAGCTAGACAGTGATGGGATCTATGTGAAGCATCGGTAGCTAGACAGTGATGGGATCTATGAGAAGCATCGGTAGCTAGACAGTGATGGGATCTATGAGAAGCATCGGTAGCTAGACAGTGATGGGATCTATGAGAAGCATCGGTAGCTAGACAGTGATGGGATCTATGAGAAGCATCGGTAGCTAGACAGTGATGGGATCTATGAGAAGCATCGGTAGCTAGACAGTGATGGGATCTATGAGAAGCATCGGTAGCTAGACAGTGATGGGATCTATGAGAAGCATCGGTAGCTAGACAGTGATGGGATCTATGAGAAGCATCGGTAGCTAGACAGTGATGGGATCTATGAGAAGCATCGGTAGCTAGACAGTGATGGGATCTATGAGAAGCATCGGTAGCTAGACAGTGATGGGATCTATGAGAAGCATCGGTAGCTAGACAGTGATGGGATCTATGAGAAGCATCGGTAGCTAGACAGTGATGGGATCTATGAGAAGCATCGCTAGCTAGACAGTGATGGGATCTATGAGAAGCATCGGTAGCTAGACAGTGATGGGATCTATGAGAAGCATCGGTAGCTAGACAGTGATGGGATCTATGAGAAGCATCGGTAGCTAGACAGTGATGGGATCTATGAGAAGCATCGGTAGCTAGACAGTGATGGTATCTATGAGAAGCATCGGTAGCTAGACAGTGATGGGATCTATGAGAAGCATCGGTAGCTAGACAGTGATGGGATCTATGAGAAGCATCGGTAGCTAGACAGTGATGGGATCTATGAGAAGCATCGGTAGCTAGACAGTGATGGGATCTATGAGAAGCATCGGTAGCTAGACAGTGATGGGATCTATGAGAAGCATCGGTAGCTAGACAGTGATGGGATCTATGAGAAGCATCGGTAGCTAGACAGTGATGGGATCTATGAGAAGCATCGGTAGCTAGACAGTGATGGGATCTATGAGAAGCATCGGTAGCTAGACAGTGATGGGATCTATGAGAAGCATCGGTAGCTAGACAGTGATGGGATCTATGAGAAGCATCGGTAGCTAGACAGTGATGGGATCTATGAGAAGCATCGGTAGCTAGACAGTGATGGGATCTATGAGAAGCATCGGTAGCTAGACAGTGATGGGATCTATGAGAAGCATCGGTAGCTAGACAGTGATGGGATCTATGAGAAGCATCGGTAGCTAGACAGTGATGGGATCTATGAGAAGCATCGGTAGCTAGACAGTGATGGGATCTATGAGAAGCATCGGTAGCTAGACAGTGATGGGATCTATGAGAAGCATCGGTAGCTAGACAGTGATGGGATCTATGAGAAGCATCGGTAGCTAGACAGTGATGGGATCTATGAGAAGCATCGGTAGCTAGACAGTGATGGGATCTATGAGAAGCATCGGTAGCTAGACAGTGATGGGATCTATGAGAAGCATCGGTAGCTAGACAGTGATGGGATCTATGAGAAGCATCGGTAGCTAGACAGTGATGGGATCTATGAGAAGCATCGGTAGCTAGACAGTGATGGGATCTATGAGAAGCATCGGTAGCTAGACAGTGATGGGATCTATGAGAAGCATCGGTAGCTAGACAGTGATGGGATCTATGAGAAGCATCGGTAGCTAGACAGTGATGGGATCTATGAGAAGCATCGGTAGCTAGACAGTGATGGGATCTATGAGAAGCATCGGTAGCTAGACAGTGATGGGATCTATGAGAAGCATCGGTAGCTAGACAGTGATGGGATCTATGAGAAGCATCGGTAGTTAGACAGTGATGGGATCTATGAGAAGCATCGGTAGCTAGACAGTGATGGGATCTATGAGAAGCATCGGTAGCTAGACAGTGATGGGATCTATGAGAAGCATCGGTAGCTAGACAGTGATGGGATCTATGAGAAGCATCGGTAGCTAGACAGTGATGGGATCTATGAGAAGCATCGGTAGCTAGACAGTGATGGGATCTATGAGAAGCATCGGTAGCTAGACAGTGATGGGATCTATGAGAAGCATCGGTAGCTAGACAGTGATGGGATCTATGAGAAGCATCGGTAGCTAGACAGTGATGGGATCTATGAGAAGCATCGGTAGCTAGACAGTGATGGGATCTATGAGAAGCATCGGTAGCTAGACAGTGATGGGATCTATGAGAAGCATCGGTAGCTAGACAGTGATGGGATCTATGAGAAGCATCGGTAGCTAGACAGTGATGGGATCTATGAGAAGCATCGGTAGCTAGACAGTGATGGGATCTATGAGAAGCATCGGTAGCTAGACAGTGATGGGATCTATGAGAAGCATCGGTAGCTAGACAGTGATGGGATCTATGAGAAGCATCGGTAGCTAGACAGTGATGGGATCTATGAGAAGCATCGGTAGCTAGACAGTGATGGGATCTATGAGAAGCATCGGTAGCTAGACAGTGATGGGATCTATGAGAAGCATCGGTAGCTAGACAGTGATGGGATCTATGAGAAGCATCGGTAGCTAGACAGTGATGGGATCTATTAGAAGCATCGGTAGCTAGACAGTGATGGGATCTATGAGAAGCATCGGTAGCTAGACAGTGATGGGATCTATGAGAAGCATCGGTAGCTAGACAGTGATGGGATCTATGAGAAGCATCGGTAGCTAGACAGTGATGGGATCTATGAGAAGCATCGGTAGCTAGACAGTGATGGGATCTATGAGAAGCATCGGTAGCTAGACAGTGATGGGATCTATGAGAAGCATCGGTAGCTAGACAGTGATGGGATCTATGAGAAGCATCGGTAGCTAGACAGTGATGGGATCTATGAGAAGCATCGGTAGCTAGACAGTGATGGGATCTATGAGAAGCATCGGTAGCTAGACAGTGATGGGATCTATGAGAAGCATCGGTAGCTAGACAGTGATGGGATCTATGAGAAGCATCGGTAGCTAGACAGTGATGGGATCTATGAGAAGCATCGGTAGCTAGACAGTGATGGGATCTATGAGAAGCATCGGTAGCTAGACAGTGATGGGATCTATGAGAAGCATCGGTAGCTAGACAGTGATGGGATCTATGAGAAGCATCGGTAGCTAGACAGTGATGGGATCTATGAGAAGCATCGGTAGCTAGACAGTGATGGGATCTATGAGAAGCATCGGTAGCTAGACAGTGATGGGATCTATGAGAAGCATCGGTAGCTAGACAGTGATGGGATCTATGAGAAGCATCGGTAGCTAGACAGTGATGGGATCTATGAGAAGCATCGGTAGCTAGACAGTGATGGGATCTATGAGAAGCATCGGTAGCTAGACAGTGATGGGATCTATGAGAAGCATCGGTAGCTAGACAGTGATGGGATCTATGAGAAGCATCGGTAGCTAGACAGTGATGGGATCTATGAGAAGCATCGGTAGCTAGACAGTGATGGGATCTATGAGAAGCATCGGTAGCTAGACAGTGATGGGATCTATGAGAAGCATCGGTAGCTAGACAGTGATGGGATCTATGAGAAGCATCGGTAGCTAGACAGTGATGGGATCTATGAGAAGCATCGGTAGCTAGACAGTGATGGGATCTATGAGAAGCATCGGTAGCTAGACAGTGATGGGATCTATGAGAAGCATCGGTAGCTAGACAGTGATGGGATCTATGAGAAGCATCGGTAGCTAGACAGTGATGGGATCTATGAGAAGCATCGGTAGATAGACAGTGATGGGATCTATGAGAAGCATCGGTAGCTAGACAGTGATGGGATCTATGAGAAGCATCGGTAGCTAGACAGTGATGGGATCTATGAGAAGCATCGGTAGCTAGACAGTGATGGGATCTATGAGAAGCATCGGTAGCTAGACAGTGATGGGATCTATGAGAAGCATCGGTAGCTGGACAGTGATGGGATCTATGAGAAGCATCGGTAGCTAGACAGTGATGGGATCTATGAGAAGCATCGGTAGCTAGACAGTGATGGGTCTATGAGAAGCATCGGTAGCTAGACAGTGATGGGATCTATGAGAAGCATCGGTAGCTAGACAGTGATGGGATCTATGAGAAGCATCGGTAGCTAGACAGTGATGGGATCTATGAGAAGCATCGGTAGCTAGACAGTGATGGGATCTACACGAAGCAATGGTAGCTAGACAGTGATGGGATCTATGAGAAGCATCAGTAGCTAGACAGTGATGGGATCTATGAGAAGCATCGGTAGCTAGACAGTGATGGGATCTATGAGAAGCATCGGTAGCTAGACAGTGATGGGATCTATGAGAAGCATCGGTAGCTAGACAGTGATGGGATCTATGAAAAGCATCGGTACCTAGACAGTGATGGGATCTATGAGAAGCATCGGTAGCTAGACAGTGATGCGATCTATGAGAAGCATCGGTAGCTAGACAGTGATGGGATCTATGAGAAGCATCGGTAGCTAGACAGTGATGGGATCTATGAGAAGCATCGGTAGCTAGACAGTGATGGGATCTATGAGAAGCATCGGTAGCTAGACAGTGATGGGATCTATGAGAAGCATCGGTAGCTAGACAGTGATGGGATCTATGAGAAGCATCGGTAGCTAGACAGTGATGGGATCTATGAGAAGCATCGGTAGCTAGACAGTGATGGGATCTATGAGAAGCATCGGTAGCTAGACAGTGATGGGATCTATGAGAAGCATCGGTAGCTAGACAGTGATGGGATCTATGAGAAGCATCGGTAGCTAGACAGTGATGGGATCTATGAGAAGCATCGGTAGCTAGACAGTGATGGGATCTATGAGAAGCATCGGTAGCTAGACAGTGATGGGATCTATGAGAAGCATCGGTAGCTAGACAGTGATGGGATCTATGAGAAGCATCGGTAGCTAGACAGTGATGGGATCTATGAGAAGCATCGGTAGCTAGACAGTCATGGGATCTATGAGAAGCATCGGTAGCTAGACAGTGATGGGATCTATGAGAAGCATCGGTAGCTAGACAGTGATGGGATCTATGAGAAGCATCGGTAGCTAGACAGTGATGGGATCTATGAGAAGCATCGGTAGCTAGACAGTGATGGGATCTATGAGAAGCATCGGTAGCTAGACAGTGATGGGATCTATGAGAAGCATCGGTAGCTAGACAGTGATGGGATCTATGAGAAGCATCGGTAGCTAGACAGTCATGGGATCTATGAGAAGCATCGGTAGCTAGACAGTGATGGGATCTATGAGAAGCATCGGTAGCTAGACAGTGATGGGATCTATGAGAAGCATCGGTAGCTAGACAGTGATGGGATCTATGAGAAGCATCGGTAGCTAGACAGTGATGGGATCTATGAGAAGCATCGGTAGCTAGACAGTGATGGGATCTATGAGAAGCATCGGTAGCTAGACAGTGATGGGATCTATGAGAAGCATCGGTAGCTAGACAGTGATGGGATCTATGAGAAGCATCGGTAGCTAGACAGTGATGGGATCTATGAGAAGCATCGGTAGCTAGACAGTGATGGGATCTATGAGAAGCATCGGTAGCTAGACAGTGATGGGATCTATGAGAAGCATCGGTAGCTAGACAGTGATGGGATCTATGAGAAGCATCGGTAGCTAGACAGTGATGGGATCTATGAGAAGCATCGGTAGCTAGACAGTGATGGGATCTATGAGAAGCATCGGTAGCTAGACAGTGATGGGATCTATGAGAAGCATCGGTAGCTAGACAGTGATGGGATCTATGAGAAGCATCGGTAGCTAGACAGTGATGGGATCTATGAGAAGCATCGGTAGCTAGACAGTGATGGGATCTATGAGAAGCATCGGTAGCTAGACAGTGATGGGATCTATGAGAAGCATCGGTAGCTAGACAGTGATGGGATCTATGAGAAGCATCGGTAGCTAGACAGTGATGGGATCTATGAGAAGCATCGGTAGCTAGACAGTGATGGGATCTATGAGAAGCATCGGTAGCTAGACAGTGATGGGATCTATGAGAAGCATCGGTAGCTAGACAGTGATGGGATCTATGAGAAGCATCGGTAGCTAGACAGTGATGGGATCTATGAGAAGCATCGGTAGCTAGACAGTGATGGGATCTATGAGAAGCATCGGTAGCTAGACAGTGATGGGATCTATGAGAAGCATCGGTAGCTAGACAGTGATGGGATCTATGAGAAGCATCGGTAGCTAGACAGTGATGGGATCTATGAGAAGCATCGGTAGCTAGACAGTGATGGGATCTATGAGAAGCATCGGTAGCTAGACAGTGATGGGATCTATGAGAAGCATCGGTAGCTAGACAGTGATGGGATCTATGAGAAGCATCGGTAGCTAGACAGTGATGGGATCTATGAGAAGCATCGGTAGCTAGACAGTGATGGGATCTATGAGAAGCATCGGTAGCTAGACAGTGATGGGATCTATGAGAAGCATCGGTAGCTAGACAGTGATGGGATCTATGAGAAGCATCGGTAGCTAGACAGTGATGGGATCTATGAGAAGCATCGGTAGCTAGACAGTGATGGGATCTATGAGAAGCATCGGTAGCTAGACAGTGATGGGATCTATGAGAAGCATCGGTAGCTAGACAGTGATGGGATCTATGAGAAGCATCGGTAGCTAGACAGTGATGGGATCTATGAGAAGGATCGGTAGCTAGACAGTGATGGGATCTATGAGAAGCATCGGTAGCTAGACAGTGATGGGATCTATGAGAAGCATCGGTAGCTAGACAGTGATGGGATCTATGAGAAGCATCGGTAGCTAGACAGTGATGGGATCTATGAGAAGCATCGGTAGCTAGACAGTGATGGGATCTATGAGAAGCATCGGTAGCTAGACAGTGATGGGATCTATGAGAAGCATCGGTAGCTAGACAGTGATGGGATCTATGAGAAGCATCGGTAGCTAGACAGTGATGGGATCTATGAGAAGCATCGGTAGCTAGACAGTGATGGGATCTATGAGAAGCATCGGTAGCTAGACAGTGATGGGATCTATGAGAAGCATCGGTAGCTAGACAGTGATGGGATCTATGAGAAGCATCGGTAGCTAGACAGTGATGGGATCTATGAGAAGCATCGGTAGCTAGACAGTGATGGGATCTATGAGAAGCATCGGTAGCTAGACAGTGATGGGATCTATGAGAAGCATCGGTAGCTAGACAGTGATGGGATCTATGAGAAGCATCGGTAGCTAGACAGTGATGGGATCTATGAGAAGCATCGGTAGCTAGACAGTGATGGGATCTATGAGAAGCATCGGTAGCTAGACAGTGATGGGATCTATGAGAAGCATCGGTAGCTAGACAGTGATGGGATCTATGAGAAGCATCGGTAGCTAGACAGTGATGGGATCTATGAGAAGCATCGGTAGCTAGACAGTGATGGGATCTATGAGAAGCATCGGTAGCTAGACAGTGATGGGATCTATGAGAAGCATCGGTAGCTAGACAGTGATGGGATCTATGAGAAGCATCGGTAGCTAGACAGTGATGGGATCTATGAGAAGCATCGGTAGCTAGACAGTGATGGGATCTATGAGAAGCATCGGTAGCTAGACAGTGATGGGATCTATGAGAAGCATCGGTAGTTAGACAGTGATGGGATCTATGAGAAGCATCGGTAGCTAGACAGTGATGGGATCTATGAGAAGCATCGGTAGCTAGACAGTGATGGGATCTATGAGAAGCATCGGTAGCTAGACAGTGATGGGATCTATGAGAAGCATCGGTAGCTAGACAGTGATGGGATCTATGAGAAGCATCGGTAGCTAGACAGTGATGGGATCTATGAGAAGCATCGGTAGCTAGACAGTGATGGGATCTATGAGAAGCATCGGTAGCTAGACAGTGATGGGATCTATGAGAAGCATCGGTAGCTAGACAGTGATGGGATCTATGAGAAGCATCGGTAGCTAGACAGTGATGGGATCTATGAGAAGCATCGGTAGCTAGACAGTGATGGGATCTATGAGAAGCATCGGTAGCTAGACAGTGATGGGGTCCATGAGAAGCATAGGTCGCTAGACAGTGATGGAATTTATGAGAAGCATCGGTAGCTAGACAGTGATGGGATCTATGAGAAGCATCGGTAGCTAGACAGTGATGGGATCTATGAGAAGCATCGGTAGCTAGACAGTGATGGGATCTATGAGAAGCATCGGTAGCTAGACAGTGATGGGATGTATGAGAAGCATCGGTAGCTAGACAGTGATGGGATCTATGAGAAGCATCGGTAGCTAGACAGTGATGGGATCTATGAGAAGCATCGGTAGCTAGACAGTGATGGGATCTATGAGAAGCATCGGTAGCTAGACAGTGATGGGATCTATGAGAAGCATCGGTAGCTAGACAGTGATGGGATCTATGAGAAGCATCGGTAGCTAGACAGTGATGGGATCTATGAGAAGCATCGGTAGCTAGACAGTGATGGGATCTATGAGAAGCATCGGTAGCTAGACAGTGATGGGATCTATGAGAAGCATCGGTAGCTAGACAGTGATGGGATCTATGAGAAGCATCGGTAGCTAGACAGTGATGGGATCTATGAGAAGCATCGGTAGCTAGACAGTGATGGGATCTATGAGAAGCATCGGTAGCTAGACAGTGATGGGATCTATGAGAAGCATCGGTAGCTAGACAGTGATGGGATCTATGAGAAGCATCGGTAGCTAGACAGTGATGGGATCTATGAGAAGCATCGGTAGCTAGACAGTGATGGGATCTATGAGAAGCATCGGTAGCTAGACAGTGATGGGATCTATGAGAAGCATCGGTAGCTAGACAGTGATGGGATCTATGAGAAGCATCAGTAGCTAGACAGTGATGGGATCTATGAGAAGCATCGGTAGCTAGACAGTGATGGGATCTATGAGAAGCATCGGTAGCTAGACAGTGATGGGATCTATGAGAAGCATCGGTAGCTAGACAGTGATGGGATCTATGAGAAGCATCGGTAGCTAGACAGTGATGGGATCTATGAGAAGCATCGGTAGCTAGACAGTGATGGGATCTATGAGAAGCATCGGTAGCTAGACAGTGATGGGATCTATGAGAAGCATCGGTAGCTAGACAGTGATGGGATCTATGAGAAGCATCGGTAGCTAGACAGTGATGGGATCTATGAGAAGCATCGGTAGCTAGACAGTGATGGGGTCTATGAGAAGCATCGGTAGCTAGACATTGACGGGATCCATGAGAAGCATCGGTCGCTAGACAGTGATGGGATCTATGAGAAGCATCGGTAGCTAGACAGTGATGGGATCTATGAGAAGCATCGGTAGCTAGACAGTGATGGGATCTATGAGAAGCATCGCTAGCTAGACAGTGATGGGATCTATGAGAAGCATCGGTAGCTAGACAGTGATGGGATCTATGAGAAGCATCGGTAGCTAGACAGTGATGGGATCTATGAGAAGCATCGGTAGCTAGACAGTGATGGGATCTATGAGAAGCATCGGTAGCTAGACAGTGATGGGATCTATGAGAAGCATCGGTAGCATGACAGTGATGGGATCTATGAGAAGCATCGGTAGCTAGACAGTGATGGGATCTATGAGAAGCATCGGTAGCTAGACAGTGATGGGATCTATGAGAAGCATCGGTAGCTAGACAGTGATGGGATCTATGAGAAGCATCGGTAGCTAGACAGTGATGGGATCTATGAGAAGCATCGGTAGCTAGACAGTGATGGGATCTATGAGAAGCATCGGTAGCTAGACAGTGCTGGGATCTATGAGAAGCATCGGTAGCTAGACAGTGATGGGATCTATGAGAAGCATCGGTAGCTAGACAGTGATGGGATCTATGAGAAGCATCGGTAGCTAGACAGTGATGGGATCTATGAGAAGCATCGGTAGCTAGACAGTGATGGGATCTATGAGAAGCATCGGTAGCTAGACAGTGATGGGATCTATGAGAAGCATCGGTAGCTAGACAGTGATGGGATCTATGAGAAGCATCGGTAGCTAGACAGTGATGGCATCTATGAGAAGCATCGGTAGCTAGACAGTGATGGGATCTATGAGAAGCATCGGTAGCTAGACAGTGATGGGATCTATGAGAAGCATCGGTAGCTAGACAGTGATGGGATCTATGAGAAGCATCGGTAGCTAGACAGTGATGGGATCTATGAGAAGCATCGGTAGCTAGACAGTGATGGGATCTATGAGAAGCATCGGTAGCTAGACAGTGATGGGATCTATGAGAAGCATCGGTAGCTAGACAGTGATGGGATCTATGAGAAGCATCGGTAGCTAGACAGTGATGGGATCTATGAGAAGCATCGGTAGCTAGACAGTGATGGGATCTATGAGAAGCAACGGTAGCTAGACAGTGATGCGATCTATGAGAAGCATCGGTAGCTAGACAGTGATGGGATCTATGAGAAGCATCGGTAGCTAGACAGTGATGGGATCTATGAGAAGCATCGGTAGCTAGACATTGATGGGATCTATGATAAGCATCGGTAGCTAGACAGTGATGGGATCTATGAGAAGCATCGGTAGCTAGACAGTGATGGGATCTATGAGAAGCATCGGTAGCTAGACAGTGATGGGATCTATGAGAAGCATCGGTAGCTAGACAGTGATGGGATCTATGAGAAGCATCGGTAGCTAGACAGTGATGGGCTCTATGAGAAGCATCCGTAGCTAGACAGTGATGGGATCTATGAGAAGCATCGGTAGCTAGACAGTGATGGGATCTATGAGAAGCATCGGTAGCTAGACAGTGATGGGATCTATGAGAAGCATCGGTAGCTAGACAGTGATGGGATCTATGAGAAGCATCGGTAGCTAGACAGTGATGGGATCTATGAGAAGCATCGGTAGCTAGACAGTGATGGGATCTATGAGAAGCATCGGTAGCTAGACAGTGATGGGATCTATGAGAAGCATCGGTAGCTAGACAGTGATGGGATCTATGAGAAGCATCGGTAGCTAGACAGTGATGGGATCTATGAGAAGCATCGGTCGCTAGACAGTGATGGGATCTATGAGAAGCATCGGTAGCTAGACAGTGATGGGATCTATGAGAAGCATCGGTAGCTAGACACTGATGGGATCTATGAGAAGCATCGGTAGCTAGACAGTGCTGGGATCTATGAGAAGCATCGGTAGCTATACAGTGATGGGATCTATGAGAAGCATCGGTAGCTAGACAGTGATGGGATCTATGAGAAGCATCGGTAGCTAGACAGTGATGGGATCTATGAGAAGCATCGGTGGCTAGACAGTGATGGGATCTATGAGAAGCATCGGTAGCTAGACAGTGATGGGATCTATGAGAAGCATCGGTAGCTAGACAGTGATGGGATCTATGAGAAGCATCGGTAGCTAGACAGTGATGGGATCTATGAGAAGCATCGGTAGCTAGACAGTGATGGGATCTATGAGAAGCATCGGTAGCTAGACAGTGATGGTATCTATGAGAAGTATCGGATCCTAGACAGTGATGGGATCTATGAGAAGCATCGGTAGCTAGACAGTGATGGGATCTATGAGAAGCATCGGTAGCTAGACAGTGATGGGATCTATGAGAAGCATCGGTAGCTAGACAGTGATGGGATCTAGGAGAAGCATCGGCAGCTAGACAGTGATGGGATCTATGAGAAGCATCGGTAGCTAGACAGTGATGGGATCTATGAGAAGCATCGGTAGCTAGACAGTGATGGGATCTATGAGAAGCATCGGTAGCTAGACAGTGATGGGATCTATGAGAAGCATCGGTAGCTAGACAGTGATGGGATCTATGAGAAGCATCGGTAGCTAGACAGTGATGGGATCTATGAGAAGCATCGGTAGCTAGACAGTGATGGGATCTATGAGAAGCATCGGTAGCTAGACAGTGATGGGATCTATGAGAAGCATTGTTCGCTAGACAGTGATGGGATCCATGAGAAGCATCGGTAGCTAGACAGTGATGGGATCTATGAGAAGCATCGGTAGCTAGACAGTGATGGGATCTATGAGAAGCATCGGTAGCTAGACAGTGATGGGATCTATGAGAAGCATCGGTAGCTAGACAGTGATGGGATCTATGAGAAGCATCGGTAGCTAGACAGTGATGGGATCTATGAGAAGCATCGGTAGCTAGACAGTGATGGGATCTATGAGAAGCATCGGTCGCTACACAGTGATGGGATCTATGAAAAGCATCGGTAGCTAGACAGTGATGGGATCTAGGAGAAGCATCGGTAGCTAGACAGTGATGGGATCTATGAGAAGCATCGGTAGCTAGACAGTGATGGGATCTATGAGAAGCATCGGTAGCTAGACAGTGATGGGATCTATGAGAAGCATCGGTAGCTAGACAGTGATGGGATCTATGAGAAGCATCGGTAGCTAGACAGTGATGGGATCTATCAGAAGCATCGGTAGCTAGACAGTGATGGGATCTATGAGAAGCATCGGTAGCTAGACAGTGATGGGATCTATGAGAAGCATCGGTAGCTAGACAGTGATGGGATCTATGAGAAGCATCGCTAGCTAGACAGTGATGGGATCTATGAGAAGCATCGGTAGCTAGACAGTGATGGGATCTATGAGAAGCATCGGTAGCTAGACAGTGATGGGATCTATGAGAAGCATCGGTAGCTAGACAGTGATGGGATCTATGAGAAGCATCGGTAGCTACACAGTGATGGGATCTATGAGAAGCATCGGGAGCTAGACAGTAATGGGGTCTATGAGAAGCATCGGTAGCTAGACAGTGATGGGATCTATGAGAAGCATCGGTAGCTAGACAGTGATGGGATCTATGAGAAGCATCGGTAGCTAGACAGTGATGGGATCTATGAGAAGCATCGGTAGCTAGACAGTGATGGGATCTATGAGAAGCATCGGTAGCTAGACAGTGATGGGATCTATGAGAAGCATCGGTAGCTAGACAGTGATGGGATCTATGAGAAGCATCGGTAGCTAGACAGTGATGGGATCTATGAGAAGCATCGGTAGCTAGACAGTGATGGGATCTATGAGAAGCATCGGTGGCTAGACAGTGATGGGATCTATGAGAAGCATCGGTAGCTAGACAGTGATGGGATCTATGAGAAGCATCGGTAGCTAGACAGTGATGGGATCTATGAGAAGCATCGGTAGCTAGACAGTGATGGGATCTATGAGAAGCATCAGTAGCTAGACACTGATGGGATCTATGAGAAGCATCGGTAGCTAGAGTGTAATGGGATCTATGAGAAGCATCGGTAGCTAGACAGTGATGGGATCTATGAGAAGCATCGGTAGCTAGACAGTGATGGGATCTATGAGAAGCATCGGTAGCTAGACAGTGATGGGATCTATGAGAAGCATCGGTAGCTAGACAGTGATGCGATCTATGAGAAGCATCGGTCGCTTGACAGTGATGGGATCTATAAGAAGCATCGGTAGCTAGACAGTGATGGGATCTATGAGAAGCATCGGTAGCTAGACAGTGATGGGATCTATGAGAAGCATCGGTAGCTAGACAGTGATGGGATCTATGAGAAGCATCGGGAGCTAGACAGTGATGGGATCAATGAGAAGCGTGGGTAGCTAGACAGTGATGGGATCTATGAGAAGCATCGGTAGCTAGACAGTGATGGGATCTACGAGAAGCATCGGTACCTAGACAGTGTTGGGATCTATGAGAAGCATCGGTAGCTAGACAGTGATGGGATCTATGAGAAGCATCGGTAGCTAGACAGTGATGGGATCTATGAGAAGCATCGGTAGCTAGACAGTGATGGGATCTATGAGAAGCATCGGTACCTAGACAGTGATGGGATCTATGAGAAGCATCGGTAGCTAGACAGTGATGGGATCTATGAGAAGCATCGGTAGCTAGACAGTGATGGGATCTATGAGAAGCATCGGTAGCTAGACAGTGATGGGATCTATGAGAAGCATCGGTAGCTAGACAGTGATGGGATCTATGAGAAGCATCGGTAGCTAGACAGTGATGGGATCTACGAGAAGCATCGGTAGCTAGACAGTGATGGGATCTATGAGAAGCATCGGTAGCTAGACAGTGATGGGATCTATGAGAAGCATCGGTAGCTAGACAGTGATGGGATCTATGAGACGCATCGGTAGCTAGACAGTGATGGGGTCCATGAGACACATCGGTAGCTAGACAGTGATGGGATCTATGAGAAGCATCGGTAGCTAGACAGTGATGGGATCTATGAGAAGCATCGGTAGCTAGACAGTGATGGGATCTATGAGAAGCATCGGTAGCTAGACAGTGATGGGATCTATGAGAAGCATCGGTAGCTAGACAGTGATGGGATCTATGAGAAGCATCGGTAGCTAGACAGTGATGGGATCTATGAGAAGCATCGGTAGCTAGACAGTGATGGGATCTATGAGAAGCATTGGTAGCTAGACGGTGATGGGATCTATGAGAAGCATCGGTAGCTAGACAGTGATGGGATCTATGAGAAGCATCGGTAGCTAGACAGTGATGGGATCTATGAGAAGCATCGGTAGCCAGACAGTGATGGGATCTATGAGAAGCATCGGTAGCTAGACAGTGATGGGATCTATGAGAAGCATCTGTAGCCAGACAGTGATGGGATCTATGAGAAGCATCGGTAGCTAGACAGTGATGGGATCTATGAGAAGCATCGGTAGCTAGACAGTGATGGGATCTAAGAGAAGCATCGGTAGCTAGACAGTGATGGGATCTATGAGAAGCATCAGTAGCAAACTTGGTAGTCTTGTGGCAACAAGATTCCAGTTTGTTTAGTTCAGTTTAGCGAAGGCTAGTTAAGATAGGGGAGGCATAAAGGAGGATGGATAAGAGATGAGTCCTTCCAATAGTGGTTTTGGTATGTTTAGTGATGAACTGTCTGTTCCTGTAAAGGAGACCAAGCTTTTTGTTAACTTTCTTGATTGTTTGGGTTATGTGCATGTCAAATTTCAGATTATTGTCAGTTTCTACAGCTAGTAGTTTTGTGTGTGTTGTTAGGGTGATCTGTGTATTATCTTTAGATTTTATGGTAAAATCCTTGTTTAGAGGAGGAGATCTACCGGGGCTGAAGAGAAGGAGTTTGTTTTTTTTGGGATTAAGAATAAGTTTGATGTTAGTGAACCATACTTCTGCTGAAGTAAAGTTATTTTGGGTTATGGTTTGTAGCTCATTTAGGGTGGGGGGGGGGCGGCACATATAATGGTAGTGTCGTCAGCATATTGTACTACTGAGGCAGTGAGTGAGGATGAAGCTATCTGGTTTGTAAATAATGAGAAAGCAGAGGACTGAGGATGGACCCTTGAGGGGCACTTATGGCTAGTGGTGCTATGGGAAGGTCTGAAGCTATGCTAGGATTTGGATAGTAGGTCATTTTTTAGGAGGTACTGCATTAGTTGGGAATGAACTACTCTTGCTAATATTTTTAATAAAGGTGATAGAATCACAATACTATGGTAGATGGTAAGTTCAAGGGAGTTACCCCCTTTGTGCAGTGGTATAATACGTGATATTTTCCATGTGTGAGTTACTTTACTTTCTGCTAATGACCTATTTATGAGAATGGACGTGGGATAGGGTATAGCTTCTACTATTATCTGAAGGAAATCTGCTGGCAGATTATCAGCTGCCAGTGTGGTTGGTTTAAGTTTTTTGAGGAGTTTAGCAATTGTATTAATAGGGACTGGGTGCAGGGAAAAGCTGGAGTAGTTGTTTTGTGTACTAAAATGAGTAGGGGTTGCTGTTGATATGGGGCTATTAGTAGTATTTTGTGTGTTGGCTAGAGCTTGAACTGTTTCGGTAAAGTATTTGTTAAACTGGGTGGGGATGTTTTCATGGTTATTTGGTACTACAGGGGAAGGAGTGGTGGATTTTCATGGGTGCAGTAAACTATTTATTGTGGCCCAGAATTTTTGAGGGTTGTGAGTGTATTTGTTTTGCATGGTTTTATAGTAGTTAGTTTTGTCAAGTTTGATTAGTTTTTTGGCTTTGTTGCGGAGTTCTAGATAGTTTTGTCTCAAGGCAGTAGTTTTGTATTTATGAAATTGCAACAAGGCTTTGTCCCTTTCTTTCATAATAGTTTTGGTATCTTTTGTTAGCCATGGGGCATAGTTAGATTTGGCTCTAATGGTTCTGGGGGATGCATGACAGTTTAAGATTTATAGGAAGGTTGAGTTAAAGTATTGCATGGCTTCGTCTAGTGATACTTGTTTTAGGGGAGTCCAATTACAGAATTTTAGTGCATTTATTAGGTCATTAGCTTTGAAGTTCTTTTTGTTGCGTACTATTCTGAGGATGGGTTTGTTAATGTGGTGGGATCTGTTCCTAATAAGGTAGGTTGCTTGATGGCCACTCAGACTGTCAGGCAGACAACCTGATTGCTGTGTCAGAGTGGGGTCTGATAGCAGAATCCAGTCTAAGATGGACTGGCGTTTGGATATTTTGTCAAGTCTAGTGGGGGTAGATATAATTTGGGTGAACCCATGGAGTTAATGTTAGTACAGGGGTTTTGACTGGAACAGTCAGACCAGTCAATATTAAAATCACCTAATAGTATGGTTTCTTGTGGAAGGGAAGTTGACATCCAGTTTAGTAAGCTTTCCAGTATGGTAGCGTTATTGCCTGGTGGGATATATCCACCTGCAATAATTATTTGTTTGTTGGAGTTAAGTTTTAATTTGGCAAGTATTAGTTCTACATCTCTGACTTCTTTGTAAATGTCCTGGCTGATAATTGTCCTGAAAAGCTATTGGCCCTGAATACAGCTTTTAATTCTTTTAAAATGATGTGGAGATTTAGAAATAAAACTGGTTTATCAAAATGTTGAGTTAAGCATGTGAAGTAGCACCATCTACCCTCTTGGTCAGCGCCTTTGTCGACAATACAAGGTTTAAAGGAATTTTTAATAATAATCGCTACTCCCTTAGAATTACTACTGGTTCCCGACGAAATAATGTCTTTAACCCACTTTCTGTTCTTCTCCTTAAACCAATCCTCATTGGTCACGTGTTTCTTGAATAAAACAGATATCTGATTCAGATTTACAGAGTAGGCACATTAACAAATTTCTTTTACTTTTCTCCTGGAGTCCTCTGACATTCCAGGAAATTATGTTCCAGGCCTTATCTATAGTTAATGGGAATCAGGGTTAAGCTATATGGGTATATGCAGTGGGAGATATATGGCTCAAAGTTAGCTCCAATAGTAGTACAGTGTGTGACAACTATTAAATATATAGCACACAACTCTCTCAAAACTACCCACGTGCCTACCTACAAAACCCTTATCATTGAGAGAGAAAAAACAAAGTACACAGTAGATAAGCATGACTTTAACATAATTATGAAATTCACTTGAAAACCAAAACACAAACAATATTTACAAAAAATATACATCACTAATCCAACTCCAAAAGAAGCCATCAGAAACCCTTCTTATCGTATCCAAATAGCTTCCATTAGGGGTTTAACCAATTGTAAAAGTTGGTCAACTACATAGGACCAAACCCATTTCACTAGCCAAGTACATTGCTGAATAAAGTAGCTTAGCAGACTATAATATTAACAACAAAATATCTAATACTCAGAGAATGGCTAGTAAAATATATGAAAAAGAAAGGTATGGAGATAAGGGAATATATGTCTAAAGAATTACAATTAGAGGTTAAGATTATTAATTTATATTCCCTATTCTTCAAATTGCCCGATATATCCTACTTTAATTATAATAAAACATTCTAATTACTTGTATTAATAGCATAACAGCAAAAAACAACAGTAAACTTTTCAAGTTACTGAACTAGCAGAAGGTAATTAAAGCAGTGTATAAGAAAGTATTAACATCAATAAATGCCAGGTCATTGAAGAGCAATTGCAATTTCTAATATTGCATGACTTGATCAAGGAGGTCCCAGTTAGTATTTAACTAAACATCAAGTTGGGTCCATCACACTATCTTTGATGACCAGAGCATTCCATCGTAACCACAACATTAATATCACAGTTAGAATATGGCGTATTACCACAACAAGAGCTGACAAATGTACCAGTGCACAGGTCTTTCAGGATGTTACTGTTCAGAGACCAGTTAGAACCTCTATCGACTAGGGATATATTAGATGTAAATTCTATTCCTAAGACTATCATTGAGTGATCTGAAATGAATCTAGGCTCAGTTGAGAATTTAATTTACCTTTTAGTTAGCATACTAGACACCAGAAAAAAAAGTCTATACTAGACCAAGACTAGTGGCACTTGGAGAAGTATGTGAAAAAAGTTTTATTCCCAGAATAGCTATCAATGGAAACCGGGTCCATCAAATCAAAATCAAAAATTAATTCCATCAAAGCTAGGGAATCTTGAGTGTTATAAGCTTTAGATTTATTGGAGCCATCAACTTTAGGGTCAATCCCCCCCTAAAATATAAAGGTGGTTTGGGAATTTAAGTATAAAATTATAGATTTTTAGGATGAATCCTGAACACGGTCCATAAAGGTTTATTTTGAGGCAAATAAGGGAGATTATTGCATCAGTACTTCACAGATATCCTAGCACTGACGCTGATTGTAACTTGGTGGCCAACCTATTGCAAAATTTAACCAACAAGAAAAATATCTTGTCTGTGTCTTATAAAATCATTACTTCAGCTTTATTTCAGGGAAAAATTATCTTTGCAGATTACTGTAATTACCAAAGGACTAACCTGTCAGAGGAGCAGAAACTTTTAGCTATTAAATCTACCCTTATGTTCTCGCCTTTTAAAAAACTTACCTATACACAAATTATGGTTACAAATAATTTATATTTCACTCCAGTCCACTTAAACAAATTTGATTCAAATGTATCCACTTCATGTTCCTGCTGCTGTTATCCATATGCAGATATTATTCATATTTTGTGGTTCTGTAGATACTCCCATAGTATTTGTTGCTCTCTCAAGGTAAGGCTTGACACAAAATAGGTTACCACAAATCAACCTTGTCCTGGGTAATGGCATTATTACATGTTACCAGTCTTAATATACCAAAATTTAAATTCCACGTCCTAGTTACACTTTGCCTTTTGATCAAATTTTACAATACTAAACACTGGATAGATCGTTCAAAAATGTCCTGGGGGGGGCGGTTAAGAAATTGGCTATCAAATACATTACTTCTCAGAAACCTTTACTAACCAACCCTCGTAAACGGACCTTCTACCAGAAATTTTGGAACTTTATATTTGAACTCCTGACTGACGATTAACAACTGTTAGCTATATGTCCCTAATACTACTTACCCACACTCACCTACATGCCTTTTAACCCCTTAGTACCTCCCTATTACCTGTATCCTGATTTGAAAAGGGCTCAAGTTTGAGTTTGATATTTAATTTTCCTTTTTCTCCTGATATCTGAACATTGATCAGGGTGAAATGCAGTGTGTGTGTACATTATATCTGCCCTTTTCTAGCTAGATTTGCATTTAGAGTTTTTTTTTTGCAGTGATTTCTCTGTTCTTATCAGCACATATGTATATAGTGTATTATATATTATATTTTGTATCTCTTCTCTATTGCTGTTCATGATTAATCCGCATTTCGTTGTGATAGTGTAATATATATATATATATGTTAAAATCAATAAAATTTCTATTTGAAAAAATAAAATGATGTGGAGATATCTATATTGATGAGACCAGTTGCTCTAAACTGCTAAGCTATTGAACAGGATTCTCATATAATTAGTCTGAATAGCTTATTATTAAAATCACTGGATTTCTGATAGGGGAAGAATTAAAATTCCCCTGGGTATGTTTGTTACATCAATCTTACTTCTTATATTTTCAGGAACAGCAATCAACAATTACAGTGAGTCTTTGGCCTGATGCCATAAAATTCTGAGGTGTCACTGTGTTTTCCTCCTATGAAGTCTTCCTTAAGGCAAGAAGACGTGCCTCCCAGAGCTCTCAGGAACTGTTTGCTATGATCTGTTGTTGTTGAGAAAAGTGCTAACGCTGCTCCAATCTCTACATACTTTTCTATGTAAGAAACTAATTAGAGTTAAATCTGTAACAGCTCCTAGAAATGTTACTAATGCTGACAGTGTCAGAGAAAACCTCTTGAAATTTTGTTATCCACAGGGACTGGAAAAGCAAAACTGTCCATTCTGTACAATAAAACAATGCTTCTCCTGTCTTTCCACTGTACAATTGCTAACACCCCCCAATCTTGGCAATGCATCCCCTGTCTTTCCAACTGTACAGTTGCCAAGATTGGGGGGTGTTCTTAGGCATGCAAACACTGGACCTTAACATTTGGTAAATATTCTAAGGACTGTGGACAGTCCAAATGCAGAGATGAAAAATTAAACTGGTGATACACTCTGAGATATTTTTGTATGAAGACTGCATTGGAATAGGACAGTTAAGTGTCTTCCATGTCCAGAGCTGCCAAATAAATATTGATTCTATGAAAGGAAATAACATTTTCAAAGTTATCACGCAGAAAAAATTTGTATTTATGGAGCTATTACGTTTGATAGATCAAGAACTAGCCTTGTAATGCTGAATATATGAGTACCAGAAATAATCTGGAATAAAAGCCTAGGCCTTTTTTAATGCAAAAGTTTCCCCAGTATTTATCTTTTTTAACATATGCTGATTCTGATTCATTGTTAGTAAGACTTGCTGTACTTAAGGAGAGGGTGTTTGTGGAATAATCTGCATTTGTCGACTGGAGTTGGAAGAAATTATCTTGTATAGTTTATTGAACTGTCTACAGAACCAATTTGTCTGCAGTAGTCTATTTCTGAGTTAAAAGATTTACTTCCACTGGGTATTGGGACAGGAGAAGAAGTAACAAAGGGTTAGCAGTCATTTCAAAACTCTTTGGGTATATATTTCTTTTTCCCTGAAATGGTTTAGAAATGCTTAGTTTAGTAGTTACTGGGATTCAAAATTGCAAGCTCTCCAGTACTGAATGGGTGCCAATGTAGTTTTCAACTATGGTCCCTGCTATTTCAGTGCAGTTTCTTCTACATTATTATAATGCTCCCTGGAAAAGGTTTTATTGTCAAAGGAAGGTTAAACTATCTCAAGATCTGACTTAAATGTAGTTATAGTAGGCCTAGGCTGAATCAATGATATACTAGTTTTCTCCAGTGTTGAAACCTCTAAACCTGGCATTGTCTCAGAGAACATCAATGCAGGTATTGATGAAGGTGCTACTAAGGTGGGATTTGGCAGCAGCAGTTAATGAGGAGAACTTTATTACTTTAAAAAATGACTGCTTAACCCTTTGTATACCAGTTGTTTGACAAGTAGTACCTTTCTCAGAAATGCTGGTAGATTTTCATTGTTCATACTCTGGTAGCCTTCTTTGATGATTCTGTTCTGTAATGTTTTGTCAAATTCTTGTTTTTCTCTTGTTCATAGGTTCATAGGTGTTTGCTAGGCTAATGACCACAATGGCCTTTTTAAGCCGAGCCATGCACCTCAAATCTCTGACAAGTTCTGCTATCTTTCATAAGTATAAGTAGGGGCTTGGGAGATGAAACATTTGCAAGCAGGGGCCTGGGAGATGAAACGTTTACAGGTTACCTGTGTGCAGTAGAGACATAGGTGCCAAACCAGGGATGAATTTCCTGTTCCCCATCCAATTATCCTAGTTACACTTGAATTAGGTTAGGGAGGAACTCTGCCTCACATGGATGGGGAGCCTGTTCTATAGGTGGGGTAGTCTCTGGGACACATACCTATCTCTCCAGCAGGTCCTATTTATATCACAGGCAAGGTTTAAGTCTTTAGAACGGGTAATTCTGGTGCTGTTTGTTTTGCAGACATGCAGGAGGTCCATCAGGATGGGGTCTGATGATGTTTTGTATGCTAGGCATAGATCTTCTCTCAAAAGCCAGAAGGAGACAGAATACAGTGATAGGGCCTTGAGGTGGTCTGCCATAGGACATACCACGTATGCCCTGTATTCTTTTAGTGAGGAACCTCTGTGGACATTCCAGTTGTTGGATATGTCTGGTTAGGTACATACCAAAGGATAGCTCTGATGAGTGCCAAATACAGTGGAACAATAACTTCCTTGGACCTAGATGCCGTACCTTTTTATAAGTTGGACAACATAGAATGATTTCCTCACTACAATAGACAAGTGATGGTCAAAGGCTAGATTACTGTCTGTGTGTGTCCCAAGTCCCTAATTACTGGGTTAACTCTTAGGGGTGTGTTGTCTATATGATAGTTACCAGGAGTGGATGACTTCTGAAGGATACTATTATGGATTTGTTGGCATTTAGTTTTAGTCCATGGCTCTGATACCAGTTATGTCTGTGTTAGCCCTTCCTGGAGAACATTTGTGTTAGTGGGGGATTGTATGACAGCTCCTAATTTGCAATCATTTGTAAATCTAGTCAGCCAGAGGCCATTGACATTGGTCTTGACTTCAGAGAAGTAAATGCCAAAAAGAAGAAGTCCCAGGACCAATTTCTATGGGACTCCGCTTGTGACTGACCTCTTTGTAGAGATGGACTCCCCAATTTTATCTTCCTGGGTCCTGTCTGTGAGTGAGATGGCTATTCACCAGGTGACATAAGGGATTATGCCTAACCTCTTGAGTTTGTCAACAATGCCCAAGTGGAGTATTGTATCAAATGCCTTGGCCAGATCAAGATAGACAGTGTGAACCATTTTGCCATCATCCATTGCTTTGGTGACCCTCTCAAAGAAATCTAGCAGGTTGAGTCAACATGACCTGCCCCTGACAAAACCAAACTGTGTTGGGTCCAGTGTCTAGAAGTTTCCTATGTCATTACTGATCATTTTCATGATAATTTTTTTCCATAGATTTGCATATCAGACTAGTGACTTATGGGTCTGTAGTTTTCTTGGGTCTATAGATGGCCCACCTTTAGGATGACTGTTGCTGCTCTCCACTTGTGATGCACAAGGCTGACTTAGAGGCTACATTTAAACAGCAATTCCAGAGGGCCTGGTAGGTCATGTTTCATGCTATTTAGAAGGCATCCTGGGATATTGTCTGGGCCCACTGATGAAGTGTTCTTGGCCTTAGAGACATTATTAAGAACCTGTTCCCTAGTGATAGCAGGGGGAGTTATATTTGATGATATTTCCTTAGGAAAGGTTGAGGGGGGAGAGAGGAATAACGTTGGAGCTGAATGTGTTAGCCAGTAGGCTTGCTACATATTTTGGCTCAGTATAGGTGGCTCCATATGCAATGAACTCTGCACACAATTGTATATTGCCTTTGAGGTTGAGGACATAGCTAAAGGAAGCCTCATGGTTGTCCTTGGTTTGGGAGGCCAGACTTACCTAAAATTTGGCTTTGGTCGACTTTATTTGTCCTCTGAGTTGTTTGTTTATTTTGATGAGAGTGGCTTTTATCCTGCTGGGCACTACACCTCCTAATTTTTGCCAAAGTTTTCTTCCTTCTGTTATACAGCCTATTGATGTTGTGATTCCACTAGGGTGGCTTGTTTTTTGAGTTAGTTTTGAACTTCTTCCTGCTGGGTATAGTTGCCTTTATGCAGCTATTAACATGCTTGTATAGGGTTTCTATGAACAGTTCTGCATAGGCAGTAGTGTTATCAGGGTTTAGGGGAGCTTGAAATTTTACCCTGTTACCACTTAATAGTAAGAAGTTAGCCTTAGAGTAGTTCCTGAATATTTCATGGTTAGCTGGAGTTCTATGTTTTATTTTTACTTTAAAGGAGACCATTTTGTGGTCTGACCTTACCACAAAAAGACATTGAGCTATGGGGTGTGCAGCACTCTCCCATATTAGTGAGAACCCGATCCAGTATGTTTGCACCCTTGGTTGGTGTATTGACAATCTTATCCAGGGAGGTTGTGTTTACAAAATCCAGGAATCTTTGTGCCTGTATGTTTGGTGTCGTATATGATTCCCAGTTAATACCGGGGTAATTAAAGTTGCCCATGAATATTTGGTTGGCTGGTGAGTGTTTCCAATAAGTTTAAATACATGTTATAGGTTTTCTGAGTCATATAGGGGGACCTATAGCTTGCAGGGAAGTGGTATTGGGTTTTTCCTGTGGTGATTTGAACGTGCAGACGCTCAAGTGCATTGTCCTGTTTGACCAGCATTGAGATATATTTATTTTTGATGTAAATCGAGATACCTACATCTTTAGTCCCTGCCTGAGTAGTAGCCATTCTAAATGTGGAAGGCGTTATAGCCTTGCACTGCCGGTGTGCTCTCCAAGGCTTTAAATCATGCCTCAGTGGTCGCACAGAAGTCAGGATTCTGTACGGTGAGGAGATCTTGTAGGGAGGAGAGTTTTTTGTTTAGACTCCTAGCACTGAGCAGCAACACCTTTAGACATTCTTGATTTTGATTTGCTGTGTTGTAAGTACTTTCAGTTTGGCATTGCCTAAAAAATGCACTATGGGGGAGGACAGTGTCTTAGCTAATATTCAAGAGCATAGAGGGGGAAAGGTGCACACCATCCCTGGCAAAGCAGAGTGGTCTGTTGACCATCTCCTTCTATGCAGACAAATATTGCACCCCTAAGAATGACAACAGAAACTAAGCCAATTATTAAAGCTAGTCATCTATTGTTCATATTGTGGTATCATCCTTGGAGGAGGTAAAATGCCGCTCAGTGCTAGGCTCACACCAGCCTGGGACACATATTCTGAGAGCTTCATGATATCTCTCTTTGGGTCTACTTCACTTCACTGAAAGCTCATTTCACTGAAACTCATTTGACTGCGCACACTTGACTGAAAGCTCACTTCACTGAAAACTCATTTCATTGAAAAAAATATGCCCTTTTCCCAATTGTCGTGCAATTCTGGAGTTAGTATATATAGTAAGGGGGGTGTGGGAGCAGAGCCCCCCACATAGTTTGGGTATATATTGTCTTCTAAAAAGAGTTATTCCCCACACACCCCCAATATGGGAGGCTGTGCTGCCCCCCACCCCCCTTACTAAATATACTAACTCCAGGATCACACTACAATGGGGAAAAGGGCATATACCTTTCAACAAAATGAGTTTCAGTGAAATGAGCTTTAAGTGAAGTGAGCTTTCAGTCAAGTGTGCTCAGTCAAATGAGTTTCAGTGAAATGAGCTTTCAGTGAAGTGAAGTGGACCCCTCTCTTCATATAGTCTAGGGAGGTACATTTACACCTACCTGGATCATAGGTTCATAGGTTTATTTATTATTTTATTTTACATTTGTTGACAGGGCTAGTCCAACTGGATATATGTCCATTTTCAGTGGAGGCCTGGGGAGAAAAGCTCCACATTTCAGAATAGAATAACAGAAACATAGGTACATTATCAAGTTTTGGCAAATTATAATAGTAGTAGTACAATACATTACATTTTAGTACATTACAATAGTACATTACATTTTAGCTTATGAGTAAGGAAAAAAAACATTCCTAGTTACATAACTAGTATGGATATACATACAATATATAAGGTAAGTGAAATAGAGCACTATTAAACTTATAAAGGTTTCACACACATTGCTGTTAGTAAAAGGTTAGTGAGTTTGTGTGAGTGAGAAGATTAGTGTTCATAGGTGTGTACTAGGCTAATGATCACAAGGGCCTTTTTAAGCCTGACCATGCATCCCAAATCTCTGACAAGTTCTGATACCCTTCATAAGTGTAAAAAGGGGCTTGGGAGGTGAAACATTTACAGGCAGATTATGAGTCACACTGGTACTTGTGGTCCAATGACCTGAGTGTGTGCATAATGTGGTGGATCCTGGCCCCTGATAAGCAACTGACCGTGACTTTCTCCTTACTCAGCCTGGTGAGATGGACATCGGTGTGTCTCACAATAGAATCTCCAATGACCAGAATGCTGGCTTATGTAGTGGCTTGCCTTAGGCTTTAGAAGTAAAGGCTCCAGGAGCTGTGGCTGTATGTGTTGATGTGGGTGTTTTGAAAGAGTGCATTCAGGGCTGCTGAGGGTATTTATTATGTGTGCTTCATCTAGGAGGTTTTTGGGGTTTAGGAACATTACATTTAAATGCCTTAGTACATGTGGTTCTATGTGTCTGCTTTGAACTGTGTGTGATGGGTGCTGTCTGTATACTACTGACAACCTGGTTGATATTAGAAGTGATTTTATGTGATAACTTTGCCTTCAGTAACATTGTGTAAACACATCTCTCACATACTGTATCAGTTTTTTTGAAAATTAACTGGTTGTCAGTAATCATGAGACAATTTCTACATTGCCTCAGGGTGCCCAAATCCACCAAGCTGGTAACAGACGTAGTGGGAAAGTTCATATCCATGGCAACAGACCCTTTTTTATTGCTAAGATGGTTGGAGTGAGAATATACATTTTTTTGTAATGGAACAAACCCCTGTTGGAATCCCAATGTCAACAAGTTGTATAGCAAAATAATTAAAATCATGTCCAAAACTAAACCTAGCAAGGCTAGAAATCCTCACCAAACCAAATAAGCAAATTAGGCGTCCTATTACACCATCAAAGCCAAATTTGAGGAAAAGATTGCCTTGCAAGCAAAGGACAACCATAAAGCCACCTTCATCTATGTCCACAACCTCAAAGGTAATACACAATAGTGTACTGAACTAATTCTAAATGGAGCAATCTATACTGACAATATAGCAGACCTACTGGCTATTAAAGTTAGCTCTAATTTCACTCTCTCTGACATTACTCAAGAGATATCATTGGATACAACTCCCCTGGCTATCAGTAATGAACAAGTCCTCAATGCACTCTCCAAGGCAAAAGATATTACATCTATGGGCCCTGATAACATCTCAGAATGTCTCCTGAATAACATGAAACAAGACCTATTAAGCCTTTTAAAATCACTGCTCAACCTTAGCCTTTTAACTAACTTTTTGCCTAACAAATAGAGGGCTGCAACAGTTATCCCACTGTATGAGTGTGGGCCATCTTCTGACACAGTTAACTATAGACCGATAAGTCTGATTAGTCTCATATGTAAATCCATGGAAAGGATTATCATGGATGTTATAAATAAAGACATGGGTAGCCTTCAGACACTAGATCCAACACAGTTTGGTTTCGTCAAAGGTAAATCATGGCTACTTGTCCTAGTGGACTTTTTCGAGGAAGTCACCAAAGCTATGGACAAGGGCAAAACACTATACACTGCCTACCTTGACTTGGCCAAAGGCATTCAACACTAGTCCCTATTCAGGTATTCTAGACCAACTTATGAAACGAAGAGTAAATCGCTAAGTCACCTGTTGGATAGCTAACTGGCTCACAAATAAGACACAGAAAATTAGAATATGGGACTCTACTTCCACAAAAAGGTCAGTCGATTGCAGAGTCTCTCAGGGCTCAGTGCTGGGGCTGCTCCTTTTTGGTACATACTTCTCAGTAGTCAAATCTATAATCAAAGTCCTCTGGTTGACCAAATTTGTGGACAACTGCAAGCTTGGTGTGCAATCACAGAATCCTCCAAGGACACTATTATCTTCCAAGAGGATTTATCGCAAACTAATAACTGGTGCCAGAGCCATGGTCTAAAGCTGAATGCCAAAGAATGTATAATAGTTCCCTTTGGAAAGTCAGCCTCAGCCACCCCTGGGAATTACGACATAGACAATACACTCCTAAGAGTAGACCCAGTGGTTAGGGACTTAGGAACATATGTGGACAGTGACATCATATGTCTGTTGTTGTAAGGAAATCATTCTGTTTTGTGGAACGTATAAGGAAGAGGATGGCACCCAAATCTAAAGATGTTATTGAACCACTATACTCAGGCCTCATTAGGCTAATCTTTGAGTACAATGCTCCCTTCAGTATGTACCTGAAATAGCACATGCAATAACTGGAATGCCTCCAGAGCCTCCTCATAGAAGGAATGCAAGGCTAAACCTCATGGAATACGCACCATCTCAAAGTCTATTTTTATACCCCATCTCTGGCAGACTACTGAAAGGTGATCTATGCCTAGTTTACAAGGCGTCATCTGATCCAGTACTGATGGACTTGTTGCACATCTGCATTCGTAACAACGTTTGAAGTACCCAAATGAATTACCTAAACCTCATTTGCAACATAACCAGAACATGCCTGAGGGATAGGTATGTGTCCCAGAGATTATCCCTACTCTGGAACAGGCTTTTCATTCATGTGAAGTAGAGTTTGTCCTTGACCTTATTCAAATGCAACCTGGACCAATGGATGGGGAACGAGAAACTGACCCCCAGACTGGCACCTATGTCTCTATAAGACAGAGGAAGCTTGTAAATGCTCTCCTAACTAAACCCAGCTCTATGCCCTAGGTAAATTTATCCTGCCATTTACAAATGGGAAAACATGGCTAAGCTTAAAAAGCCCTCCTAGGGCTTTTAGCCTAGTAATTACTTATGAAGCTAGAAACACACTGCTATCCATGATGAAGAATGCAGAAAGTAAAAATAACCACAGAACACTGCAGTGAAAAGACTGTTGATAGTCTGCCACAATCGCAATTCAACATTCTGAATGAGGATCACTGAAGAAAACCAACAAATGTATATAAACAGAGCACAAGCTGATATAACTCCAAAACTGTTGGGGGGGGGGGGGTGGTGACTGAGGCACCTGAATTGGATTGAGAAAGTGAAGAAGTCACCTAGCAATACTGCCTTTATATGAAAGTCAAGCATGCCTATGAAGGTTTTAACGAATGTTGGCAGGGGACCAACATAAGCCTTCACAGGGAATAGTGGACTGTTGACAAAACATTGAACAGGATAAAGGCAAGGTAGGTAGGATAATATCTAAATGTCATGATTTACGTTTTCAAAGACCATCCCAGAAGAAGATTACATTTGTCCTGCTTGAAGTATAGATTGTTAACCAACGACTAGACATCACTCTAGTGTCTGAATCCTGCACTAATCAGACAACCTAGATCCTTCTACCTTCAAGATTAGGTTTCAGATATTTATAGTAACGGTTCAGTTCATAATTTTGAAACACTGAAATCCCAAATTTGAGTATTTCAAAATTATAACATCGAAGCCTTGAAATCCCGAAACACCAAAAGCGCAAAATTCAAAATCCCGAAGTACGGAGATTTTGAATTAGTGCTTCTGGTGTTGTGGTGTGTTAATGGTTAGGTGTTAGTTCAGGTATGTATGTATGTGTAAGTGTGTTGGTTAGGGGCTTTAGAGTATGTCAGTGTGTGTTGTGACTGTGATGTGTGTGTGCGAGGGACTGTGAAATGTGTGGATGTGAGACCTTTGTGTGTCTGATTGTGCGATCTCGGAGTTAGTATATATAAGTAGGGGGACATGGGGGGGTGCAGGGTGCCTTGCCCCCCTGCTTATATGTGGTCTAAGTTTGTCTGTGTGCTTGTGGGGGGAAGTTGTGTGTATGTTTATGTGTGTGCTCTGTATGTAGTGTAGGTTCGGGATTTTGAGTTTCACGATTATGGGTTTTCGGGATTTGAAAGTTTTAGCTATGTAATTTCGAAATACTGAAATTTGGGATTTCAGTATTTTGAGATTACATAGTGAACCCATAGTAACAGACCAAGCCATCAGGAAGGAAGGAATGATTGTACTATTTGTTGTGTGGATGTTCTGTTATGCACATCTGGGAAATGCAAATAACACTTCTGAGCCCAACTTCCCAAATACACAAGGTAATGGTAACTGAGAGGAAAGGAAAGTTATTCAGGAAATGGGGGAATCTCTTATAGGAAGTACACAGCAACACCTCTTACATAAGGTAATATGAAAGGGCAGACTTTCATGGGAGATGTCCACCATGAAATTACTTTTACTGCTGTTTACTAGTTCGATTCTCAGTTAGAGCGTCTTCTGTGTGTCGACATGCGTGAATGGGCATTCCTTCGTTGAAGGTTGTACGTTAGGCCCGGCAAGCCAGCATGTAAAAATCTACTGCCAATCATTAGCAGACTGGAGTTCCGCTGTGGCGACCCCTAACCGGGAAAAGCTGAAAGACAGACTATTATGGTTTGAAATTATGTCATTTATGATTTTGAGACATGAATAACAGTACGTGGTCCCTTTTATGTTCACCGACATTAACAAATTCACAGCTGTTACTTCCTGAAACCTCTAACTCTAGCTGCTTGTCAGATACCCAACTGTGTAAAAATATGAAGTCTTGCAGCAATGTGCATCTCTATATCTGCTGTATTAAACATAGTGTCAAAAGTCTGAACAAAGTACTCCCCTGAAATAGTCAAAACTAATGTTAGGGGAGTTTAGCATAGATTGAAATGTTTCACTTGAGAATGTGCTAGAGAACACTATTCAAATTCAAAGTTTCTCAAACAGTAAACTTCCAAATCCAGACCCACCTCTGGAAAACATAGTTTTTCTGCAATGGATTTTTTTTTATCGTTAACACCAAATATTGACTTTTCTGTTCCCCTTCCTTCCTTTCATCCCCAGCCTGTACCCAGCATTTCATCACAAAACAACCATATAGTTGACTTGCCATTACCAATATCCACCCATCTGCTCCTAGTCAATAATGCCATCTTTTTATGGAATGGTCTCTCATCAACTGGCCTAAGACAAACCACTAGCAATGCAGAGGGCAACCACTTTTTAAATACCCTTTTGTTCATAGGTAGGTACTAGGCTATTGGTCCTAGGACCTATATAAGCCTAGCCAAAAAGGTACCCTGGCTTTCGCCACCCAAGAAAATTATTTTCCTGTGCCCTTGTTGAGCAGAGCCACAGAGGTGATCCTCGGGGCGAATTTCCTATTTCCCACCCAAACATCAAGATTTTTCTTGAAGAGTGCTAATGAGGAGCTTTGTTTGATATAGATAGGTAGTTTGTTCTAGACTATGGGAAGTCTCTGGGACAGGAATCTATCCTCCAGCATGTTCTATTTATTGTGGTGACAAGTTTTAGGTCCCTAGAGCATGTAGCTCAGAGGGATTAGGATTTCTTTAAGTGGAGCATGTCCAAGAGCTCTGGGTTTGACATAGCTTTGTATGTTAGGCAGAGATCACCTTTGAGTAGGCGGTATGCGATGGAGTAAAGCTGGAGTTTTTTGAGATGGTCTGCGTAGGGCATCTGTTTGAGGCTGGTAATCCACTTTGTGAGGTATTTCTGCGGCCTTTCCAGTTGTGTAGATGTCTTGTGAGGTACATACCAAAAGGGGCATTGTACTCTATAATGGGTCTAATGAATGACGAGTAGAGGGGAACAATTACCTCTTTTTTCCTGGATGAGAAACCTTTTGTGATGAGGTGTGCCACGTAGAAGGATTTCCTGACTACTGTGGCAATGTGATTATCAAAGGACAGACTACTGTCCACCTGTGTCCCAAGGTCTCTTATCACACTTTCAGTGTTAAATAGACTACCACCTATGTGGTAGCTCATGGGTATAGAGTTTTTACCAAAGGGGGTGACAATGCACTTTTTGGCATTGAGCTTGAGGCCATGGCTTTGACACCAGGCATCTGTCTCAGTGAGGCCCTTTTGTAGGATGTCCACATCATTAGGAGTTTCAATTATGGCTCCTAGTTTGCAGTCATCTGCAAACTTCATTAGTCAAAGACCTTCTGTGTTAGCCTGTACTTCAGAAAAGTATATAACAAACAGGAGAGGACCCAGGACTGAACCCTGTGGTACTCCACTTGTCACTGGTTTGAAGTCAAATTTGGAGTCTGCTACTTTTGCAGTGTGGATTCTGTCAGTGAGCCAGTTGGCAACCCATCTTGTGACATAGGGATTTATACCTAGTTTAGTGAGTTTATCTATAATTCCAGAGTGGGGGATGGCGTCAAAAGCCTTGGCGAGATCTAGCTAGGCTGTGTGAACCACCTTACCCTCGTCTACGGCTTTGGTGATTGCTTCAAAAAAGTCTATCAGGTTTAGGAGACATGATCTGCTTTTTACAAACCCAAACTGGGTGGTGTCCAGAGTATGGAGATTACCAATGTCTTTGTTTATAAGTTCCATGATGATACATTCCATGGCCTTGCAGACCAGGATTTTTAGGCTAATGGGGCGGTAGTTCCCAGAGTCTGTGGTGGCTCCCCCTTTGTGGAGCGGAATAACCATCACTGTGTGCCATTCAGTGGACACAAAGCCTGAGGTGAAGCTATGATTGAACATGGTGCTTATGTGGGGTGCCAGTTCATTCTGTAGTTCGTGTAGAAAGCAGCCTGGGATGTTGTCAGGTCCCATGGATGCTGTGTTCTTGGCTTTGGAGTGTGTTTTTTTACCTGTGCAGCCATAATTACAGGAACTTTGCATTTTTCTGGTATAGAGATTGGCCCTTTGGGGAGTGAGAGGGGGTAAAGTTAGCACTGAAACTATCTGCCAGGATGTTGGCAATATCTGTTGGTTCTGTATATTTAGTGTCATTGTGCTGTAACTCAGAGCAGCTCTGAGTGTTGCCATTGAGATTTTTGACATAGCTATAAAATGCTTTGTGGTTGTCTTTAGAATCAGTGACAATTTTGTTTTTGTAACTAGCTTTGGAGGATTTTATGAGGGATCTCAGCATCTTACTGAGGCTAACCAGGGAGTTCCTCCAATCAAAGGATTTTACTCTTTTTTTGCAACAGTTTCTTTCTTCTGTTGTAAAGTTTGTTTATGGCAGGGGACCACCAGATTGGCTTCCTTTTTTTGGAGGATAGCATCTTGGTTCTGTTAGGGATAGCATGATCCATGCACTCGTGTAAGTGCTTATAAAGTGCATTTGTGTAGGATTCAGTAGTCGTACCTCTATTGTCTGTCTGTGTGGGTGTTGTGAAGTTTGCCACTTCTGTCTTAAGAAGTGTGAAGTTGGCTTTGGAGAAATTTTTTACAGTGGTTTCCCTAATGGGGGATGGTGGCGGGATGTGGATGTCTCGGGTGATTAGCTTGTGGTCGGATCTGACCAACGAGGAACTGACCTCTGGTGTGGGACACTGGTCACTCATGTTGGTAATGACCAGGTGTAGGATATTATTGCCCCTGGTGGGGGTGTGGATAAGTTGATCCAAGGTGTT
Organism: Protopterus annectens; assembly: GCF_019279795.1. NCBI lineage: Eukaryota > Metazoa > Chordata > Ceratodontiformes > Protopteridae > Protopterus > Protopterus annectens. Next base: position 435,579,165 of record NC_056740.1, on the reverse strand, counting down.
GGAATTTCTGAATTGCAGAAAATGATGAGCAAAAAAGTTGGTACATGAGTAGTTTTCCCAGTTAATGGTGGTGTAGTTGAAATCGCCCATTATTAGGGTGTTGGGTTGTACCCTAATATTTTCCAGTGTATCAAGAAATGAGGAGTGGGAATCCTGGGGCATGGTGGGGGATCTGTAGCAAGTCACAATTTGGATTGCGGTCTTGCCCAGAGATAGTTGCACTTGGATAATCTCGGATGCATTATGCTGAGCAACTAGCCTGGAGGTGTGAATATCTTTAATGAATATGGACACTCCTCCCCCTTTAGTGTTTCAGTCCAGGTTAGGTGGCTGAAAGGTATGGTATGAATTATAGCCTGGTAATGCAGGGGTGCTCTCTGGAGCCTTGAATCAGGTCTCTGTCACTGCACACATGTCAATGTTCTCCATTTTAAGGAGTGCCTCGAGTGAATGCATTTTGAGGTTTAGCCTTCTAACATTGAGTAGCATTACCCTCAGAATTTGCTTGCCTGTTACGGTGATGAATTTGTCATTTGAACCATACCTGAAAAAGGCACTATAGGGGTGGCAAGAGCCTTAGCCAGTATCCGGAATCCCAAGGGTGACAGGTGCAGGCCATCTCTGGCAAAGCATCGTGGTCTGTTGATCATGTCATCCCAGGCAGACAGATACTGGATCCCCTTAGAATGACACCAGAAGCTTAGCCAGTTGTTGAAATCAATCATTTTGTCCTTGTACTGTGGTATAATTCTGGGTGATGGCAGGATGCTACTCAGGGCTAGGGTCATACCTGCCTGGGCTACAAGATCAGAGAGCTCTTCCATGTCTCTTTTCATGTAGTCCAGGGAGGTACATCTCAGGTCATTCACACCAACATGGACAATGACAGAGCCACATTTGTACTTGTTGTGGAGTGACCTGAGTGCGTGCATTATGTGGTGGATCCTGGCACCCGACATTAACTTTCTCCTTGTTTAGCCTGGTGAGTAGAACATCAATTTGTCTGACTATAGAGTCACCTATGACTAGAGTGTTGGATACATTGTTATGCCTTATGGGCTGTGGTTGAGTGGCACACTGAGTTTGTGGGCTATGTGTCATTTGGGTTGTGTTGGAAGGGGTGGAGGTTGCTTGCATTTCTGCTTTGGAGGTCTCTGTTGCTTGAGCAGATTTTTATTGAGAGCCTCCACGAATGTAGGTGTGTGTTTTATGTTGCTATGTGTGGGTTTTGGTGGTGTAGGTTTTGAGGGACTATGCGATGAGTGTGGTGTGGTGCAAGTGTTTACCTTCTCGTCTTGGCTGTCTAGTCCAGTCCTGGGTGAGGAGAGCTTTGCTTCCAGTTTGGCTATATAAATGCATCTCTCACAGGTTGTAGTGTTGGGTGGTAGGAGGAGAGGGTTGTCTGTGTACATGAGGCAATTGCTGCATTGCCCCAAGATGCCCAGATTCATCAGGTAGACAGGAGAAAACACCGGGAGCTGACCCTTAGACATGCCTGGATAGGTGCTTATTTATTAAGTACTAAAAAAGTGTTTTCCTCTAGACAAGTGAGGAAAGTTGAGTGCTGTAGTAATTTGTAGCTTATTTAGTGCTTACAATGAGTTCTGAACAAGTGCAGAGCTCAAAGAAACAGATTTGAGTGCTAAAACTAAAAAACTGGCTAGTTGTAAGGGAAAATTTGAAGAGCAGACTTTATGGCGCCGGGAATAGTTTAACCCTAGCTAAGTGGTGATGCACAAAGTGTATTTTTTTTAATATAACAGTAGCAAATGAGTAAACTGATTTAAACAAATTAACCAATTAACCAATAAAAGCTAAAAACTGAGCCCCATTCCAGCAGTCTTCGATCAGACAAGTTCTAACTGCATACTCCTGCCACTAGGGGTGCAGGGGAACCTTCTCCAAAAAAAGATGGTCTGGATTAGTGCTCAAGTTATATAAACAAAGCTAGATTCAGCAGGTCTGAATTTAGTCTATGCTACAGCAAACAAGGCGTACCAATTTCAGAAAGAAACAGTTCAAATAAGCAGGCACAATAAGCCTTTAACCAGAAACTCCCAGCTCAGAAGGTCAGAATCCACTCTCTCTTCCTACAAGAGTGCAGACCACACTTTCTTAAAGTAAAATAACTGGCCCGAAGCCCAAGTGCTTAAACCAGAACTAATACACTTTTAGAATAACAGACACTAAGCCTTCAATCAGAAGGATGTAAGATACCTGTTCTGCCACAACAGTGCAGACCACAAACCTTCTTAATGTAAAACAACTGGTCTGAAGCCCAAGTGCTTCAACCAAAGGCTTAGAATAACAGTTACAATTTAATCAGGCTACTAACAAGCAGTGATAAATGCAGCAGAATAAATGCAATAAAGTAGGAAGAAACACAAATACAGTAAAAGCAGACGAATAAAGTGCATTTTTTATATAACAATAGAAAATGAGCAAACTGGTTTAAACAAATTACCCCATTAACTAGTAAAAAAGATCAAAACTGAGCCATGTTCCAGCAGTCTTTAATCAGACAAGTTCTAACTGCACACTCCTGTCACTAGGGTGCAGGGGAACCTTTTCCAAAAAAGATGGCCTGGATTTGTGCTCAAGTTATACAATCAAGGCTAGATTCAGCACACCTGAATCTAGTCTATGCTACAGCAAACAAGGCGCACCAATTTCAGAAAGAAACAGTTCAAATAAGCAGGCACAATAATCCTTTAACCAGAAATTCCCAGCTCAGAAGGGCAAAATCTAGCCTTTCCTCCCACAAGAGTGCAGACCACAAACCTTCTTAATGTAAAATAACTGGCATGAAGCCCAAGTGCTTAAACCAGAATTAATACACTTTTAGAATAACAGACACTGAGCCTTCAATCAGCAATTCCAAACTTAGGATGTAAGCTACCTGTCCTGCCACAACAGTGCAGATCACAAGCCTTCTTAATGTAAAACAACTGGCCTGAAGCCCAAGTGCTTAAACCATGTTTATTTGTTTGATAACTTGGATAGTGAGCTGATCTAAATGGAGCATTTTCAATCACAGCCAAGAAAAGAGCAATAAAAACAAATATAGAAAAAAAATATAACATTTCACGACTGAATTATAGCAGGTGAATGCAAAAGTTTGAACAAGCTGGCAAATTAATGCACATGAACTTGATAGTGGAGATACAGACAATGGTGGCGTCACATAAGTTAGGTAGTTACATACATTTTATCTCATGATCCAGGCACTACTGTAAAAATTCCCTTACCCATTTAATTATTTGTGTGTTCTCCACAGGTGAAAGCTTTTTCCTCTCTTGAGAGCACTCCCACCCACAGACTATTAGTTATGTGGCTTCATTTCCTATAGCTCCTGACCTCCAAACCTGGTACTGTTTCCCAAAATGGACTGCCTGGACAGAAGGGAAAGGGGAATGGGAAAGTAGTTGTCTAACCAATGTCCTCACAATTGAGGCTGTCAGAGGCAGGCAGGGAGGGAAGAAGAGGTGTCTCCTCAGCCCTGCCACATACCCAGCCCAGCAACCATTTCAAGCCCTGACCTGCATGAGGGCCTGATACATGACCTGGACATGCAAACACTGCCCCCCCCCCCACCCCCGGACAGGCATTCCCATCTTCCTTGCCAGCTCCATCAGACAAGTGAGACAGTAATCGAACTTGAGTTATCTGGACTGTAGTCAGGGTTTATCACTTGACTGGCTACACTTGAATGAATACCTATAATAAATATATACTGAGAGCACAGCAACGTAGAAAATGCTTATTATCAAGAATACTTTATTGTAATATTTATTATACATAAGTAATTGATGTGATATTAAGGAAGGATATGTCCTAAAAGAAATAAATAAGGCACTAACAGCCAAATGAAGGTGCAGATTAACGGCCTCCACATTTTAAATGGCTATGTTACTTTGTAGGGGTACACATTTAGTCCTGAAATCCTTCAAGTCTTTGTTGCCCCATACAAGGGCAGGCAAAGAATCTTTTATCAGCAGCCTTAGTAAGAAAAGGCATGTTTGCTCCCAGAAGGTCTGCTATTCCGTGTATTAAATTAAGAGCTGGACTCTTGCTGAATACTAGTTCTTAGCATGTTTCCTTATCTGTCAGCCTGGAGTCAGAGGCATATAGTGATTCATGAATAAAATATATGTAACAATATACACTAATAGGTCTGCTCCTCTTCGTGAAGGTACCTACTCAGCCAGGGAACTACAGAGATGTTAGTTTGTTTGCTTGTGAGCTGCATGGATCTGAAAGTTTTGTGATGTAGGACTTCTAGACTGCGACCATAGTTTAATGAGGCATTAGAAGCAAAGGTGGGGCCTTACACTAATTTGTAGCATTAGTACAACTTTCACTTTTGCAAATCAAGCCACAAGGTATATGTATCTGTAGAATTTTCAAGCCAATTTAACTTGCTTATTAATGCTGGCCTTGAGTGAAATTATAAATATTACAGAAAATGAATAATCTAGCCATATATCCATATGTTTGCAGCTTTGAACTTCTGTAATATTTTCCAGTGTGATCTCTCAGGGCCCAATTAGCAGGGACTTGTTTGAGACTGGGACATGACACAAACAACTTTTTTTCCCTTTTTCTTATTTATAATGAGTACTTAGATTCAAACATTTTTTTTTAAGTTTAGCAAATCAGTATACAAGCTAGCATTTATTTCCCTATGGGAAAACTAAAATTAGCACCAGTCTATTGCATAAGAGGGATGCAGGGGCTTTTCTGAATGGTGTACCTCACAACTTAAATCTTTCATGATGGATAAGACTTGATTTTATGCTAAACGCAGCAAAAATCTTGCTGACAGTCTCATTTGTAAGGCTCTGCAAGAGCTGTGGTAGTCAGGAAATAGGCAGTGAAACAGACATAAATAGACAAGCTTCTCAAGTGGAAAATCAAAATCAAAGGAACTTCTAAACAAACATCAACTTGTCTCTGCAAGTGGGCATCTGAAAAGCAAAACAGCCAAATAACCTTGACCTTCAAGATACCTTTTGCTATCTCTTGTACATATTAGCAAACAATTTGTCTAGACGTTTATCAGTAATACCTCTTTCCACTACCTGTCTTTCTTCTCCAACCCCTACAGATTTTCATTTACTGATTTCCTAATTTAAATGTCCCAGAATTCCCTTCTCATTTGTCTATTTCTATAAACAAAAGCTTCCTTCCTTTTCAGACATGGTACTGATGGTCTGTATTCTCTGTTACTTAGAGATTACTAAAAGATTTGCTTTTGTCTGTGCAGCATATAGCTAACTTATGAGCCTTGGCAGCATTTTTGCACTCTCCCTTCCAAAACATGGAACACCTACCTATTTCTTTGACTACTGCCCTTCACTGTGCTTTTTCCCACTCCCTGAGGTGATTCAGTCTGCAGCTATATCATAATTAGAATAAAAAAAAAATCTTCATCTAGGTTGAATTCTTCTGTGATTAACAACAATGATTTTACATTAGGCCTCTGCCGGAGTAACTGCTCTGCTATCACTAAAAAGTACCATGTGCCATAACTTGTAGCTCTTAGGAGATACATTGTTTACTGAACTTACTAAAGTCCTCAATTCTGAATCCCACTGATTGCTCTGAGCTGAGATGCCCAGATGGAGCTTCATTTATAACTGTATAGCCTGGTTTACTAGTAACCGTGAAGAAGGGCCATTTGAGACATTCACCAGCACCTCCCTGTCCAAAGAATTTTAGTTAGAATTTGATGTTTCTCAAGCATTCATTCATTCTTGGACCATTGCTACTAACTATTCTATCTCCCAGAACTACATGCCATCTTTTATGCTGATGACCTGGATTTATTCAGGTTTGGTTACAGTGAATCCATAAGTAAGACTCAGCTGGGCAATAACCTAACCACAGAAAGACATTGCATAGTTCAGAATTAGCTCTCAAAATATTTTTTTCTGATAAGGAACAATGCTTTTTGGAATCCATGCCAAACTCAGGCTTCCATTCAAGTGGAACATAGCGGTGTTGCAATAAGGAATATATCAAAACTATCCCACAGTGCAAGCACCTTGGACTGTGACTTAATATGTTCCTTTCATTTTCCAGTCAAACTGCTCAAGTACAGCTCACAGTTTCCTATCAGCTGGAAGCCAAGTACTGTATCATGCATTTGTTTATGCACAACCCCAGATTTGTCATGGATAAAGAGGTTTTCATATCTATCACCAAATACATCCTTCCCAAGATTTATGGCTGCATTTCTACTGCTGGCAGCTTAGTACAGCTGATTAAAGCTATGACCTTCATCCTGCAGTCCAGGGTTTGAATCCTTCATTCTCAATTTGCATATTATGTGACTATGAACAAGTCATTTAGCAAGATAATGCTTCTGAGAAGAGGTAATTTGACAATGTGTCCCCATCTGTCAGCCTGGAGGGAGTTGATGGGCGCTATTTTTAGTTTTCCCATAGGGAAATAAATGTTAGCTTGTGTACTGATTTGCTATACTTAAAAAAAATGTTTGAATCTAAATACTCATTATAAATAAGAAAAAGGGAAAAACATTGTTTGTGACAATGTGTTTACCCAATAAACAACCTACTACAGTAAAACAATAATAATAAAAAATAAAACAATGTAGATCAATTGATCCAAAGTCAACCATTTTCTGCAACAACACAGACTATAAAAAAAGTAGAGAAAAGATGAATTATACAGTAAAACAACAGGTACTAATGGTAGCAAGTTCAATGTCAAAGCAGAGAAAAGATTCAACATTAATGTTGTTGTATCTTTCGGCTTTTCCCAGTTAGGGGTCACCACAGCGGAACTACGGTCCACTCTGACACACAACCTTCAATGAAGGTACGCCCATTCACGCATGTCTCCACACAGAAGACACTCTAGCTGAGAATCGAACAGGACAACATCTTACTGTGAGGCGACAACGCTACCGCAGCACCATTCAACATTAATACACTATGTATTTCAGTAGAACAGAGTAACACACACTGACATATAAATGCAAGTAAATATATTTATTGATTATATATAGAAAGCAATTTACCTGCAGTCAAAAACAAATGTTTAAACAGGTAAATCCAAGTAAGAATATAAATTCAAGCAGAGAAATAAATTACAGCTTAGGAAACCAGGAGTATTTTATTTACATTATATTTATGTTAAGTTATTTTGGGATAAGATGAAAAGTTTCTCAGATGTAAAACAATATATCCAGAATCATTTAAAACAACCCATTATATATAGCAAAATAAGTGACTTGGTTCACATTAATTAGTGAACTAATCATATTCTCTTCATACAGGTTTCAGAGATATTGATTTATTAAAGCCTGGTCTGCCGTCTGCCTTTGGCAACACAATCCTGTGGTTCTCTTTATAGTCTGTAAAATTGCACACATCACTCTCTCTCTTGTACTGTTGCAGATAACTTCCATAACTGGAAATTTAAACTGGTATGTGTGCTGCTTAACTTGAAGTGAGTAGTGAATCACTCTAAGTGATTTGTGTAACTGCAAGTTACATGATGTTCTGTTTTGCAGAGGTGTTTGGCTGCCTGCAAAACTTCACCTTGTAATATTTCTTGTGGATTCTTTTGCCAAGTTGAGGAGAGAGGGCTAGATTCCCTCTCCAGTTGAGTTTTTAAAGGTGCAGGTGTTAAAATCAAGGCTCCATCACCATTATTAAAGGAACCAGGAAGAAATACTTCACATGGCTAGATTCCCTCTCCAGTTGAGTTTTTAAAGGTGCAGGTGTTAAAATCAGGGCTACATGGCTACATCACCATTATTAAAGGAACCAGGAAGAAATACTTCACAGTGAAGTTACTAGCTGCTCAGTTCATCACCCACTTAATAATAAATATTGTTCAAGTGGATCATGTGTCGATGACATTTTCTGTCAACTGTATACAAAAAAAATCTTTCCTTTTTCAGCACTAACTACAAAAGAAAGTATAGTTATATTTAGTTACTGAAACAAGCAGTGGAAGGTGAATAGTGGTACCCCAAGAAAATGTAACAGGGCAAGAACCCCCAGTGCTCAGCCCTGTGATTTTATTTTAACACCTCCACTTGGCATTTCATTATTTTGTTTTTATTTATTTATATTCCATTTGTTTACCAAGAATGTCCAACTGGAAAGGCTGCCCATTTTCAGCGAAGGCCCAGGGAGAAAAGCTCCAGTATGATAAATACTAGTATTTAAAAATAGCAAGAAGACATTCTGATTAGTGTGTGTGAGAAAATCTCCACTTAATACAATATAAAATCAGTGTTGTACACAGAAAACAGGCATGCATTTACAAACAATGAAACATAGTAAGACTTAATGCAGGTGGAAAAAACACATTATTACATACAAGTGACAGTGACTGCATTCTGAGGTGTTAAAAACACCCGAGTAAGACCTGTACATATTAAACTTGAACAGCACAGAATATGTTTCATTCAGGTTATAAAAACAGGGCGTAAGTACCAAGGTTGAGAAGAAGAATATATATACAGATAAAGAAAACTAAGTGGGCAACAGCAGGCAACAGAAAAATTAAAAATCATCCTATATTTCACCATATATTTCATGATTTCTTTCTTTGCACTTTTCATTAAGATTTTATAAATAAAAAGAATGCAGCAAGAGGTAATAACACTAAGTGAAAAATACCTGCATGTGAAGTCACACTGGGTACACTGTTAAAGATTTTATGTATAGTTAAAATAATATTTTTACATGAAACCAAAAAATACATCAACGCTATAATTAGAAATGTATAGCTGCATTTTGAAAATAGCATCTTCTCAACAAATTCCAATATATTTTTCATATAAGATATATAAATTCTGCATATCTACTTAGTTCACATATATACATCTCATATGATATGGGCTATTCTGAGGAGAACTAACAACTATGTACTTGAACTATGCAGAGCTCACCTCTTGGGTTTCCGTCATATGAGTATTCAGAAAACTCCCTTATATTTTCTGTCCTGAATGGGCCCTTCCCTTTTGCCTACCTTAACAAATATTGAAGGAATTCACATTCACGCCTTCCCAAATATAGCAATGAATATTTGAGGTATATTTGGTTGACTACTTGCTTGGTACGAACAACATAGACATTCTCTAGGTCCAGCCTCCTTTTTAGTTTTCAACATTTTCATTAAAATGCACTCTCTAAATTCTTTGAGGTACTCCAAATTATTAATGGCTAGTGGGTGACTGTTATGCATAGCTGACACTGTAACATGAAGTAGTGGGTTGCATCCTTTATAAATATTTCACCATCTCATCTTTTTACTGTCTTACAAGGTTCGGTGTAAGCCTCACCTCCCAGCATTCATCTCAGCAACACACAGTGAATACTTTGCACCTCCTCATCTTTTCTCCCATCCTTATTAGGTCCACTTTACAAGCTGACTATTATCAGAAAGGCTGCCTCTCTAAGTCTGGGCAATATATAGGAACAGCGTCTTTTATTCCATTCCATCCAAGCCTTAATGTTCTGCCCTATCTTCTAAAGTTCTTCCTAAAATGTTTTCCAAATGTATCTGTGTTACATGCATCACCTGAGTTCACATCTTATTCAGTCATAGTTTATTTCTTCATATGTTTGTACATTGCATTATTCCTTTCAGCTGAAATTACATGTCATGAAGAATACAACACTATTTGTTGAAATGTAGCCCTTCTTCCACCAATCAGATAACTTGCAGATATTGTAGAATTTCGCACCGTCTCACTGATTTACATTTTATACTTTTATATATGAGGTTTGGCAGAAAAAAGAGATGGGTCAGTATGAGGTATGGCTGAATAAGGACATGATGGGTCAGTCTACTTATTTAGTTAACAATTAAATAAAATACATACAATGATGTTAGACTAAAAAATGGTTTAGTAGAGGAAAAGAAGAAGAGACCTTAGTGTTGAAATTGCACTTCTTATTTATTTAAATTTTCTGTATTTCGTCATTTAATTTTAAGTTAATATCTATTTGCTGACCTGGTAAAAGAAATGCTCCAGTGTGGACATTTCTCAGTCACAATGTATCTGGGAAGTGATAAATTGTCAGTCAACTAGCAAGTTTTAAGGAGGTAGGAGGTAGGAGGAATCTGGAAAAAAGCATATGGACATGAGGAGAACATACAAACTCCACAAAGAGATTATCCTTTGCACTATTTAGACAGAAATGCTACTCCTTGAGCTACTGTGGCATTCACCTTTGCACTATGAGACAAGAAATGCTACTCATTGAGCTTTTGTGGCGTTCACCTTTGCACTATGAGACAGAAATGATATTCCTTGAGCTACTGTACCATTCACCTTTGCACCATGAGACAGAAGTGATACTCCTTGAGCTACTGTGCCATTCACCTTTGTACCATGAGACAGAAATGATACTCCTTGAGGTACTGTGCTGTTCACTTTTGCACTGTGAGACAGAAATGATACTCCTTGAGCTACTGTGCCATTCATACATTAGTGAAAAATCTGCTTACCTCAGAAGTGATATAATAATGAAGTCTTTCCTGCAGTTTATATCACAAGTAAGAATTCTTGTCTTATTTATTACTAATTAATGCACAAAATATATAAATGTGTTTCATCACTTGTATACATACCCCAAAACAGGACAGCAGCGATGTTTATTACTGCATCACACAATCTCTCTTAACCCAGACAAATCTAGCAAGTTAAAAAAAAACTATGGCATGCATGTGAGCTTTACAAAAAACATTCTGAAATCAAGTCTTTTCCAATTATGCCCCAAGACCAACAAATAATATGGAAACATTTTAGATAAACCGTGGTTTAGCTATGAGTATCTATTCCCTTGCCTCTGGCTCACAAAGTTATTACTTCCATCTGTTCAGCCACACGTAAATGTATATCTGCAGGTTTCTGATGTGAAATTTCTTGAGCGCCAATAGCGGAAAGTGCAAGATGCTGAGGAACACAATGCCGATTACTGATTTCAATAGGAAGTCACTACCAGTGAGATCTGTACGTCTACCCAGACAGTTATTTCCATGTTTTGGGAGATTTCTCTCTTTTTCAACCTGGTGCAACCCCATGGAGTTTATATATATATATATATATATATATATATATATATATATATATATATATATATATATGTGTATGTATATATATATATATATATATATATATATATATATATATATATATATATATGTGTGTGTGTATATATATATATATATATATATATATATATATATATATATATATATATATATATATATATATATATATATATATATATATATATATGTATATATATATATATATATATATATATATATATATATATATATATTTATATATATATATATATATATATATATATGTATATATATATATATATATATATATATATATATTGGAATGGGGTACAGGGGGGCTTCCGCTCTGTAAAAAAGCACTTCATTTTTTTTGCCCTTTTATGTTTCTGGAATTAGTTTTTCTGATGCTCAGGGTTTTGCAATTCTACATTTCATAGCAAAGCCATATGTAACACCATTGAATATACCCAAAAGCCTAAAATTTTAAACCTTTATTTATTTTTTATGACTAATGAATTGGGTTGATACAATCTCTATATTTATGGGTAACAAAAGTTAAACGGTAGTTGTGTGATTTAACATAGTTATGAACATAGCAATGTTAATTTTATATAAACAAAATGTAGGTGCAGTTATATACAAGGTAATTTTAAATTATAGTTATAGATCTATGTAATACAATAAGTAACAGCATTAAACATTTATTAATCTGGACAGTTAAGGAGAATAATAGATAGCTGTACTGCAGTTGTAAGGAAAGCTCCAGTAGAAAATTTCATTCTGCCTTCATTATTTTGCCTCAAGTCTCCTTTGAGACAAAGTCAGGAAATATTTTTTTTTTACTTGGGAGTCTGGAAATCAGTTCTCCTTTCAGTCCTGGTCCACCAGCCAGGTTAACATTGCTTCATGTAACACTAACAGATAAAACTATGAATATATGGTTAGTTTTAAGCAGAGAAGGAAGCAACATCAGTAATTCACCTGCCTGACAAAACGTGTAGCATGCTGGGAGTCTACTGATATAACTAAATGAGAGATAAAAGTGTGTCAGAGCACCAGTGGACAATCCTTTGGATGTGAACATCTGGACCACAGCTTTTGTGAGTTATGTAGTTTAGCAGTCACTGCCAATTAAGTGACCTGTAGCCATGTTCAGTTCTCTTTGTATATAATTCCTTGAGAAGAGGCATGAAAACCTTCATAACAGAAAAAGGGCTGTACTATAAAAAGGACTGTTATCACAGTGTACTTTTAACATTCTTTATTCTACGGTTTCCAGGGTATCATTTCTATAAGGACCCTGCTCAAACAGAACAACTCTGAAGTCATTACATCAACTATAAGGCCTTAAACATCTGGACCTTACTGCACAGACGGCTTCAGGATGTTTCAATGCTCAGCAACTTTAAGACATCTTTTAAGATGGTTGGTTTCATTTGGCAATTTAATGATATTTTCTACGTCAATAACTTCTATATATTTTAAACCTTTTCTTACATTTATTAAGGACAAGTGCTTAACATTTAAGCAGTATCCTAATCATGAACAAAAACTGGAGCCTGAATGTTACTGAAGAATCTGAACTGAAAGTGCATGCAACTTACGTGTGTCTTGTAATTATTGTATTTGTCCTGAAAGTATGGAAATGTACATAGAACCAGGGATAGATCCCTTTTAGCTATAGTGGAAGAAAACTCATTTGTCTTTCTTGTGTATTTATAGCTAAATCCCTACACTTATAGTTATTTAATTACTTAGACATTTATTAATAGGCACCACATTGGGCATGGATCCTTTTCAGGTATGATATTGGTACAAGAAATGACAGAAAACACAAAAGTACACTTGAGAATAAGAATTTTTCCCCCTCTTCTCGAAGGGATTTAAGTTTGTACCTACCCAACTTCCAGACTTAGCAGACATTATGGTGGATATACACTTATATACAAGAAAACTTAATTTTAAGGTTCTGTTTGCTGGAAAAGGAAGATGGGTTACATACTAAGAGAGACGTAATTAAGAAAAAATAGTATATACAATCCACCATTTCACCTACTGATTTATACCTTCGAGAAATTTGTTAAAGAAGAAATATATCAACTTTGGGCAAAGGATAAGAAATTTTACTATAATTTAAACCCCAAGGACAGAATTTTAATGAGGGAACTGAGGGAAGATAAGTCCCTAAGAATTATGGCCCCTGATAAAGATAGTGGAATAGTGGTGTTTTATAATGATGATTACATCACTTTAATGCAAGAAATGTTGCTTGACCAAGATAATTACTTGCAAGTCTTCAAAAATGAAATACATATTGCCTACCGACGCATTGATAGTTACCTTGAGGAGTACTTGTTGGACCAGAGAATTAGTCAAGAGAGTTATGAGTTTCTTATGAATTCAAACTCCAGAATCCCAACATTCTTTGGAATACACAAGATCCACAAAAATATTGTTTCTCCACCTTTTAGGCCCATAGTGGCTGCTAGTGGATCTAAAACTCACAGTTTAGCTGTTTTTGTGGATAAAACTCTTCAATACGTAGTGGAAGCTATACCTCATAGAGTTAAAGTTTCTTGGGATTTTCTGGGGCAAGTTAAGCAGAATTAGTGGTCTAACGAAGTTATATTCTTAACTATCGATGTTAAGGATCTTTTTACTTGCATTCCCAGGATTGAGGGGATGCAGTTTTTTGAAGACGCACTACTGGAATGCTCTTCCATTGACCCTGCCCGGATACAACTCACCTGTGAGATTATGGCTCACATGTTGGATAGCAACTATATATTTTTTTGTTGGTAAGTATTACCAACAAATCTGAGGAGTGGCCATGGGAGCAGCATTAGCTCCCCTATATGCCAACTTAGTGTTACTTGGGTGGGAAATGCAACATGTTTTAAACAGCAAATATAAACCAGATATTATTTTATATCATAGATTTTTGGATGATATTCTTGTTTTATGGGGAGGCAATTTTACTGATATACCAAACTTTATAGAATATCTTAATAATATTACCACCTTTTTAAAATTTACATATCAAGTTGACAGGTCTGAAATTAATTTTTTGGATGTCAAGATTTCTAAAAAGGAGCAATGCTTTAAATCTAACATATATCGTAAACCTACATTTTGTAACACCTATTTACACTATTATAGTCATCACCCTAAGAGTCAAAAGATAAGTATTGTAAAAGGACAGGCTATTAGAATTGCCAGAATGACATCTGAAAGAGATGATGTCAAGTTTGAATTTACTAGATTGATGACCATGTTTTCTGGGAGAGGGTACCCCACTAATTTATTGGAACCTGTTTTAAGAGAAGTTTTAGACCAATGGGGAAACAAATATAAACCACTGTTAGGCAATGGGGCGAGACATATAATACCTGGTAGAGATCAAAAAGTAGAATAATTAGATTCTAACATACATTCTAATACAGAACAGGTAGATTTCAACTATGCCTGCATTATACAGCATTAGCCACTTTCTAATAGAATGAAAAATATCCTACACAAAAACTGGGGCATTTTTAAAACCAGCAGTGACATATATGGGGAAGTGGGTATGCAACCCACTAAGGTGGGCATTAATTTGAAAACTAATCTAGAGAGAGTTGGAGGTATTAAACGCAATTTGGGTGAAAATACTAAACCTTGTGGGCGATGCTCACAATGCCAACATATTTTGCAGGTTTCACCTATTATTTTAAATAATATGGTTGGGAATATTCTATACTTAAGAAAGGGGAATTGCCATACGAGTAGGTTAGTGTATATACTGCCCTATGTAACACCTGTAGTGGATTCTACATCAGCAAAACTGAGAGGGCCCTCAAATGTAGGATTTACGAACATTTTTACGAGATAAAAAATAAAAAAGAGGCAAATGTTCTTTATAGGCATTCTACAGTTTGTGAGGGCTATACAGGGTTTAAATTTGGTATCATTGACACTGTTGAACTTGATGGTAGGGGGGGGGGACTGGAAAAACTGTTTGGTTAAGAAAGAGTTAACGTGGCAGCTTAGATTAGCTTCAAACTTTCTTCCTGGTCTGAACGATTGTTTATCTATTTTACCAGTATTAAAAGAAAGGGCTAATAGATTAAAACAGCCCAAAAAATAAAAAGCATACCTGGATATGTGGACAAGAGTATATATAAAATGTTAATATATATGCATGTATAAAATTATTTGCATATTTATTTATTTGGAAATTTACTACTGGTACATTTTAATGCTGTTTTTTTTATTATGGTATAAATGGGGTATATTGCTTTAAGAATTAATTATTTAATTATTAGTTAAACATTTGATTTTGGAGAGTATATAAGCTTAATTAATTTGTTTTACTGTGTTCTAAGGAAGTCATTCTTTGGTTGATGAAAGCGCTTAACCAATTTTATCTGCTGAGCATTTTATTGTTTGGTTATTAAACTACTTGTCTGACAGTCCATGTGGTGCATTTTTGTTTTTGTTGAAATTCATGTACCATCTTACCAGTTTTAGTTTTTGGACACTTGAGAATAAGAAAAGTTTTTTAAGTAAGTCTTTGGGTAAAAAAGTGTACAAACACAAACAAAAACGATTTTAGAAAATATAATAATATGCTCGAGTATTAGCACACTTGCGAAGTGAAAGGTCTATGTAAAAAACTAAAAATATAACAATGAAATGAAAAAAGACAAAATAGGGATAAGAAACATACTGATGATTAATAAAATAAGGTTAGGAGAATAATAAGATATAATAAATATTTAGAGGAACAATATCATAGGAATAAAGTTAGTAGGGAAATTGTGCTGATTTTAATTAATAATATTCAAATATGTCTTGAGTAAATAAGACTTAATCATAAAAGACTTTTATTTATTTATTTATTACATTTGTTTACCGGGTATGTTCGACTGGGCCAGGAGCCCGTTTTCAGCGGAGACCTGGGGAGAAAAGCTCCACAGTAGTGCAAATACAAACTTCCAAATAAACCATAGTAATTTATATAAGAAAAACAAGCTAAACTAACAGAGAATATAAATATGCTGAGAAAATATAGCCTTGAATTCAGAGACAGATTGCAAGAACAGGCATGGTTATAAGCATACGACATATAAATACATGCATGAGTAGCTGAAAATGCAAGATATTTTGCAAACAACTGAGAGGAACAGAGATGAGAAATACTGCATAGAGAAGAAAAAATAAGAAATTCAGTTAGAGATGAA
Source organism: Protopterus annectens (assembly GCF_019279795.1). Taxonomy (NCBI): domain Eukaryota; kingdom Metazoa; phylum Chordata; order Ceratodontiformes; family Protopteridae; genus Protopterus; species Protopterus annectens. The sequence continues at coordinate 435,562,861 of NC_056740.1, read as the reverse complement.
GTGGGGACTGGGGTTTCTAGAAGCCTCAGAAATATGGTACAGTTAGGTGGAAGAGGCGGATAAAAGTAATGGAAGTGGGAAAAGAATTAACCTGGAGAATGGCAAGAGCACAGCCAATGACTAGCAGGGTGATTCATCAGGAGCACTTTGAACTCATGGTGGTTAAGGTTTTTTGCTATGGTCACAGGAAGAGGGTTCCAGCATTTGGCTATTTTGTGAGAATAGAGGGAGTCACCATGAAAGCTGTGGGAGGGAGTAACCTTTAGCATATGTTTGTTAGAAGACCTGAGAGATCTGAGGTTAGTACTAGGTTGGACTCAGCTGGAAATAGCAGGGCAGTTGACAGGCTGATGGACTAATTTACGATAAGATGATTGAGTGATAAAAGGTTGGGGAGCTCTAGCCAGTTTAGCTGTGAGAGAGCTGAGTAGTGGTGAGATCTGTGTGGATGGTTTGTGGCATGTATGGCAATTTTATTGTAACATGATTCAAGGTTATTGAGGTCTGTCTTTCTCAGATTTGTAAATATAAGGGAACCATACAGGAGGGTGGATAGTGGGTGTGAGCGAGCAGTGGCTAGCCTGGCGTTTTGGGTTAGGTATAGTTTGGCCCTGGCCTGTATAGGGTGCCAAGTTTGACGTGGAGTTTTTTGATTTCCAGAATGATATGCTTATCAAATTTTAGATTATTGTCAATAGTGACTCCTAAAAGTTTAGTCTGGTTAGTGGGTACTATCTTGGTTCCATTTGAGGAGAAGATTGTGATGGGGGACTGAGAAGGTTTATGTTTTTTTTTCTGAAAACTATTATCTTAGTTTTGTTGGGGTTTAGTATTAGTTGATGTTCAGAGAGGGATTTTTCAATGTCCTGAAAAGAAGTTTGCATTTTTAATTGAAGTTCTGGAGTGAGGTGGCTGAGCAGATAACAGTATCATCATCTGCATACCGTACTAGGGAGGCTTGTTGAGTTGCATAATTAAGGTTGTTTGTGAATATGATAAAGAGTAGAGGACCACGTATAGAACCTTGGGGTACACCCACAGAGATGGGGAGTAGGGAGGAAAGAGAGTTGTCCCATTTGGTCGCTTGTTGTCATTTGGAAACATAGCTATGGAACCAAGTTAGGATGATGAACTGAGGCCATAGGAAGACAGTTTATTTAGTAGTAGATGGTGGGATACAGTGTCAAAGGCTTTGGATATATCAAGAAAGATGGATGAAACAAGCTGGCTTTCATTCATGTGGTGACGAATGGTGTTTGTGAAAGTTAGTAGGGCAGTGCTGGTACTACGTTTAGGTCTAAAGCCATGTTGAGAACTGGAAAGTAGATTATTACTATGGAAATAGTTAATGAGCTGGTTGTGTATGCATTTTTCTAAGATTTTTGCAAGGGGGAAAGGATGGCTATGGGACAAAAATTAGTTCTTTGGAGGGTCCGCCTTTGTGGAAGGGATGATGTGAGATATTTTCCATAGAAGTGGGACATATTGTTCTGATACAGAGCGACTGATCAAAATAGATATGGGGTAGGCAATCAAAGGAGCGGCAAGTTTTAGAAATTCATTAGGAGGTTTGTCGGCAGCAGTACAGCAGGGTTTAAATTTGGTTAAGAGTGACTTTATGTAGTTAGTTTGGATGGGTGAGAGAGTGAAGGGGTTGGAATTTGCTGGGGCAGGGGTGGGGACTGTCAGTGGCTGAGTTCGTTGGTTGTCTAGCAAGGAGGTGATGGTATTTATAAAATGGGAGTTGAACTGAGTTGCAACAGGGTCTTTTGAAAGACTAATTTTAAGTGCAGAAAGGTATTCACATTAACAATGGCAAATCATAACTGTTTGAAAAGCATTATCCTTGCAGATGGCAGATTGATAAGGTAGGATATTTTAGACAGACTACTATACCTGACTATTTTAATATGATGAATAACGGTGGCTATTCCAAATACCGCCAGAGGACAGCAATGCATCTCACCATTTCTAGTGGAAAGGGCTAACAGTGGCAGTGCTGTCACTCAGTTTTACTGTGCGACAGCCATAGAGTGCTGTCAGACTCTGATTATTGCTTAGTTTGGGTACTCAGGTGTAGGTTGAACAGAACTAGCCTACTTTCTAGAAGAAAATTGCTTAGTGGTAAAGGTAGGACTCTCTTAGAGGCAATAGCTGGAGTCAAACATTGAATAAACAAAGTAAAATAAGAAGTTATGTTCCTACCATAACGTTCCATGTTAGTTGTCTTCTCTCGCCTTCTTTCTTGCTTGATGGGTTCGGAGCCGATCCTCGGCTCCGACTCGGCACTTGCTTTAGCTCGAGAACTCCTTTTACCAGCTCGAGGCAGCCCCATATCCCATGATGCAAGGCAGTAAATACCCAGATCTCGTTTGTTGACAAAGGGCAATAACACCAAGCATAACATACTTCCAAAAGGAAGAAGAAACTTACAGATGGAAAAAGGACCAGGTCTGAATGGTCTTTAGCATAATAGTTTCTTATACAAGGTCTGTCCAGGCCAGGGGGAAGGAGGGAGGGTCGCAAGAAAGAAGGCGAGAGAAGACAACTAACATGGAACGTTATGGTAGGAACATAACTTAATGTTAAGTTGTCAATCTCGCCTTCATTCTTGCTTGATGGGACCGGCCCCTAGCACCTCTATCCTGGGTGGCTCAATGGAACAAACTCTTGAGGACTGTAGAGCCAAAACTGGCTCTGTCCCTGGAGGCCAAGTCCAATTTGTAATGGGAAACAAAAGTGTGAGGAGTGGCCCAAGTGGCCGCTGCACAAATAGTGTCCAAAGGCAGTCTAGCTTGAAAGGCTGTAGAAGTAGCTAAACTCCTAGTTGAATGTGCTTTAGGTTTTGAGCACAGCTGTTTTCCCTGATCGTATAAATTTCAGTGATGACCGAAGAAAGCCATCTGGACAAAGTCACTTTAGAAACAGGAAGGCCTTTTTATTATCCGCATAGGAAACAAAAAGTTGATCAGATTTCCTAAATTTTTTTGTTCTGTCGAAATAATATCTAAGCTGACGGTGGACATCAAGATAATGTAGCTTTTGTTCAGCTCTATCTGAATAGTTAGGAAAAATACCGGAGATCAATGGATTGATTCAGATTGTTTTTGAAGCGACCTTAGGTAAAAAGGATGGATTAGTTCTCAAAGATACTCTGTCTTTGTGAAAAATCAAATAGGGGTCGAACCGAAAGAGCATGAAGTTCAGACACCCTCCTGGCAGATGTAATAGCCACTAGGAATAACGTTTTCCAAGAAAGATATTTTAGGGAACAAGAAACAGCTGGCTCGAAGGGGAAGAATCAAGGATGTCAGCACTAAATTTAGATCCCACTGAGGAGGAGGATTCCTGATTGGAGGCTTTAGTAGGAAAATTCCTTTCAAAAAGGCCCTGCAGAGCCTATGGGACATAATATTATGATCTGCTATCCCGACATGAAAATTAGAAATAGCAGCCAACTGAACTCTGACTGTGGAAGAAGAGGAGCCTGCATGAAAAATCTCTGCTAAGAAGTCCAGAACTGCCTGAACAGGGGCAGTAAAAGGATCAATATTTTGGGCCTTAGCCCAATAAGAGAAACATTTCCATTTGCTAGTGTAAATCCTCCTGGTAGAGGATTTTAGTGAAGCTACTATGATATCTCTAACTGGGTTAGAGATCAAAGGAAGCCTGGCTAAGGAAGGAAGTGGAGCAACCATGCTGTGAGGTTGAGAGAAGGGATTGACCGGTGCAGCTGACCGGATTGGTGAATCAGTAGATCTGGCACTGGGTCCAGATGCCACGGCTGCACCAAAAGGTGATGATGGAGGAACGGGAACCAAACTTGTCGAGGCCAGTAAGGGGCAATGAGAATCAATTTGGCTCTCAAAACGGTAGCTTTCTGGATCACCTGAGGGATCAGAGGAAATGGAGGGAAGGCATAAAGAAGTCCCTGGGGCCAATCCTGGGTCAGAGCGTCTCTGGGGATGGCCTGATAGAGGAAGAGGCTGAAGAAGTCTGGACATTTGCTGTTTTGGGGAGTAGCAAAAGATCGCAACATGGACGACCCCATTCCAGAAAAATCTCTTCCGCTATGGATTGCTTGAGAGACCACTCGTGAGGCATGAGAATAGCTCTGCTCAATCTGTCCGCTATAATGTTGGTTTTCCCAGGGATATGCGTTGCTACCAGAAACCGATGAGAGGAGATCGCCCATTGCCAAAGTCTGAGCGCTTCTCGACACAAGGGGTAGGACTTGGTTCCGCCCTGTTTGTTGATATACCAAACTACAGACATGTTGTCTGTGTGGACTGCAATTGTCCCTACGGGAAGAAAGTCGTTGAGGGCTTGCAACGTTAAAAGCACTGCTCTCATCTCCAGGACATTTATGTGCAGATGGTACTCGAACGGTTGCCACGCCCCATGAACCATCCTGCCCTGATAATGACCCCCACCCGATCAGGGAGGCATCCGTGGTGACAGTGGCTATCGGGGACGGAGGTACAAAGCACCTGCCTTGGTGAACCTGAGACGATGTGATCCACCAAGCAAGATGTTCTTTGCATGTTTGTGTCACCAGAATCTGGTGACGCATTGGGAGTTGCTGGTATGACCACTGTGTGAACAGCATCCACTGAAGGAGGCGCATGTAGAATCGAGCCAGGGGAAGAAGAGTAATGGCCGCAGCCATGAGACCTAATACCTTTAGAACCATTCTGGCCTGTACTTTCTTGCTGGCCAGAATGATCCTGACATGAGTCTGAATGTCTGAAACTCTTTGTTCTGTAAGGGTAGCTGACATCCGAACAGTGTTTAAGTTTGCGCCTATGAAGGTAATAGACTGGCAGGGCGATAAGGATGACTTTTCGAAGTTGACTGAGATGCCCAAATGGGAACAAAGGTCTATTGTGTAATCCCTGGCTTGTATAAGCTGATGCCTGGTGGTGGCTGAAAGGAGCCAGTCGTCGAGATACGGAAACACCTGGAATCCTTGACGTCTCAGGTGAGCCGTGACCACTGCCATGCATTTGGTGAACACTCTGGGGGCTGTAGTGAGACCAAAGGGCAGGGCTCTGAACTGGAAATGACTGGACCCCAGCCGAAAGCGGAGAAACCTCCTGGAGCGTCTGTGAATTTTGATGTGATAGTACGCATCCTGAAGATCTATTGAGCACATCCAGTTGTCCTTCTGTAAGAAGGGCAGAATTGACTGAAGAGTGACCATTCGGAATCTTGTCTTCCTGACAGACTTGTTGAGTCTGCTGAGATCCAATATTGGTCTCCAGTCTCCCGTCTTTTGGGGACCAAAAGAACCTTGAGTAGATTCCGGCTCTGAATGGTCTGTTGTAACTGGCTGAATGGCTCTTTTGCAGTAGTTTTGCGATTTCTAACTCTGCAATGTCCCTTAGACCGGGTGGTACATCTGGAAGGGAACTTGAGGGGAAGGGACTTTCCTCGAAAGGAATTATGTAACCCTTGGATATGATCGACTGTACCCATCTGTCTTGAGTGAGGGAATGCCAGGCTTCTGGGTACAGTGATAATCTTCCCCCGACTGCCTCCAAGGAGGGACAGCCGGGCAACACCTCAGGGATGCTGAAAGGGCTTATCAGAGAGAGGCTCCCTGTTTCCCTGGTTCTTCGGACCCCCTCTGCCTCTAGAGCGGCATCTGTTGTTGTTACCCCCTCTGCCTCTAGGGGTAAACTGACCACGTGAGTCTGGCGTGACTCCTTGGGATTTACGGAACCACATCTTCCCACCCTTCTGTCCCTTGGGATAAGGCCTAGAAGGGGTGGAAAAACGGACTCCAACAGCAGAAAGAGTCTTGCCGTCCTGCTCGCACCTGGTCAAGGTCTCCTTCACCTGAGGGCCAAACAAAGCTGACCCATCAAAGGGAGAATTTGTGAAGGACGCCTTAAAGGGATCCGCAAAATCGCATAGCCGCATCCAGGCTTGGCGTCTAAGAGCCACACCTGTGCCTGCGGCTCTACTCGCTCCATCCGCAGCATAAGATATTAGCCGCATGGAGGAGTTAGCAATGGAATTGAGGGTTCCTAGCTGCGAAGCAATCTTTTCTTGAGCCCCTGCAGCTGTAGGATCCTGAACTACTTCTCCCAGCTCCTTCAGGATATCTCTGGAGTCTGGTGAAGTGACAAAGATAATTCAGCGAACGCATAGCAAAGGTCGCTGAGGAAAACATCCGCTTGCCGTACCTATCCATGGTCCTAGAGTCCTTATTAGGAGGATGGACGGGCACGGAAGGATCTGCAAGTTCCTTTTGGTGGCCGCAGCCACCACCATGGCATCAGCGGGGACACCCTTGGTTAGGAATTGTTTGTCACTAGGGGCAGTGATAAATTTAGAAGGCCTCCTAGGGACTGGCTCTACAGAGTCAGGAGCTGTCCACGCCTTCGTGCAATAACCTGCATAAGGGGTCGAAGGCGGAGACACCCAGGAGGTGGAGGGCCGAGATCCAAACGCCTCTAGGTATACTGACTCATCCTCAGAGGGATTGTTGGTGGGCCAGTTTCCCCTCTGTTTGAGAAGTTCTAGGATGTCTGAAAAGGAGACATCCTCAGAGGGGGATCTAGGGGATCCCTCTGACTCATCAAAGTCAGTATCCAAGTGACAGACTCGGGAGTCTACATGCTTCCTCTTACAAGTCCTCTTCCTAGGAGGATCTCCCGAAACATCAGGAGAATCCTCGGAAGAGGGGGAAATTCCCAATGGGGAAACCTGAGGCGGAGGATCTCTGGGTCCTGTAGCAAGAGAAGTGGCAGAGATGTCAACAGGTACCATAGAGGGAGGAGCTACGGAACAGACTGCTGACTGATACCAGTGGCCAGTACACTCTTCATCACCTCGAATGCTCCCCTCCCAGGCAGGTCCGAGAGAACCCGCTCCGAAGAGCTAGGAACTCCAGGAACCACCGAAAAGGAAGTCTCCGAGGCAGATGTCGGAGCCGAGCTCACCAAGGCCGAGGCTCCAAGGGGAAGAGCGGGCTCGGACAAGGGTCCGATGCCACTCACCCCCTCGGCGGAGACCATGGAAGCCCGTCCACGAATCCCTCTAAGGAAGAGGAGATAAGAGTAGGGGCTGAAGGAACAGAAGGGGTATCCGTCCTCCAGCCGTAGCAGTAACCATGCCCGAAGACTCCAACTCCAAGCTCTGGGGTAGAGTTGAAGGAGGAACTATAACGGGGTGTGGATCAACAGTCGTCTGCTGAGACGGACTGTGTAGCATTTGGGCCAGTACCTGTGACTTGAGTAATCTACTGACCACTCTCTCTAGGTCATGATCTGACAACCTGGATGACCTTGAAGATCGGCTCCGATGGCTCCGTTCCGATAGAAGAGGCGAAGCCGGAGCCGAAAGTATCGGCTCCAAGGAAGGAGACCTCGACCTCTTCCTGGAATGGGCCATCGGAGCCGATACTACTGATCCTGTCGGCACCGACTTCTCGGAGCCGACAGAACGTCTCGATGTATCGGCTCCAGCCGGAGCCGATACAGCCACCAAAGTTACGGTGTCGGAGCCGATCGGAGCTGACACAGATGCCTGTGCCACATGGGTGTCGGAGCCGATCGGAGCCGACATCGAAGTGGACAAAACAGATTCGGCACCGATAGCCATCGGCGCCGAAAGCTTTGTGGATCCAGAATCGGCTCCAGCCGGAGCCGATCTCGACTCAATACGAGTCGGAGCCGAGGCCACAGGCTTAGAAACAGAAGCCTGGGCCTTGGCAGTTTTAGTTGATTTTTGTGGAGCCGACTTAGCCGGAGAGCCCTCCGGCTTAAGAAGAGCCCTGAGAATCAACTTGTCTCTCCTGCAGGACTCTCTGGCTGAAGGAGTGACAAATAGCACAGGAGTCCTGCAGGTGAAGAGGGCCCAAGCAATACAGGCAAGAAGTGTGACCGTCTGTCAGAGACATCTTCTGACAGCACGAGTCACACTTCTTAAAACCTGAAATCCTCTCCTTAGACATGGTGCCTAAACACAACACACACAGACACACCAGTCAAAATTAAATTAAACCAAATACCAAGAGGTATTTTATAAAAACACCAACACACACACCCTAACAGGGGGGGGGATGGGATAGGGAAAATTGACTAATAAAAAATTAAAAGAGACAGGGATTTCTGTCAGAAATAGGGTAGTAATAAATTTAAACTATCAAAAAATTAGTTTTAAAGTAAAGGGGCTTGAAATATCACAAATGTGAACTACTTACCAGGAGCTGGTAAAGAGAAGACCTCCCAAGCGAAGCGGCAAACGAGATCTGGGTATTTACTGCCTTGCATCATGGGATATGGGGCTGCCTCGAGCTGGTAAAAGGAGTTCTCGAGCTAAAGCAAGTGCCGAGTCGGAGCCGAGGATCGGCTCCGAACCCATCAAGCAAGAATGAAGGCGAGATTGACAACTTAACATCTTAACTTTATTTCATAACATTGAAAGAACTACTGCTTTCACATACTGCCTTCTAGGATAAATCATAATTGATACAAAGACTCATTTTATGCAATAATCATGCTGCTGTCCACTGACAGACAGCTGAAGGAGGACAGACAGAAAATTCTAAAACACATGAACTAATAAATACTTACTGGGAAAGGCCGACTTGGAACAAAGCCAATTTTCAACGGAGGCCCCAGGAGAAACGCTCTAGACACATGTCTTTATAACATGGGAGGAAACCAGAGCAAGCCCACATAAATGCAAGGAGAACATGCAGACTCTGGACAGAGAGCACCCCAGCTGAGAATCAAACCAGAGAACCTCTTTCTGTAAGGTGACAATGCTACCACTGCGCTGTCCATAGGATATAAAGTTTGTTTCTTTCGGCTTTTCCCGGTTAGGGGTTGCCACAGCGGAACACCGGTCCGCTAATGATTGGCAGTAGATTTTGATGTGCTGGCTTGCCGGGCCTAATGCACAACCTTCAACGAAGGAACGCCCATTCACACATGTCGCCACACAGAAGATGCTTTAACTGAGAATCGAACGGGTAACGTCTAATTGTGAGGCGACAATGCTACCGCAGCACCACCACCGCAGTCCATAGGATATAAAGTATTAAAAGCAAAAATAAACATTGCTTATTTCAATAATAACATAATAGAAATATTTAAAAACAAATATTTATTTATACATTCATGTATAATAAAAACTTTAATATTCAGTGTCACTGGCAGAAAGCACAAGTCTGTGCACAGACCTAGGATAATTTTTATATGAAACAGATGGGCCATCAGCTAAAATATCGTTGAGATTTGAATCACTTAGTGTAAGATGTATCAACAATTTATCAAGATTCAAGTAATACTTTTTTAAAAAAGGAACAAATTATATACCTACCATTGATGTATCTATCTTAGACTTTAAATTAGCAAAGCTCCCTTCCTATGTCTGCCTATATGATAAAACAACTCTTGCTATGGATTTAGTTAATAGTTCTTTTAACTACTCATTATCATGTAATCTACTAGTAGTGGTAAGGGTAACTGCATGTAACACTTACAGAATCTACAAGTCCTGAGCAACTCAACATGTGACAGGGAGCATGTAAGATGATCAGGATGTATACTTGTGGCTAACAGAACAGTGTTAGCATCTGTTGGTTTTCTAAATAATGTACCACATAATGTATAGCGTTCAGTATATAAACACACATCTAAGTACTCAATCTTACTACAAGTACTATAGTAAATAAAATGACAAAATGATACTGGTCAGTCCTATAAAAAAATAGACAAAGTCTTGTAAGGTCCTCTACAAATAAA
>NC_056740.1:435443100-435548100 GCF_019279795.1 Protopterus annectens | reverse complement strand
CAGTGATATGAAGGTCATCAAATGACTTTGCAGATGCAACATTTTTAATATCATATTATATTTCCTATTAACAATTACAGAAGCTTAAAGTTGGAAAGATTACATAAACCTGCATTCGATCTATACAAACAAAAATCCTTTGCAGAATAGGAAATGGAAATGTAAAATGGTTCCAGAGTGATGTCTGGAATAACAAAAAGCGAGGCTTACAAATCTCCATTCCCAAAAACATTACTCAAATCAATGGCATTATAAAAACTGAAAAAAAGAAAAATAGCATTTCACCCAGACAGCGAATAGAAATGCAATCACTTAATTGCTTCAGGTTCATTCGATAGTCATGGCCTGGCTTATGGCTGAATAGAGGGTCCTGTACAAGCCCTCTCACCCACTTAACAAACAGCAAATAAATACATACAAATATATTTATCCTACCAATGGCTTCAGCATATATACTTCAAACATACACTAGCGTATTGTAACACAGACATACATACATTTCTTAACTTACTTTATATAATTCAATGTAACTCAATCTAAATATATATATAGATCTATATCTATCTATCTATATATCTATCTATATATATATATATATATATATATATATATATATAGAGAGAGAGAGAGAGTGAGAGAGAGAGATATCTATATCTATATCTAATCTCTCTCTCTCTATACATATATAAATATATATATACATATATATATATATATATATATATATATATATATATATAGATATAGATATATAGATATATATATATAAATGGAGGTGTATATAGCTAGTTGCAATTTCTAACAAACACACCAGATACAGTTTGTACAACTCAGGCCAATGCATATTAAAAAAGATCAACATCTAAATGATACATCACCTTTTTCAGTATAACTCAATTATATGAATATTACATCTATGGGAATTCCTGTTTGCAAGATCTCTCTTTCTACAAACTAATATGGTCACGTGGTTCACTCCCTTAGGTTCATAGGTGTTTACTAGGCTAATGACTGCAAGGGCTTTTTTAAGCCTAGCCATGCATCCCAAGTCTCTGATAAAAATGATTGCTTGTATTACCTTGCTAATAATGTTATTATATTGAAGATGCATACCATATAAGACTGCTGAGTTTCATATTGTTACTGTGCATTAGTGATGCTTAGATTCCATGCTTTGTTGTCTTCTATATACGTGTAACAATATTCATATTCTGATTTCTGTTAGTGATGCTTATATTCTGCTGTTTGTTGTATTCTTATACTTGTAAAGATATCTGTATTCTGATGTCCATTTCTTTCATTGCATTTACTTAATTCATGTGTTTTATGGTTGAAAGTGTCTTTGGACCAGTTCGCTTAAACAATTAAAATAAAAAAAAATACATAAAATACATTGAATTAAAGCTATGGAAAGTTTTGAAAATATTTATGATGCTTTTCATTTTTGGTAGAATTTTTTTAAGAGGAGAGTCTGTTAAAAAGCATGCTACAACTCTGTAAATAGAATTGAGTTGTTTAACTTTTTTCCCTTAAAATATTAATCCATGGTAAACTTTCCAAATCATTAACATGCTTCTAACACTTTACTTATTTATATCCCATATAAATAAAATCAGTACAACTTAAAGACAAACATGTAAGTGGTGTACACATGTAGCATGTATACCAGTGGGCATCTGACATTCACTATAACTCGTGTGGTAAAAAGAAATGTAACAGATACCTTAGGAACAGTAGTGGGAAGTGAATTTAAACCATTAAATGTAACAGAGGAAGTAGTGGCACTCCTGCCTGGAAACTATAATTATTTCCATTTCCTTCCCTCTCTCCCTCCTGTCTTTTATATTGCTGCAGTCCATCACCAGCAAACTTAACATTCAGCACTGACAAATGGCACATTCCCATATAACACACAGAAACACATCCCTTGGATCAAATATGACATTCCTGGTAAACAAATGAAGCACATAAATATTGTAAAACCAGAGAACCACTAGCCCTGGATGGTGCTGATTATGATGTTGGCAGCAACTAGAAAACCTTTTCCATTTGCTAATATATGATTTTCTAGTAGCAGTCTTTCCTGCTTCTGTTAGTGCCTGCTACATGTCCTCAGTAAACTGGTGCCTAAAGGAAATTAAGACCCTGTCATCCAGGGAGTCAATAGAAGTTGATTGGGATTGGGTTGTATCATCTTGTGTGAGCAGTTCCATTCTATGAGGAAGCTTGTGATAATTCAGCACAGTGATCTCTGGGGACTCTTTCTGAATCTTCAGAAGTTCCCTGGATGTTTGTGGAAAGGGTGGAAAAGCATACAGGAATATTTCTGTCCAAGGAAAAGGAAAGGCATCCATCTCCCAAGCTTCTTGCAAGGAGTCCTGTAGCAGAATCTTGCCAACTGATAGTACAGAGAGGAAGCAAATAAGACTACTGCTTGAAGGGCTCCTCAAAAATGGATCAAAGTTTGGAAGACCTCTGATCTAGCTTCCATTCTTGAGGGTCCTCCATTGTACTGCTTAGCTTGCTGCCACATAATTTTGCTCTGACGGACTGTATGATGCATGTAGAGCAAGACTGTGCTGTGAAGCCATATCCCAAGCTAACACAGCTAGTCTGCAAAGGGGTACAGTCTGATTCCCCCTTGCTTGTTGATTTCCCACATGACTGTGGTATTGTCCAAAACAACCTGAACAGGTCCCAGGACCAAAGATGATTCAGAGAGTTGAGTGCCTTGACCAGGACAAGAATCCCTTTTATATTTATGTGCTAGCACCTGTCTTTGGTGTCCCACACACCTTTCACTTTTATCCCTCCCAAAGCTCAAGCAGAGGCTTAAGCATCTGTGTTGACTGACTACTTTGGAACAGGGAAGTGGAGACCTGGACTTAAATGTATTGGATGTCTCCACCTAGTAATTTCTCTTCTAACAAACCCCAACACTGGGATTTGAAACGACAAAGGATGTTGTTGCTGGGACCAAAGAGACCTCACATACCATCTGATCTTTTCTCATGTGGAGTCTTGCCTGTGGTATTACGAAAATCATAGATGCTATGAGATCCATAATCCTGAGGTATTCCCTCGCAGAGGCCATAGTCTGACTGGAAAACCTTAGAAATAGATCCAGATGTAGATCTATTTTTTCCAGTGGAAGAAAAGCTCCTTGACTTGAGGTGTTAAGCTGACACACCAGGAATACAATCCTGTATGAAGGAATCAAAAGAGACTTTTAAATATTCTCCTGGAATCCCAGCTTGTGTAAGAGATCTCTAACTCAAGTGAGAGATTCCCAATGCTTTGAATAAGACTCTGCAAAGATAAGTTAGTCATCTAAATCTGTACAAATAGGGATGTGATGAAAAACTTTTAGTTATGTACTCACCATAACTTTAGATGTTTGGGATCCATCTCGCCTACATTCAGTACTGATGGGCTCGGAGCCGATCCTCGGCTCCGACTCGGCACGCTATGCTATAGAGCGAAGCCTCTTATTGGCTGAGCTATTCTTTATCCCAGGATGCACCACCACTAATCCCCCAGATCTTGTTTGTCCGCATTTATGCACACACACATAACTTGTTTATATAACATTGCCAGATGTTTCAAGATGAAACAATAGAATTCGGACAGTCCGATCTCTTCTGATCTCCAAGGCAGGGGGATGGAGGGTGGGTTATTGGGAATGTAGGCGAGATGGATCCCAAACATCTAAAGTTATGGTGAGTACATAACTAAAAGATGTTATGTGATCCTATCTCGCCTACATTCAGTACTGATGGGACAGTGTCCCTAGCACCTAAATCCTGGGTGGCTCACTGGAAAACACTCCTGAGCACTGTGGAACCAAATGAAGCTCGCCCCCGAGATGCCACATCCAATTTATAGTGGGAAATGAAAGTATGCGGGGAAGACCATGTAGCCGCTGTACAAATGTCACTAATGGCAAGCTTAGAATGGAATGCTATTGAAGTAGCCATAGCTCTTGTAGAGTGAGCTTTGACAGAGGTCGTAAGCTCTTTATTAGAAGAGGAATAAGCTTGACTAATACAGTCCCTGATCCATTTGGCAATAGTGACCTTTGTGACGGCTTTGCCCAATTTATTATCTGAAAAGGACACAAACAATTGATGTGTTTTCCTTGTTTGTTGGGTCCTGTCTAAATAAAAACGCAATTGCCTGTGAACATCCAATGTGTGTAATATGTATTCCGCTTTGTTAGAGTACTTTGGAAAGAAAACTGGAAGTTCTAATGACTGTTGTAGGCAAAAACTGGAACAAACTTTAGGGACAAAGGATGGATTAGGCCTGAGAGATACTCTATCTGTGTGAAAAACCAGGTACGGTGGTTTTACAGATAGAGCTTGAAGCTCTGAAACCCTTCTGGCAGAAGTAATAGCAACCAGAAAAGCAGTTTTCCAAGATAGAAATTTCAAATCACATGTTGCTGCCGGTTCGAAGGGGGAGGAAGTTAAGGCACGTAACACCACATCGAGATCCCATGGAGGAGCAGGATGAGAAATCGGAGGTCGTAAAAGCGCAGCACCTTTCATGAAGGTCTTACACAATCTGTTGCTCATTAAAGGTGGGTTTATAGATTCATGAAAATTGGAAATAGCTGCCAATTGGACCTTGATGGTAGAGACTGAAGAACCTTGATTGAATAGGGAAGTTAGGAATTTTAGGACTTCCGATACAGGAATAGTGATGGGATCCAGACCCCGGAGTTGAGCCCAAATAGCAAATCTCTTCCATTTGCTGGTATACAATTTCTTGGTGGCAGACTTGTGGGCCGAAGATAAAATATGTATGACTTCCGGGTCTAAGGTATGATTCCTGACTATAGTCGGAAGAGGAGGAGCCAAGCTGTTAACTTCAAAGTGTGAAGGGACTGGTGGAGTAGTCCCGACTGATGAACTAATAGGTCTGGGATCTGGTCCAGGAACCATGGACCGTCCAGTGCATATTTCCGAAGATAGGGGAACCATAACTGACGAGGCCAGTAAGGAGCAACTAGGATCATTTTGCTCCCCAAGTGAGACGCCTTTTGGATCACTCTGGGAAGGAGGGGAACCAGGGGGAAGGCGTATAGCAAGCCGGTGGGCCAAGGATGGGCTAGTGCATCCATAGGACTCTCCCCTGGAGCTGGAGTGAGGGAGAAGAACTTTTTGCACTTCGCGTTCAGCGGAGTTGCGAAGAGGTCACAACAAGGAATTCCCCATTTGCTGAAAATCTGAGTTGCCACTGTATTGTTCAGAGACCACTCGTGAGGAGAGAGGATAGTTCTGCTCAGTCTGTCGGCTATCACATTGGATTTGCCAGGGATATGAGTTGCTATCAGAAAACGTTTGGTCGCCACTGCCCATTCCCATACTCTCATGGCCTCTCTGCAAAGAGGGTAGGATCTGGTTCCTCCCTGCTTGTTCAGGTACCAGACCACTGACATGTTGTCGGAGTGAACGGCAATCATGCCCTGAGGGAGGTAATCGTGGAGGGCTTGTAGAGATAGAAGCACTGCCCTCATTTCCAAAATGTTGATATGAAGAAGACTCTCTTCTGAGTGCCATTTGCCTTGGACTGACCTGCCCAGGAAATGCCCCCCCCCACCCCATCTGGGAGGCGTCCGTAGTCAACGTGGCCAAAGGAGGAGGTGGAACGAAGGGTCGACCCTGATCCAGATTGGAGGGCACCAGCCACCAGCGAAGGTCCCGCTTGCAGGTTTCCGTGATCCGTATGAGGTGACTGAGAGGGAGATCCTGAAAAGACCACTGTGTCGAAAGAAGCCACTGGAGAATTCTCATATGCAACCTTGCTAGGGGGACTAGAAGAACAGTGGCCGACATGGATCCCAATAGTTGCAGGACCATTCTGGCTGGAGCTTTGGATCTGGGAAGCAAGGCTCGAACTTGAGCCTGTATGGTTTGTATCCTTTCTGTAGGAAGATAGACCCGCATTCTGTTTGAGTCTATCTCTACTCCGATGAATCTTATGCGTTGAGATGGCAGCAACACAGACTTTGGCCAATTGAAGGTGATTCCAAGGGAAGTGCCCAGTGATATTGTGGCTTGTAGACTCTGCAACAGTAGACGCCTGGAGGTGGCAGTTAGGAGCCAGTCGTCCAGATACGGAAACACCTGGAATCCTAGACTCCTCAGGTGAGCAGTCACGACCGCCAAACATTTGGTGAACACCCTGGGGGCTGTGGTAAGACCAAAGGGCAGCGTGCATAACTGAAAATGACTGCCTCCTAGGCTGAAGCGCAAATGTCTCCTGGACGCCTGATCTACCATGATGTGGTAATAAGCGTCCTTGAGATCTATGGAGCACATCCAAACACCTTTCTCCAGCAGTGGGAGAATGGATTGTAAGGTGACCATTCGGAACTTGGACTTTTTGACTGAACGATTTAAAATGCTGAGATCCAGGATGGGCCTCAAGTCCACGGTCTTTTTTGGCACCAAAAAGAATCTTGAGCAAGTCCCTAACCCGATCTGGTCTGCGGGGACCGGTTGGATGACTCCTTTTTGAAGCAGCTTTGAGACTTCTAAGGCTGCAATTTCCCGTTGACTGGGTGGTGGGTCCGGGATTTTCTTGGACGGAGGTGGTGGATGAGAAAAAGGGATGGAGTAACCTCCGGCGATAATTCGAAGCACCCATCGGTCCTGAGTGATACCTTCCCAGGCTTTTAGGTGCCCCGAAAAATGACCTCCGACTGGCTCCGGAGCTGCACAGTCGGGCAATCCCTCAGGGATTGTGAAAGGCTGAAGAGCCACGAAAGGACTCGCGGTCTCCAGTGTTGCGGGGGCCTCTGCCACCTCTGGGACGGCATCTTCCAGAAAAATTTCCCCCTCCTCTGCCTCTAGAAGGGGGATCGTCCTGCTGTGAGGGATAAGACTTCTGGGATCTACGGAACCACATTTTCCCTCCTCTTTTAGCCTTGGGATAAGGCCGAAAGGGAGTGGAAAATCGTGCCCCTACGGCAGTCAAAGTCTTACCTTCTTGCTCGCAGCGGGTCAATGTGTCTTTTACCTTGGGTCCAAACAAAGAGGACCCATCAAAGGGAGCGTCGGCAAAAGAAGACTTGAAGGCCTCTGCAAAATGACACAGGCGAAGCCAGGCTTGCCTCCGTAGAGCAATACCTGTACCCGCCGCTCTACTCGCCCCCTCGGCCGCATATGAAATGAGCCTCATGGATGAGTTTGATATGGATGACAGCGTAGCCAACTGAGAGCCAACCGTCTGGGCCAGCTGCTCAGGTAGGTTACCCAAGAGGGTATCTGAAAGCTCCTTGATCAGATCCCTCTGAAACCTGGTGAAGTGCGTTAAATAGTTCAGGGACCTTAAAGTAAAGGCCGCTGAACTGAGGGTGTGCTTCCCGTACCGATCCATACTCCTAGACTCCTTATTAGGAGGATGGATGGACGTCGAAGCCTCTGCTACATCTTGCTGGGTAGCAGATGCCACCACCAAGGCATCTATAGCCACACCTTTTGTCAAAAACTCCTTCTCTGGGGGTGCTGACAGGAACTTATTTGGGCAAGCAGGCACCGGTTCCACAGAGTCTGGATGTTCCCACGCCCTTCGACAGATCAAATCTAGGAGCTCTTCGAAGGGCGGAGACACCCAGGAGGCGGAGGGCTGAGCCCCGAAGGCCTTAAGGAACACCGACTCATCAGCAGAAGGGGGTTTGGAATGCCAGCCGCCTCGTTGTTTGAGGGCTTCCAGGATGTCTGCAAAGGAGACGTCATCTGAGGACGACTTAGGGGACCCCTCTGCATCATCAAGATCAGTGTCTGATGTGAGAGACTCATTGGGGGAGTCAACGTGCTTCCTCTTGCACGATCTTTTCCTTGGGGGGTTCCTCTGAAGAAGCTTCAGAGGGACCTCCAGGAGGGGGGGAACCCCCAGTGGGGGTGACCTCAGGCCCCGGGGCTCCACTGTCTAAGGACAGGGGGACTGCCAAAGACCCAGTCTCCGTATGCAGGGAAGGTGCTGGTGAGACCGTGGAGGTAGCCAAAGACGATTTGGCTAACGCACTCCTCATGGCCCTGAAGGCCGGACTACCAGAATCCTGGGAAACTCCAACCCCTGTGGCCACAACAGTAGACGGTACCCCCGCAGCCGACGCACCGAGAGGAAGGCTTGGGACCGAAAACATCAGTCCCGAAGCGTCCCCCCCGGGGCCGACAGAGGAGGTCCGCGTACCGAACTCCGACTCGAGAGCCGGGTTTGGAGTAAGGGTCGGGGCCGACCCGAAAACCTCCATCGGCTCCACCAGCACCGGCTCCAACGGTGCCGAGGCTGTTGGAGGAGGAACCATAACTACAGGGTGGACCATCGGCTCCGAAGCCAAATGGGCTGGAGCCGAAACTAATTTTTGGAACACAGGAGACTGAAAAAGTCTTAGGAGCACCCTGTCGATGTCCGAATCAGACATCTTGGAAGATCTAGATGAAACCGATCGGGTCCGAACCGACTTCTCCATCGGCTCCAAAGGACTGGGGGACCGGCTCCAAATGGACTCAACCACTATCGGCACCGAGGGAGATCCCAAAACAATTTCCCTCGGTGCCGAGGAGGGCTTCGGCGCCGAAGGGGAGGAGTCTGAGCCAGCAACCCTCATCGGCTCCAAAATCAGTGGAGCCGATGAAGGTGACCTGCCTCCCGAAGCCCCAGTCATCGGCTCCGAAACCAGAGGAGTCGAGACTGGGGGCATCGAGGCAGACCGTTCCGCCCTCGGCTCCGAAGTCCGTGGAGCCGATGGAGAAGCCTGCCTGGATTTCTTAGTAGTCGGTTCTGACGGGCTGGTCGGAGCCGACGCTTTCTTTTTCTTTGTTGGAGAGGATGAGGAAGATAAGGCCTCCTCGAAGGAGGGTTTAATCAGCCCTTTCAAGATTAATTTATTTTTCCTCTCTTGGAGGACTCTAGAGGAAAAGGCGTGACACACGCTGCAGGACTCCTGCAGGTGCTTGGCGCCTAAGCAGTATACGCACGAGGAGTGGTCATCAGTTATAGACATTTTATAACTGCACCTCGTGCACTTCTTGAACCCAGAGGGCCTATGTTCTTTAGACATAATGTCTCTGAAACAGTCAATATAAGCAGTAAAGAACACTGTTGTAGACAGAAAAAATACAAATTTTAAACAACAATAAAGTTTTTTTTTTTTTTTTTTAAACGAAAATCAAAGTACTACAATACAGTAATCACGACAGCAAAAAAGGAGGGCCAAGAACCCTCTAACTCAAACAGGTACTTGACCTCCTTAAAAAGAAAGAGAAACTGCTAATGAATAGGGGAAGGCCCCTCTAACTGAAACGGGAAACCTTTCCCTAAACAAACACACAAATTTACCACAGAAATAAATCCAAAAACACTCGTACAACAACAATAGCTGTTAAAACAGCTTTTTGGGTAAGAACAGAGAATTTCCTGACAGGAAAACTTTAGAAAAAAACAGCACTTAGCTCAGCCAAGTTTGAGACCACGTCCTAGCTTGTAAGCAGCAAACGAGATCTGGGGGATTAGTGGTGGTGCATCCTGGGATAAAGAATAGCTCAGCCAATAAGAGGCTTTGCTCTATAGCATAGCGTGCCGAGTTGGAGCCGAGGATCGGCTCCGAGCCCATCAGTACTGAATGTAGGCGAGATAGGATCACATAACATCATCTTTTAAATATAATGTTACCATGAACACTGGATAAGGAAAAATAGGGAACAGGTTGTGAATTGACAGAAGTTTGAACTTGGACACTATCACAAATAGGTTTAAGAATGAAAGAAAGAAAAAGAAAGAAAGAAAGACCCGGAACTGGTCTCCAAGCATTTTCTTTCTTTGAGACTAAAAACATCCTTGAATAAAAATATTTTCCCACCTGGGATGGAGGAACTGGCTCTATCACTCACTGGGACAGCATGTGATGATGGACAGGTGGAAATAAAATACTCTGGTCTGGTGAATGAGTGAGTATCCCCTAAAAAGGAGGAATATCTACCCACTGCCATCTGCAACCTTGAAGAATGAACTCCAGAACCCATTTGTCTGAAATTAACTGTTGCCAAAGAGAGAAGTGGAGATTCAGACTTTCTGGAAGGGAAAGGGAGACTGCATTGTGTGAGTGTGTGTGTGTGTGTGTGTGTGTGTGTGTGTGTGTGTGTGTGTGTGTGTGTGTGGGGGGGGGGCAAGGTCTCTTAAATAGTCATTCTGACGTGTTGGATTGTCCTTGGTTTTGTCGGGAGGGGGGGTATTCTGGAACTCTCTTGGCTTTTTTTCTTAAATGTCTGTTAACATGCATTTTGTTGAGACAGTTTATTTTTTTTCCCAAAATTGAATGAGGATTAGAGAGTCCCTTATAAAATTTGGAAAAGGAAGTCTGAAAAATCTTAAGAGATTCCCTGTATCAACTTACACCTTTTATCAGACTTTTTGATCACCTCTGCAACAGAGTGGGCGAAACCCAAATCTCTGTCCGAAGGAGAATTTAGAATCTCATTTTTAACATTAACCAGGAGGTTCTGAGAACACAGCCAGGCAAACTTCCTCAAAACAGTACCAGCGACCACAGCTCTGAAAAAAGTATCATCTGAGTCATATGCACACCATAAACAATGCTTAGTGACTTGTACAATAGAAAAAACTAAATTATTTGAAGCAGATTTTTCCTCACATGAAGAAACTGCGGACAAAACATTTCTCATACTTTCACAATTAGTCAGATAAAACTTTACATATGAGCCTGTTAATTCAAAATTCTGAAAATCAGAGTTGTAGAAGCATACACCTTCTTCCTCACTTTTATCAATAAACTTCTAATCCTTATCAGAAATAGCAGGACTGGAATTAACTAAATGTTTAGCAGTTGGATTAACTAAAGCTATAGCTGCTGGGTCAAGTTTGGAAAAAGCATAAAAACTTAAAAGACTAAGGAACTTTATACATCCTATTTGCCTTCTTAGCTGGTCTACTTTGAGGAAAATTGCAGTCAGTAACACACATCATCCAAAGCTGACAGAAGTGGAGGAATCAGTGAAGGTTCTGGAAATTCGTTCTGTAACAGCTCATAGTATTTTCTGAGGTACTGAGGAACTTCAGTGTTCTCCCACTGAAAACACTGGTACATAATGGAAATAGTCTCAGAGAAAGAGACATTCCCGCAACATTTACTTTTTTAATTAAAAAAAAATATATATATATATATATATATATATATATATATATATATATATATATATATATATGGGTCTACCTGACATGGTCGACAGTTCATATGGTCGACAGTTTATTTGGTCGACAGTTCATTTGATCGACAAGCATTTTAGGTGGGGGGATTCGCCCCCCACACCCCCCTAACTATATATATCAACTCCAGGGTTGCACAACATTGGGGAAGGGGGCAAATCTGCTTGTCGACCAAATGAGTGTCGACCATATGAACTGTCGACCATGTCAGGTAGACCCATATATATATATAAATATTAATATATATGTGTGTGTGTGTGTGTGTGTGTGTGTGTGTGTGTGTGTGTTTTCTTTAAGGAAGGGTGTTCTTCTTTAACAATGCCCTCTGCTTCTGTGCATCCTTTCATGCATCGACATGAACACCTGCTGCTGTTTAGTTCTTCACTGCATTCTGCACACCAAATTTAAATATAAATCATTAACGCACTTGCTGCCTGCTTCCAAATGACCATCCATCAGTGTTGCATGCTTCACTGACTTAAGCAGTATGTGTGTGTGTGTGTGTGTGTGTGTGTGTGTGTGTGTGTGTGTGTGTGTGTGTGTGTGTGTGTAAGTAAAATGCCCTAGTTAGGGATGGCAGGCTAGTTAATTTGCTCAGGCTTAAACCCTGTACTGTGGTTAAGGGGAGACAACAGCCTGAATCCTCTATCCCAACTACCAAACTACTAAAAAATGTGAGTTTCCGTACATTTTCAAAGAATTGTGAGCTTCAAGTCAAGAGAAATGTTGCTGATGCTAAGTGTGTTTTCAATGTGCAACTGTTTTGTTTAGCAAATGATGTCACTGTTTATGCTATAGAATTTGAAAGCAGTGTTAGTAGCACAACAGTTAGTATAGTTGCTTTTGATTCAGAAAGCTGTAGGCTCTACTTCCACAACATGTAGATAGATTGCTGATACTGTGTTGTACTTTAAGGGGGGGGTGGTGGTGGTGGTTATACAGTCCTGAAAGTGTCCTCTATTAGATGAGATGCCTAGTAACTATGAACCTGTTGCCAATTTGCTGTCCATTCCCAACTGCAATGTTACCAGCTTACCATTTTTTAATGTAGCATAGGCAATTTATTCCTCAAGTGCAGCAGGCATTGAACTTGTAGATATAACACTGAAATATAAAGTTGTTTGCTAGCAGATCTCTTTAATGTAGAATTATTCAGATGATTTTTACTTCTGCACAGATTGTACATATTGACTGATATTGGTGGATTGTAATGACAGAAGTTTGAGTGGCCTTTTATGATTGACATATTCTGAAATGGGCACTTTTGTCATTATTGGTTCATATGTTTTAATTTATTGCTTACTGAAAAAATGTTCAAAACTACAAATTTAAAACACACTCTAACAAGTGGTGCTGTATTTTACAAGGAATATAATTTAATGCAATCAACAATGTGAATCAAAGAACATGTGTGTATGCATGGTCCTAAAATGTGTGCAAGGGGCCTATGGTTTAAAAACAGCCCAAAGGTAAACTTTATCTGCCACTAGCCAGATGCATTTTCTTTGAATGTGGGTTTTAATGCAATTTCAATGAACACGAGTTTCAAGGGCAGAGAAGTTTACTGTTTTCATTGTTAGACTGCATTGTTTTGTTTAGCAAATGTCTGTCGGTGCTTGTGCTATAAAATTTAAAATAAATGTTTATTTTATTTTATTTTACATCCGTTTACTAGGATGGACCATCTGTGTGTGAGCCCATTTTCAGCAAAGGCCCAGGGAGAAAAGCTCCAAAACTAATATTTACATTGGCATTCCTATAACAGTACCAAGTAAACAATTACCTATATGTAGCAAAACAAGTGCAAGAGTACATTAATGTCAGTGGCATTTCATGAATATCACAGGGTTAAGTAACAGTATAAATTGACATATATAGTATCATAAGCATTTTTTTACATTATTGGTATTGTCATTTTGATGATAATTACAGAAAATTAAACTTTTAAATTAAATCCAAATATCTGCAATCATTGTAGAATTAAAGAAGAAATATGTATTCACACTGAGAGGTTTGAACACTGTTTATGGCAACTAGAGAGAGATAACCAATGGGACACTGGAATGGCTGGGGGGCTGGGAGGCAAGCTGTGTGTAGGGGTGGGCTTGATCCATTACCCTGCCTAGGGCCTCATTTGCCCATACCCCAGCTATGGTTCAGCTAGTTTATTTTGTTGAATATTTACAGCAACTGTTAGAGAGGTAAAAGTTGCTGTAAGAACACAAGTTAAAGTAACTGAAGCAAAAGCTAAAAATGAAAATATGTTCCTGAAGTTGTGCAAGATGCCTGTGACTCACACTACTGCCATTCTGTTTACATGGAAGTTAAAAAAATAATTTCCTTGTGTCTAGCATCATCACCATCAACCCCCTTCTTCCCATTTTTTTACATGGAGTCGGGGTGTCGTGTTAACTGTCACAATCTCTCTCGATTCAGTACCACCCTCCTGCCTTCTTTGACACTCACGCCTGACTGTTACAGATCCTCTGTCACACAATCCATCTACCTCTTTGCTAGACGCCCTCATTTCCTATTACCTTCTTCCTGTCTGTCCCAAATCTTCCTCACCAGATTGTCTTCTGCTTTTCTGCACATGTGCCTGAACCACCATAATCTGTTCTCTTTGATCTTTTCTGCAATTGGAGCTACTTTGGCTTCTGCTCTTATGTCCTCATTTCTTCACCTGTCCCACAGCGTGTATCCTACCACCATTCACAGGCACTTCATCTCCATCACCTCTAGGTTTCTCATCTGCTCTGCTTTTACTTCCCATGTTTCTATACTATATAGTAGTACTGGTCGCAGCACTGTTTTGTACACCTTACTTTTCAGCTTCTTTGCCAATCTTCTGTCATACACTTCAGTCATACGCCTTGTGTCTAGCATGACTAAAGGTGGCTTGAATTGGATTCTGAGAACACAAAACCCTCAATATTGCTTTACAATGGCAAGTCCATTGAGATATAATAACTATAACCACTTAATGATTCTAATACATTAAAATAAAATACAAAAGATATCATGAAATAACAGAGATATAGTGGCAACCATAAATAAACACTTTAGTTTTCCAGACCTTTCTAAGGAAAACAGCACGGAGAAAGACAAAAACTGTACCAAGCAAATGCAGCAACATGAACTGTCAAGTACTCCATTTCTGGTTTGCTGAAATGCCAATTGAAATAATTTAGATCTGACTGTTTTGTGGTGGCACCATGCATCTCAATTTACTTGGTCAAGTATTCTAGACACAGCCAAAAATAATGGGGGGGGGGGGATCAGGAACAAATTTTAAATATTATTCTAATCTACTTAAAAAGTTAATAGAACAGCATGTTTTACATCAATTAGCATTTTTAAACAATAAGAAGTATGACTGGAATTAATAACTGATTGTAATGAGTGATTTATTTACCAGAAACCTAAAATGTTGTGAGGGACAGGACAAACATTTGAAGCAAAATCGGGGACAATCTGAAAAAACAGGAACAGTAGAGAGGTATGTGTACCACTCAAAAGGGAGGGTCTGGCCATAATATCCTAGTCTAGGATTTGAATATTTTTATGGTGTGGGATTTAAATGACACATTTATGATTTTTCTGAATGTTGTTGTAAACATCTATGCACAAGTCTCAGCAGAAGACTGTAAGAATTTGTTTTTTAATGATAATTAAAAATATATTTCCTTGAATTCTTAAGCTGAGGCTTCTTCGTTTTCACACATTTTAATATAGTTTTACATTCCCATTTACATCCATATCACTAACAAGCAAAATAAAGAAACTGTAGCCACAATCAACTTTCCATCTTCAAAATATGTAACACTATACTACCTTTCATGAGGTAGAACAAATGGGAAAATGTGGAACATTTTCTAACAACTATGGAGGGGCTCACAGCATGGTTAAACTTTTACTTTATAGTTGTTTTACCAGATACCAATTCTTCAACCATTAGAAACTTTTAGGAGAAACAACTCAAGTGGCAAAGGTCTAATGGCCCTGATGGTCAAGTCAAGGAACCCCCTCCCCTTCCCCCCCAAAAACACGATCAGCTTACTCAGCATCAATCAAGCAATACAGGTAAGATTAGGCCTGCATCATCATGAATGCCGCACCATCCATGACACCAAGTAAAAGAATTAAAGAATCGAGGGATATAGTCAACCTTCCATCTTCAAAATGTTAAATACACACTATCTTGTACAATGTGGAACAGGCTGGTAAAACTTGACATATGTACTAACAAATACGAAGGAAGCTCACACCATGGTTAAACTGTGAATTTTATGCTTAGAAAAATTCTTTGCTATCCCCAGTCTCTGCTTGTCAGAGCAATCACTTTGTTACTATTTTTCGTTTTACACTGTTTATAAGACAAAAAATTATATAGCATTTGTAATATATTGCATTTTACCATACAATCAACTCTTCAAATATTTGAGATGAGAATAAGTTGCAAAAGTCCAGCCCCCACACAAAAAATAAGCAAACTATTCTCATATTCTGTCTTAGCATCTCTAGATACAAATTCTCAGTGACAAACAAATTTAGCCTTTCTCCCCATCTCAGTTATTATTACTTCATTTTAACCACTACATTTCTAATACTGATCTTTGATCCACACACACATGCTCAGGTGTGTGCGTGAGTACACACACACACACACACACACACACACATACACACATATTAATTACAGCCACTTCTATGACTGTGTATCTGAAATATTTGCTTGAGATTAAGTGAATGAATAAACTCATAAATAATGGTCCAGAAATGTATCTCTGCTCGCTGATGTCAGAACCATACAGTGCAACTCCACACTGCTATCTTAACTTCTTAGCACAAGAATCAGAAACAAGGATACATCATCATTTTTAAATATTTCTCTTATATAGTTAGTCGATAGAACAACAAGCTTTGCATTATTAAACATTTTCTGAAGGACACAAAATCTGAAACTCAAATGCCTGTTGTTATTTAGTGACCACAATCTGCAACAATTTACCAGAAGGCACAGATTTTGCAAGAAACAGACTGAAATACCTTTCATTTTCTTTGCTCAGGAATTCAGGACAAAGCCAGAAATAACAGAAGACAAAAATGGAGACATTTTGAATATTATTATATGTATCTGTTAACCAGGTAAACAAAGTGAGCTAAGTGTCCTTTTTCAGAGGTGACTCAGGAGTACTGTCTGGTTAAGTGGTTTACTGAAATTGAAGTGAAAAGATTCATACCCTGTACATCTGACTGCAGGAAGCATGCTGGGAAAAGCCTTTGCTGCCCCCAGGTCCCTTTCAGTCGGAGTCTAGTTGATGTACATTCCAGTGTAAGTAATATGTTAGTCCTAAAATCAGATGGCATTAAGGTGGATTTTGTTAATACTGAGTCTAAAATAACCAACTGCCTGATCTGGAGGCACTCCTGCATTTGGAAAGCATTTATATATGCATAGTTACTGAAACCTGTTTAAGTATAAAGAGCGAATGCATAGTTACCGAAACCTGTTTAAATATAAGCGAATGCATAGTTACTGAAACCTGTTTAAATATAAAGAGCGAATGCATAGTTACTGAAACCTGTTTAAATATAAAGAGCGAATGCATAGTTACTGAAACCTGTTTAAATATAAAGAGCGAATGCATAGTTACTGAAACCTGTTTAAATATAAAGAGCGAATGCATAGTTACTGAAACCTGTTTAAATATAAAGAGCGAATGCATAGTTACTGAAACCTGTTTAAATATAAAGAGCGAATGCATAGTTACTGAAACCTGTTTAAATATAAAGAGCGAATGCATAGTTACTGAAACCTGTTTAAATATAAAGAGCGAATGCATAGTTACTGAAACCTGTTTAAATATAAAGAGCGAATGCATAGTTACTGAAACCTGTTTAAATATAAAGAGCGAATGCATAGTTACTGAAACCTGTTTAAATATAAAGAGCGAATGCATAGTTACTGAAACCTGTTTAAATATAAAGAGCGAATGCATAGTTACTGAAACCTGTTTAAATATAAAGAGCGAATGCATAGTTACTGAAACCTGTTTAAATATAAAGAGCGAATGCATAGTTACTGAAACCTGTTTAAATATAAAGAGCGAATGCATAGTTACTGAAACCTGTTTAAATATAAAGAGTGAATGCATAGTTACTGAAACCTGTTTAAATATAAAGAGCGAATGCATAGTTACTGAAACCTGTTTAAATATAAAGAGCGAATGCATAGTTACTGAAACCTGTTTAAATATAAAGAGCGAATGCATAGTTACTGAAACCTGTTTAAAT
The DNA here is from genome assembly GCF_019279795.1 of Protopterus annectens. NCBI lineage: Eukaryota > Metazoa > Chordata > Ceratodontiformes > Protopteridae > Protopterus > Protopterus annectens. The sequence goes on along the minus strand of NC_056740.1, from coordinate 435,530,568 downwards.
ATAAAGAGCGAATGCATAGTTACTGAAACCTGTTTAAATATAAAGAGCGAATGCATAGTTACTGAAACCTGTTTAAATATAAAGAGCGAATGCATAGTTACTGAAACCTGTTTAAATATAAAGAGCGAATGCATAGTTACTGAAACCTGTTTAAATATAAAGAGCGAATGTATAGTTACTGAAACCTGTTTAAATATAATGAGCAAACTCCCTCGGTGCTAGGATTTTGTGATTTTCATGCTTTCAGGCCCGATGGTAAGTGTGGTTGCCAGTGAACAGATTATCTCCAAGAAGATCCCTAGGGATTCATAGAATTAATTTATCTCCAAGAAGATCCCTAGGGATTCAAAGAATTAATTCAGTTTAACTCATCAATTAACTCATCATCCCAAGTAGGATTAATTATCAACTAATAGCTTGTTACAGAACATATTCTTTGTTCCCTCATGTAAGATTCCTCAGTGTTCTGAATGATCTACCTATTAGCAAAAATTCCCCTTCTTTTGGGTGACTTATACGGCCTTCAATAAGCTGGGACACCTATACCTTCAATGCAGAATATGCCTAAAATGTCCTAGACTCAATTAATAAAAATTCTTTTGAGCAGCTGGTAAATAAACCTACTAGAGGGCACAACATTTTTTTAACAAAAAACACCCTTATTGAATTATCACGTATGACATAGGCAATCATACATTTATATAAATGAAAACAAACCATATCGACATATTTTCAGTTGATACATTATACATCACTTATAATCTATACAGCCATTGTCAGTCAAACATTACATAGCTCATTCAATTCCTATTTTCCCTTAAACCTCATTCTTCCTCCAAAGCATTATTCTGCATGTATTGCTCCCACAATATCCATTTTCTGTGTAATTTGCTGTTACCCTTTTCTAAAGATCCTATGACGCCCGTGCCCTGGCCCAGCAATCAAGGACCCTCAATCCTCACCACTAACACCAGAGAGGGTGTCTCATATATGAGGAAAGGATAACAAATACACACAGTAAAGTGCAATTTCCCTTAAGAGCACACAGAGATCACAGTCAGTCTGGGGTTGGTTGCTTCCTTGCTCTCCAGGTCCCCAATAAGACTCCCTACTGGCATAGCTATAGGGTCCAGATCTCAGCCAGCTAGGCAAGCTAAAATCTCCAGTACTCTCTCTATCCAACCAGTGCTTCATGTCCCTGCCCAAGTAGCTGACGCCAAGCACACTTTGAGATAAGAGTTTATACAACCACACAGACACTTCTGGGGAAGGCTGGCACAGGTTCTCCAGCTGTGCCCCTTTTTCCAGACTATATGGTAGAAATCACTGCCACCACCCAGCTAATATTTATCAGCTACTCAAAGGCCCTTAAATGGGTGTCCAATTATTACTGTGCAATATTATTATCCAATTGGTAGTATAGCCCATGGCTAAAGCTATAGGAGTGGCTTTGTACAATTTTACCAAGGGCATGCAAGTACTCTAGAGAGCTTAAATTATCTCTACACAAAACAGCCACAGTTGAAAGGTTTTAAAATATTTAATAATAAATAATAAAAACACAATATTTCTTACTACACAGTGCTAGTCAAGAGTTCAGAGATCACAGAGAAATACTTAAAATAATTCAGTATACAGTTCTGACATCACAGAAAAACATTTAGTCTAATCTTTCTAGTTTCTAGCTATTTCTAAGAGAAAACACAAGTCTAAGAAAACTTACATAAGACAACAGGTGTGCAGTGAGTTGGATGGTCAAGACAAAAATGCTTAATAATTTCTGGTTCTCTCTGTTTAAATTGAAATTGCAGTTCTGAGAAACATTACATCTTTCTTCACAACTTCCTGGGGTTCCCAGGCCAACAGAAACTGCATCTACATTTTTTTACACCTAGGCAGAAACCAGAGTAATAAAAATACATTTGCATGCAAATTCTGGTCATTAACTTTAGCCTTAAAACAATAGGCAGGAAGCCTTCATCTAGACCGGCTGGAGCCGAATTGTAAACATCCAAGACAGTCATTAAATGCTTGCCTTGGCTTTCTTACAGTAGAGGGCAATGTTGTTAAATTTTTTTGAAGTTCAACATTTCACAGCATATTCTTTCATTTAAGAAAACAAGCCTGTATTTCGACATTTCACAGTATTTCTTTCAATTAAGAAAACAAGTCTGTAGTTCAACATTCATATTTACAAATTACAGAATTATCTATAAAATTATATCTGGCTAGGCTGGCAGCCTTCACAGATCCCACTTCCAGTTCTTTTATCTCTGTTGCCCTCTTCCTCTCCCTGATAAAATCCTTCAATTCTTTATTACTTGCTTTCTACAACTTCTCCTCTGGTTGATAAAAATATACTTTACCTATGTATAAAACTAAAGGGACTAAAACATATTAACTACTTGTATTTTGCTATCCGCATCCATAAAACAGAGCTTCCAATGCCTTGTTTTTGTATTTTTTTAGTATCTTCCAACATATCATTAGCTGTCATAACAGATTCATTTTTAACCTACACTTCTAAGTACTTTGTTTTATCATGTCCCCATAAATATGGGTACTGCTGAACCAATTTGTGTGAGGGTACTTAGTTTACAGCTATTGTCTTTGCATTATATTCATTAATTTTGTATTCTGAAAAGACTTGAAACTGTCTCAGAATGTTCCACAACACTGAAATGTTCTTTTCTGGATCTATCAGGTATAAAATAATATCAACTGCAAATAAAGCCAACTTTTCTTGATTACCATACCAATTATATCCCTGAATTTCTGAATCCCTTATTATCTTTGCCAATGGTTCTAAATATAACACAAATAGCAAAGGGGAAAGAGGACAACCCTGTTTGGTTCCTCTCTCAAACAGACCTTATCAGAGAGAACCCACCCCTACTCTAATTTCTGCCACTGATTCCATCATATATCCTCCTAATTATCCTTAGTATTGTGTCAGGGAATGCAAATGCTTCTATTGCCCTACTCAAAATTCCAGCTTACTCTGTTGAATACTTTCTTGGCATCAAGACCCACCAACAACAGTGGTATTTTCTTACATTCTGCTTCTCTCTGGATCATCATTGTTCTAGTAATGTTGTAAAACTTTTGCTTCCCCTCCACAAAAGCACACTGACAAATATCTATCACATTTGGCATCACCTTTGCCATTTTTTTAGCCATTATAGACATAAACACCTTATAATCATGGATTAGAATCAAAATGAACCTACATAAAGCTGGATCTGATAGTATTACAGCCACCACTGCTTTCTTCCAGGATATTGGTGCTTCTCCTCCTTTTAAAATAGTGTTAAACAAAACCTTCCAGATCTTTATCACTTTCATCCCCTTAGCTTCCAAACTTCCACAAGAATATTATCCATTCCTGGAGACTTTCCTGTAGATATGTCACAATTTTTATCTCATCTCCTGTCCTGTTAGTAATTGAGCCTCATCTTCCTCTAACCTTTTTTTAAACACCTTTATTGAATTATCACTTGTGACATAGACAAATTTACATTTATATAAAAGTAATCAAACTGTATTAACAAGTTCATGTTTACAAACATTACATTTCACATATATTGCTATATATCATATAGCCTAAGCAACGTTACATAAATTATTCAATTCCTGCCCTTTTTAAAAAAAAAAGAAACATCCTTATTAAACTATCACTTACGACATAGTCAATCATATGTTTATATAAATGAAAACAAACCATTCTGTCTAGTCTAACCCCGTTTTTATATCTTGGGGAATAATATGTAAATTCACTGTGAACGCCTATTACTGAATTAACATCTTCCTTGCCAAATATTTTCATAAATGTCTTCAAAAATCTACTCTCCTTTGTTATATTTCCCTTCTAGGCCCCTCAGACACATCTTCACTGCTGCAAATCAAATTCCAGTCCCCACTACAAGTAATATTCCCTGCTAAAAGCTGATTATTTCTCCCAGAATGTTCTTAAGCTCCATTATAGCAGTTTTAGGTGGAATATAAATTTATACCAGTGTAATCCTCCTCCCTTGTCAGTAGCCCCCTAGCACTACAAATCTGCCATTATTATCTTTTTTATCCTCTTCTATCACTATTGGAGCTCCTCTTGCAATTAATATTAGAACTCCTCTTTTCCTTTGTCCCAGATATAGACATAGAAGGCAAACATAAAAGGCACCAACCTTGACACATCATCCAGCTTCAACAACTATTTTACCTCCTCCATACTAAAACTCATAAATGATACAACCCCCCCACCAACCATCAAAACCAAATAAAATATCACCCCCTTCTCACTCAAACCAGTATCTACATCAACCGTCCAAAAACTCCTAGCCAAACTCAAATCAGCCACCCTTGCTGTCAACAATGTCCTGACCAAATTCCTCCAGCTTACAGCTAGGACCATAGCCTACCCAATCTCAATACTAATAACTAGATCTGTCAATGAACACTATGTCCCATCCTTATGGAAAACCTTTTACATCATTCCCCTTCACAAGGATCGCCCCACCACTGACCTATATAACTACCACCCCATCGCAATCCTTTCATCCCCATCAAAAATCCTAGAAAGATGTATCCATCACCAACTCCTCTCCCATCTATTCTCCAACAACCTGGCCATAGCACCACCACTGCCCTCATTAACTTTACCAATACCATAAACACATACAGAAACCAAGAGAACCTTGTCTCTGCCACCTTCTTAGATCTATTAAAAGCATTCAACACAGTCTCCCACAATAAACTATTATCCTCCCTCTCGACTCAACCTTGATAATGCTACATTACAATGGTTCAGTAGCTACCTAGGCAACTGGTCTCAATCTGTCAAATGGCACAACTCCCTACCCCCCCCCATTCCTAGTCAAATGTGGCATACCTCAAGGATCCATACTTGGCCCCCCTCTATTCAATGTCTTTCATACCAGCTCCACTTAGCAACCACAAAAGCTGACATTATCCAATATGCAGATGACACTACCCTTATCTGATCTGCACCCAACATCAAACTGCTACAAACCCAAGCTCAAGAATCCTTCTCAGAAATAGAAAACTGGCTAAACAATTCACAGCTAATACCGAACCCCATAAAAAGACAACTAATACTATTCAACCCAACAAAGACTATTGACCCCACCTTCTCCATTCTCTTGGCCAATAAGACCCTCATAACTCCTGTCTCTGAGGCCAAACTACTAGGACTTACAGTTGATCAACTTAAATACAATAAGCACATATCCCTAACCATCTCCAAAGTCCACAAAAAGCTAGGCTGCCTCTATCGTAGCAACAAATTTCTAACCTCTGAATCCAGAACTGCCATAGCCAAAACGCATCTCCTATCAACCCTACTCTATGTGTCCTCAGTATTAACAAATCTAAATAAAACTGACCTTAAACTTTCAACATGTTACAGTAAAATAGTTAGGTTTGCAACCAATGCTAAATCACGGTCTCACCAATGCCAATCTCTGCATAAGTTACACTGGTTAGAATTTCCTAACCTACATAACTACCACCAACTCAACTTAGCCCATCAAATACTGTACCACCCTGACAAAACCCCTGCCCTAACAGGCCTACTAAACTTCCATAGTACCAATAGGGAACTACGATCAAGCAACAAAGCCCTAGTAGAAGTCATTCCATGTAAAAACAGCTCAGGGGAATCTCTATTCCCTTATGAAGTTGTAAAAATATGGAACACCCTACCCCCACATCTCAAGCGACAAAACCACACTACCACATTCAAAAACCTCCTTAAATTACACCTTTATGAAAACCATCTATGTAACTGCAATGACCCTCCCTGAACCCACCTCTTCCAGCCTATTACCCATAGCTGCTCCTATAGAACATCTCCACTGTCTTATACTCTACCCCATGCAGATTGAACACAGTATAAAAATCTATTATACTTTTATTTTTATGAAGCTGATTGTATATATACTGTACTAATCCTCAGCTATAAATGTTTTTGAGATCAATTTTCTCCTAAACAATTTGTCAAACTTTTAAACTATTGTTAATTTTTTAAACTATTGATAAACATTGTTAAGCTTTGTAACTATTTTTTTACTAAATTACTCTGTAACCTTGTGGAGCTTTTCTCCCCAGGACTCCACTGAAAAAGGACATCTGGTGTCCAGTCGGACAATCCTTGTAAACAAATGTTAAATAAATAAATATATATATATATATATATATATATATATATATATATATATATATATATATATATATAAATATTCCACTGAATAACCATCATAAAAACCTTTCTTTATCAAATTCACATGTTCAGTTCTTTCCAAGTGTGTCTCCTGTAACATAACTGTTTGCACTCTACATTTTTTAATATAGTTCACTATTCTTTGTTTTTTGTAGAAGGAGATTAATCCTTGAGTCTGGCACGTTAGACCAATTGACATTTAAAAACATTACAGAAAACATCATTGTATTAAAAATGTATTATTCTCAGCTTTTATGTATAAAAAGAAGTTATGTCTTACCATAACATTCCATCTGAGTTGTTGATCTTCTTCCAATCATCACTGATGGGGTTCTATTCCAAACCCTCGGAACCTAGTCGGCCTTATACCAAGCTTGTGCACACCCAAAACTGTCAAGCTAAGCTGCTACCCACAATGCCCTTTGCTCAGTTACCTTAGATCGAGTTTGCATGCAACAGATAGAGAAAGAATAAGTCAGAGGCCATCTCTGTGCAGAAACCCTAATACACCACAGAGACCCAGAAGATCTGCCAGAAACCTTAGGAGGGGGTCAGTGGGAGGGTGTGATGACTGGTAGAAGATCAACAACTCAGATGGAACTTTATGGTAAGACATAACTTCTTTATCTGAAGTTGTTAATCTTCTTCCTATTCATCACTGATGGGGCCGAGTCCCCAGCTACTTGGAGAACCTGGGTGGCCCTTATTGAAGAACATTCCTGAGAATCATTGAACCAAAGGCTGCTCCTCCCCTGGAGATCAGATCCAATTTGTAATGCTTGATAAAAGTGTGGGGCTTAGCCCAAATGGCAGCTGCACAAATGTCATCCATGGAGCCCCTAGAGTGGAAGGCAACAGATGCTGCAATAGCCCTAGTTGAGTGAGCTTTGATTTGGCCAGGCTTAGATCCCTCCATAAGTGAACATGTGAAAGCAATGCAATCCCTGAGCCATTTAGACAAAGTAACCTTTGATACTGCACCTCCCATTCTAGGGCCCACAAAGGAAATGAAAACCTGGTCTGACTTGCAAAATGATTTAGTTCTGTCCAGATAAAAGCACAATTGTCTATGAACATCCAGGGAATGTAGGCAGTATTCTCCTTTGTTGGAGTAATTTGGGAAAAATACAGGGAGTTCGATGGACTGGTTAATTGAAAAGTCAGAAACCACTTTGGGGAGAAAGGATGGGTTAGTTCGAAGTGATACTCTGTCCTTATGAAAGATCAGATAAGGGCTCTTGATACATAATGCTTGTAATTCAGAAATTTGTCTTACTGAAGTTATAGCCACCAGAAATAAGGATTTCCATGATATGAATTTTAGATCACAGGTGGCAGCCTGCTCAAAAGGTGACAGGGAGAGAGCCTGCAGAGCCCAGGACAAATTCCATGCCTCCACTGGCTGTCTTATGGGAGGCCTGCTGTGAAAAATACCCTTGAGGAAGGTCTTGCAAAGACAAGAGAAGATAAGTGGTACTCCTTCAGACTGGTTATGGAAGTTGGAAATAGCTGCTAGATGGACTCGAATGGTAGAAGCTGAGGCCCCTTTGTCGAACAGCTCAGCCAAATAATGAAGAATAGCGGCTACAGGGGCTGAGAACGGGTCTAGCTCCTGAGTACATGACCAAATAGAGAATCTTTTCCATTTATCCCTGTAAAGTTTTCTGGTGGATGGTTTATGAGAAGCCAAAATAATATCACAGACAGGTGAGGAAAGGGTTTCCTGCCTGACAACTAACAGAAGTGGAGAAACCAAGCTGTCAGCTTGAGGATGGACAGATTCGGAGGTGTCAGCCCTTGTGGGTGAGAAATTAGGTCCTGACGAGTGTCTAGGATCCAAGGAGGTTGTAACAGATGAGGTCGTAGGAAGGGGAACCACACTTGATGTGGCCAGAATGGAGTGATGAGGATCACTTTGCTTATCAACCGAATAGCCTTCCGTAGAACAAGGGGAATCAGAGGAATCGGAGGGTAAGCATAAAGAAGACCCGTGGGCCAATCATGGACTAGAGCGTCTCTTGGTGACACCCCGAGAGGGGGAAAAAGGGCAAAGTAGCTGCTGCATTTTGTATTTGAAGGGAAGGCGAAAAGGTCGCAGCATGGCTGGCCCCAGCGGCTGAAAATTTCCGTCGCCACACTCGGGTTGAGAGACCACTCGTGAGGATGAACAATGCATCTGCTCAGTCTGTCCGCAATCATATTGGAGCTCCCTGGGATATGCGTTGCGATCAGGAAGAGGTTGGAAGCTATCGCCCACTGCCAGATTCTCATGGCTTTGCGACAAAGGGGGTAAGACTTGGTCCCTCCCTGTCTGTTTATGTACCAAACCACGGACATGTTGTCCAAATGGACAGCAATCGTTCCGGACAGAAGAAGCGGATGAAAAGCTTGCAACACCAACAGCACTGCTCATAACTCCAGGACATTGATATGCAAATCGACCTCTACATCGGACCACGTGCCTTGGACTGACTTTCCCTGGAAGTGGCCCCCCCACCCCATCAGGGAAGCATCCATGGTCACCATGGCACTGGGCTGTGGAACCTAGAAGGGACGACACCAAAGATTTTCATCTGTACTCATCCACCAGAGGAGATCTTGTTTGCAAATGTTGGTGATGAGAATCTTTGAGCTCAGGGGGTGGAGGCTGGGTATCCACTGGGCCTGAAGGAGCCATTGTAGTAATCTCATGTGTAGTCTGGCTAAGGGCACTATGGGGATGGCTGCAGTCATAGATCCCAAGGCTTGAAGAATCTCCCTTGCAGACAACTTGTTTGACAGAGTATCACCTGAATTTGTGCCCTGAGTCTCTGAAGCCTGTGGAGAGGAAGTGAGATTAGGCTTGACTGCGTTTTGAATACTGCCCCTATGAATTCCAGTTGTTGTGATGGTTTTAAGGTTTGATTTCTGCCAGTGTATGGTGATGCCTAATGACTCCACTAGAGCCAATGTGTAGCGGAGGGCCCTGACCAGAAGGTGCTTGGTGGGGGCGGAGAGGAGCCAATCATCTAGATATGGAAACATTTGGAATCCCTGAAGTCTCAGATGAGCTGTTACCACTGCAAGACATTTCGTGAACACTCTATTGGCTATTGACAGACTGAAAGGCAGGGCTCTGAATTGATAGTGATTGACTCCCAACCAGAAGCGAAGGAGGCTCCTGGAGCACATGTCCATCTTGATGTGATAATACACATCTCAGAGATCTAATGAGCACATCCACACACCTTCCCGCAGAAAGGGGAGGATGGATTGAATCATGACCATGTGGAACTTGGTCTGAACTACTGATTTGTTTAGTTGACTGAGATCCAGAATGGGCCTTCAGTCCCCTGTTTTCTTTGGCACCAAAAAGAATCTTGAGTGAAACCCTGATCTGCACTGATCTGAGGGGACCTGTTGGATGTCTCATTTTTGAAGTATCTTTCATATTTTAGAAGCTGCCTCCTCCCTTTGACTGGGTGGGACATCAGGAAGGGATTTCGGAGGTCTTGGATAAGATATTAGTGAAATATGGTAGCCTCTGGTAATGATTCTCTGCACCCACTGATCATTCATAATGGATAGCCAGACAGCTTGGTGCAGAGAGAAATATGCCCCGACTGCTTCCAGAGGAAAGCAATCGGGCAGCACCTCAGGAGTGCTGATATGGTCTACTTGAGAAAGAATCTCTGGAGCCCTGGTTCCGGCGACACCCTCTGCCCCGAAAGGGACGTCTTCCATTATTGGAACCCCCTCTGCCTCTGGAGGAGTCCTCACCACGTGCATCTCGGAAAGGACCTTGAGTCTTCTTGTGCCACATCTTTCCGCTCCTCTGATTCCTGGAGAAGGAACTCTGAGGTTTGGAAAAGCGTAGACCAATGGCAGACAAGGTCTTCCCATCTTGCTCGCATCTGGCTAATGTATCCTTAACCTTAGCACCAAACAGAGCCGAAGGTTTGATAGGGGCATTTAGAAAGGAAGACTTGAAGGAGTCTGCAAGGTCACAGATATGCATCCGGGCGTGACATCTCATGATTATGCCTGCACCTGCAGCTCTAGCTGCTCCTTTGGTTGCATGCAACAGCAACCTCATGGATGAATTAGATATGGATTCTAGGGTGGCAAGCTGGGAAGCAACTTTATTTCATGCTCCATCCGATACTTGACCCACGAGGGTTTCAAAGAGTTCTGAGATAAGATCTCTCTGAAGCCTCATAAAATGTGCCAGAAAGTTCAGAGACCTAACCACAAAGGTCGCTGACACAAAGACTCGCTTCCCTAACCTGTCCACTGCCCAGGACTCTCTGTTGGGTGGGTGAACAGCAGGACTCTCTGCTGCAAGGTCCTTGTTTGTAGCAGCCACCACCACCATAGCATCCACTGGCAAGCCTCTCAACCAATGGGGTTGATCCTCTGGAGGAGAGAGTACTTTGTCTGATCTTCTGGGGATGGCCTCAATGGAGTCGGGGTTCTTCCAAGCCTGTTGCATGATGAGTTTAACCAACTCATCGGCAGGGGGGGTCACCCAAGAAGTAGTGGGCCGAGAATGAAAGGCCTGCAGGAGTATGGATTCCTCTGAAGGAGGGGTTGAGGACTTCCAGTCACCCCTCTGTTTCAAGATTTCCATGATGTCCCCAAAGGAGACATCGTCAGGGGCGACTGTGGGGACCCTTCCCCATCATTGTAGTTCATATCCTCTGTGAGGGACTCCTCTGGGGAGTCCATGTGTTTCCTCTGGCACACCCATTTCTGAGGGGGTTCTTCGGTGGGAACATCCGAAGAAGACTCGGAAAGTGAAATGCCCTGGACAGGGGTCTCCTGGGCCTTATGCTCTCTGAGTCCTGGTGGAGTGGCCTTTGACAGCTGTGGCTCAGAGGGAACTGGAGGAATAACCAACTGTGGAGGATTGCTGGCAGCAAGCGCCCTCTCCATCACCCGGAAAGCAGGCCCGCCCGAAGAGGAATGGGAGCCCAGAACCAAAGAAGACAAAATTGGAACCGGGGTCACACCCTGCTTCAGACAGTCTGCCCCAGGGACGGAGCCTCAATCAAGCTCAGAGCAGTAGTCACCCTCTGATCCGAAGTTGGAGCCTACATAACTGTCGGAACCGACACCGGAACCGGGGGCACCCCCCCAAGCATGGAATTGAGGAAGGGTGGGTTCTGATGGAACGGGCACCCAAAGAGATCTTGAAGCCTCAGACAGAGTTGTTGTCGGCACCAAGGAAGGAATTCCTCTAGTAAAAGTTGGATATATGAGCCTTGGAACTGAGGGGTTCAAGGGAGAAGAGTAAGTGGGGGTTGTTGGAGAAATAGACCCAAATCCAGGAGTGGGATAGGGTCTAGGTGGATTTGAGATTCCCCTAGCAGTCAGCAGCTGATCAAAAAGGTGCATCACATCCAATTCAGAAAGGTTCGTGGTGGATCTCACCGATGCACCTGAGGGGGAGTCAGGCCAGTCCAAAAAGGGGCTGCAGGCTTGTCCGGCAAACGGGTCCACATTGGATGAATATCGAGTCCGTGGTGTGTCGCAGAATGGCACCGACAATTCCAATTTTGCAACAGGTAATAAAGGTATGGTCAGAGCCATGAACAGGCTCAGAGCAGAAGTCACTATAATGGTGGGTGACAGGAACGGTTCCGAGGTAGTTGTCAGAACCTATATCGGAGTCGAAACGGGCGAAGTCTGTGCCGATAAATAAGTCAATACACTGGTCAGTACCGAGGCTGTAGGAAGTGCCGTAATTGTTGGTGCCGGGGTGGGCATCGAAGAGGCTACCTTGGTAAACTTCATTGGAACCGACCTTGGAGCCGATGTGGTAGTCAGCACCAAGGAGGCGGAACGGTGTTCAGAAGAGGACTTATGGGCCTTGTGCTTGTGACCTTTACCTCTGTCACTGGCCAGTGAGGAGGGGTCTGATCGAGGATGTTTCTTGCTCGAAGAAGGATGGGGTGAGACCTTCATTGCAAAAATGGCCTCTGAAAAAGGCGAAGCAAGCAGGCCCTTTAAAATAAGTTTGTTACGACGTTCATTCAGCGTCCGCTGACTGAAACTATCACATATATCACATGGGGTTTCACCGACAAATGCGGAACCCCCAAACAGTATACACATTCTTCATGGAGGTCACTATTCAGCAGTTTACCACTGCAAGAAGAGCAATGTTTAAACCCCGTAGTTCCCTTCTTTTCAGACATCCCAGAACACACTCTCGCACACAAGGGAAAGAGAGAGGAAAGAGAGGAAATGAAAGAGAGAGAAAGCAAATACCAACAATGGTAACAAGATACCATAAAGATAGAAAGTTAGAAATGCCAAGAAATTATTAACAATGGTAAGAGAGAAACACCTGTGGGTAGAGCTGAAGCAATATAGAACAACAAGAATAAGTTATAAAAGGAGAAAAAACATTTTCAAACTAGTAAATATATCTGAAAAAAAGTACTTAGCTGGAGAGCTCGGTGAAATGCTGCTATATGGCTGTGCGGCAAATGAGATCTGAAGTAACTGAGCAACGGGCACTGTGGGTAGAAGCTTAGCTTGAGAGTTTCTGGTGCATGCAAGCTTGGTATAAGGCTGACTCGGTTCCCAGGGCTCGGAACCAAACCCCATCAGTGATGAATAGGAAAAAGATTAACAACTTCAGATTAACTGTTTTGGTAAATGTTTAGTTCCAGCTTTTGTGTTACATGCATACACTGTTTGGTAGGATGAACTTTTATATAGTTGTTTCTTGTCATATCCATTTGAGCCTATGTCACATCTTACAAAACTTTTTGTTTTATTGAAAGCCCTCAAAAAAAACAATACCTCTTAAAACCTATTACTTTAATACTAACACAGAAAACTATGTACATCTTCATATACTGAAGTTTTGTCCTCCTAATAGGAACAAATGTTGCAAACTGACAGCCACTCTCACAGACTTGACTTAAACTAAAAGAAAGGTTATCCATGCTAACATGTATGGTGCAGCCTGTGTTTCTACTAAGTGCTAACTGGTTTTGTATTATCTTTATAGCTCTCCCAGCTAGGAAACCCCTGAATGCTTTCAGAGAACATTATCTCCTAGCCATTTTCTCTTCTCTTTTTTTCCCCAGCCAATCACTCTCCACCAATCTGCAACCAATTTCTCTTTATCAGATTGTCTCCATGGAGACATAAGAACCAGACCATCAATTTCTCTTTATTAGATTATTTCCATGGAGACATGACAGGCAGATACAGAATTGCTACTAAGCATACATTCATTTGCTATTAAAAAGCCTCATAATAATCAATATTCTTTTTCATTTACTTGCTTTCTGTTAAAACTTGTTACTAAATCAACATAATGACCTTAATCCAATCATTTCCCTATGCAAGAATGAAAAAATGCACATGGATTTTTCTTTTGTCAGGCTCTTTTAACCAGGCTTTTTTTTTACATTGCAGTGTCTACATTTCTTAAAACTGAACAAGAAGAAAGAAGGGAGAAAGAAAGGGAAAAATGAATAGCAGGACCTATATACAATCCCCATTACACTTAAAAATAACTAAGAAAACTTTACTTTATAGCATGTAAAGAAAGCCATACACCACAAAAATAGTACTATTAAGAAAAACATGTTTTCTTTACTTACAGTTAACTTTCTTCCCTCTCTTTCACTCCCCAAAGCATTTTTCCCAAACATTAATGATATAAAGTATGGCATACACATTAGACTTCCCCACAAGTCCAACAAATTCTGAAAAAGTCCAATATTTCCAGATTTTCTTGTTCTATTATATTTTACAAATATAATTCTTGCATTGTAATCCCACATTAAGTTATTGGTTTTATTACTGTTCATCTAAATCTTCCAAATCATGTCTCTGCTTCATTTTCAATGTACTCTCAATTCTTCTAGTCAACTTTTCTGCTCCCTTCCTTCTCTCCAAAATCTTCCATTGAAACAGTGGAAAACATTTCACAGGTACAGTCTCTTTGTGGTCTTTATTACTAGAAGAATAAGAAGTTGAATCTCCTTCTGTTTAACAGATCACTTTTTTGTTTGACAAACTTTTGTATTTCCTCCTTAGTTTGCACCTCAGCAAAAAATTATTTTTCCCTTCAGGGAAGATTACCTTGAAGACAGCTGGGTACAGAAGTTTGAATCTCACACCTGCATCTTGACATTCCCTGAATACTGGAAAGAAATTACTCCTCTTCTGCCTGGTGTAAAATGAGTATTCATTCTCCACAAACACTCTGTTGTCTTCCACTTTTAGTATTTGTCCTTCTGCCACAGTTTTGTCAAAATCAACTCCTTTTGCTGGTAGGATTGTATCTTTACTATTAAAGGTCTAGGTTGCTTTCTCATAGTCAGGATTGGAGCAAACACACAATGTGCCCTTTCAACCAATAGCTCCTACTCCAGAATACCGGTCCAGTCGCTTATTTGTGCTTTCATAAAATTAATGCAGTCTGTTCCTTCCAGCTCCTCTGGTATAGCTGAAAATCTCAAGTTTTCCCTACGTGCTCTGTCCTCTAATTCTGTTATTTTTTTGAAACATCTCTTCCTGAACAGTCTCATATTCAGCCAGATCTTTCTTCATTTCAACCTCTTATTTTTGAACTTTATCACCTCATCTGAATATCTGTTTAAAGCTTCTTAGACTTTTTCCAGCCTTTTGTTTTTTGTGTTGATATACTCCATTACTCTTTTGTTTATTTTAACCAGGTCTGTGTGCAGTTGTTTTATATCTTCCTGTAGGTTACTGGAAGCCATGTCTGGGGTTGCATTACGTTTGATGAACAGCTGCAGAACTTTCCCCCAGTCAGTGTTTCTTCACTTTTTTTAGCTGATTTTTTTCTGGTTGCTCTGTGTTTCTTTTTTCCTGGCATCCAGTCAGTAGACTTACTAGCCAGTTACTGAAATTTACTTATAAACTCAAAAGTCTACTGGCCTTCTCTGTTGAGATTCTGTTTTCACACTGGGAGATCTAGAGTTAAGCTGTTACTCAGTGTGCAGCCATCTTGGAAGTCAAATGTTGCAGCTGATCTCATCTTCTTCTAACCTTGGCATAATTAATTATTCCATAAATGTTTCCATTTGTCTGCTTTATATAGCTTTTCATAACATTTCCAAAATATTTCTAATACCGCTACAGGAGCTCTGATTATTTTTCTTGTTATAGGCTCCCTAAGTTTGGCAACAACCCTTTCTACTTTTTGTTGCCTGAGACATTCCTTATTACACACAACAATAACTGAAAAGGCTTTACTTTATAACATACAGCATATGCCATGTTTTATACAAATATAGTTAAGAACAAAGTTTGTTTTACTTACACTTACCTCTCCTTCCTCTTCCCCTCTCCTTAATACTCTTCCAAACATTAATGACACGAAGCAGACATATGCTTTGGAGTGTCTACAAGTTTAACAAAGTAAAAAAAGTCCAATATTTCCAAGTTTTCTTATTCCATCATATTTCGCAAATGTATAATTGATGCTTTGTAATTCCACATTTATTCATTAATTTCCAGGTTGTTAGTTTTCTTCCTGTTAATCTCTATCTCCCAAATGCAGTCTCTGGTTAATTTCCAATGTACTTGTGGTCATTCTAGTCAACTCCTGTGCTTTTTCTGTCAAGCATTTTCCTTTGGAACACTGGAAAATGTTTCACTGACATAGTTTCTCTATAGGCTTTATTATCAGAAGAATAAGAAGCAGAATCCCATTCTGTTTGATAGCTCACCTTTTGTTGGATAATATTTTGTATTTCCTCCTTAGCATGTTCTGCATAAAAAATGACTGACCCTTCAGGTAGAAACATTCAGAAAATAGCTGGATACAGCAGCTTGAATCTTACACCTGCTTCTAGACATTCCCTGATTGCTGAACTAAGTTTACTCCTCTTCTGCCTAGTGTACGGCGAGTAATCATTTTCCACAAACACTCTACTGTCTCCAACTTTTAGTACTTTGCCTTTCTGGGACATTTTTGTTAGAATCAACTCTTTCTACTGGTAGGATTGCTTCTTTACTATTAAAAGTCTTGGCAGCTTTCTTGTGGACAGTTTGGAGCATACCCACGATGTGCCCTTTCAGTTTACAGTTCCTGCTGTGGAATACTAGTCTGCTTGCTTATTTCAGCTTTCACAAAACTAACACAGGCTGTTACCTCTAGTTTCTCTGGTACGCAGAAAATCTCAGGTTTTCCATACATGCTCTAGCCTTTAATTCTACCATTTTTGAAATGTCTCTTCTTGAGCAGTCTCCTACTCAGCCAACCTTTCTTCATTTTTGCCTCTAATTTCTGTAGTTTTATCAGTTCACATGAATATCCATTTAAAGCCTCTTCAATTTTTCCAACCTTTTGTTATTTGAGCTGATATATTCCTTCAGTGTTTCATTTATTTTAATCATCTCAGAGCACACCTGACTCATTTTTTCCTCTAGATTACTAAAAGTCATGTCTTGCACCAAAGCTGGAGCTTGTTCACTGAACAGCTGCAGTACTCTTCCCAGCCACTGTTTTTTTCCTCAGTTTTTGTGACTGATTTTCTTGCATGTTCTCTGAATTTCTTCTTTGCTGGAATCCAGGCAGTGCGCTTACTATCTAGTAACTCAAAAAGACAAATTTACAGTCCCTGTTTTCTGAGTTTCTATTTTCACACTGGGAGGGCTGAAGTTAATCTGTTGCTCAGTGTGCAATCTTGGAAGCTGAGGTACAGCATTCTTGACCTGATTTTTACAAATATGGTGGCCTCTTGCACTAGTCCTCAGGTATCTCCTTTGTCAGTGAATTCTGACCATAAAGTTGAGACCTTCAACTTTAAACTCCTAAACACACATAGAGCAAATGCCATTGAATTTAAGACCTATAAACAAGCAAATTGAAGATGCTTTAAATGGATATTCATATGAACCAATAAAACTGCAAAAATTAGAGGTATAAATGAAGAAAAGGTTGGCCGAGTATGAGACTACTATGTGATTATCAATATTCATTTTGGACTGCACCTCCCTATACCTTAATACATCAGAAAGATTCACTAAGGAGGTCTGTACCCTTTTGGAAAAATGCTTAGTGCTATCAGTTCCTAGAAGAACCAAGTATCATGGGAAATTCAAAAACGAATCATTCGGTGGTCTGCCACCATAAATAAACTATACAACAAAAGAAAGATGGTCCTTTAATTATTTAGTAAATCCAGCACCCATATTCTCAAGGGTCATATCAAAAGCATTAAAAAACCTGAAGAACACTATCAGATCCAGTAAAGGAGCCCATGAACATAGACTGGCCTGTGAAGCCAAAGGTTATTATAGCTGTTTCTTTAATTATATCAAGAAAACTAGAAAAGAGTATCCTACATTGCTCCAAATTTATTCATAATGACACCTCCTATTTTGACCCAATAGACATTTCTGCTATCCTTACAAACATTTTTTTGCCATCTTCACCCCTGAGAGTTCTATCCAAAGCCTTGAAATATCTGAATCAATTACTCACCAATTATTTCTAAAGATCATTTACTGAAAGTGCTGACCAAGATCAAAAAGGACCTTCAGGGGTCCTAATAAAATATGTAGTTGCTTAGTTAATATTGTTAAATATGCCTTTGCCGGCACACTCCTCAAACTGTTTAATTTAAGTTTAGCTACTGCTTTTATCCCTGATGAGTGGCACATAGCAGTGGTTATGCCCCCATAGGGGTGGCCTTACAACTGACCCAGGTAATTACAGACCTGTGAGAATTACAAGCTTCATCTGCAAAGTTAGGGAATGTATTATAAACTGATCTCTTAAACTGTGATATCAAGAATCTTGTTAGACTTGACCTCAAACAGTCTGGTTTTGTGAAGGATAGATCCTATCTATTTAAGCTGGTATTTTTTAAAGGGTTACAGAATGGATCATAAGTGGCAGATGTTGGCTGATTTATCCTAGGGGAGAAAGGCATTGTTAGTCACAGTGTAACTGCCATTTCGGAGAGGTTAAGTAGTGCAACAGCAGGAAGTGTTCGATAATGAAAACCTGCCTACCAGCCCTGCTGTAGCTGAGGACACAGTGTCTGTGTGATAGAAAACACTTGTTCATGCTTAGTAGTTCAGACCTTCTGGTGCTTGCACGAAATGCTGAAGAGCTGGATGCTGAAACAACAAAGAAAAAACTGTGCAGATGAATGTTTCCCAGGTCATGAGTGTTGTTCTTGACTGCCAGACATCTAAGACAGAAGGTAGTATAAAGGCAAATTCTTCCCGGAATCAGAAGCATTCCCCTCCTCCATGGGAAGACATGATGTGGAGTGTGAACTAGCTGTATAAGATAGAGGCAATGAGATGGTTCAACGATGCCGGAGGAACTAGATGGTAATATGTGGAGAAGACCAAAAATTACAGTTACTAAGAATTAAATAATCTGTTTCTGAATTTATCGCTTTGATAAGATGCCATCCCTTTCTGAAGAATATATGTTTAGTTGCAATCAGCAATCTGCGCTGACTAATACCATCTTATTTATTTATTTATTTTTGGTTATTCATTTTACAGGTAAGTGAACTGGACCATGACAGCCTCTTTTCAGCCGCACCTTTTCTATAATGTTAAACAATGAACATAGTTACAGGTTACATTTAAACATTGCATGAAGCAACAAGCAAACAAATTAGAAATGCAGAGCAGACATCTAAGTACATAAGATACATACACAGGTCAATATTAAATGTAATCCAAAACAAATTAATTCAAGAAATAAAAAAATAAATAATCCCCAAAGTCACTTGCCAAGCACTGATGATTTTATTAACCAAATCTAGTACCTCAGCTTTTTGCCTTCATAGGATCTGACATTATATTCACTTGTGCTATTTTTATACAGGGAAAACTGATATTAAATGTGGTTAACTACTATTTGCTTCCATCAATGATAATTGAGTCAAGTTATAGATAATCAAATTCAGCTCACAATCTACCCTAGAGTACTATAGGTTCATAAATAAGTACTAGGCTAGCTGCCCTTGCAGACCATCTTAAGCCTACACAACTTCCCTTTTGGTACTTGAATTAACCTATCCCATTTGATGTTAGACTGGTCTTGTGTGCTAATATCCAATTGGTGGGCATAACTTGTTTGTGTCTTTCGGCTTATCCCGGTTAGGGGTCGCCACAGTGGAACTCCGGTCCGCTAATGATTGGTAGAAGATTTTTACGTACCGAGTTACCAGCCCTGACGCACAACCTTCAAGGAAGGTACACCCCTTCACGCCTGTCTCCCCGCAGTAGACGCTTTAGCTGAGAATCGAACGGGCAACGTCTTGCTGTGAGTCGACAATGCTACCGCAGCACCACCACCGCAGTAATTGGTGGGCATAACTAATGAATGAAAATACATTGGTGCGCAGATGTCTCTGTTTAGGTCACACCTGTATTACAGCTGCATTTATCATCCCTATATATATATATATATATATATATATATATATATATATATATATATGTGTGTGTGTGTATATATCTATATATAGGACTTCTGCTGTGACATCACATTTCCTTTAGTGGGTATGCATCTGATGTAAACATAGAATATTTCCCAAGTTCTAGGGCTAAGAATGGAGAAAGTTTTGGTGCACCACTTGAGGGAGTATTGTGGTATGAAAACTGACAAGACTAAAGACAAAAAGAGTGAAATGTCACAATGTTTGTGTTGAATTGTGGTGTTCTAACTAGTGCTGGACAATGTCCTCGGTAGTAGGGTTGGTAGATTAAGGTACATAGGAAGAGCTTTGGCTCCATCCTGATTGGTAGCCATTTAGTCTTTTCAAGTACAAGATGATATGCTCTCCTTGGTCTCACCAGTCAGACAGCATTGCTAATTAGTGCTGTCTTGAGCAGCTTCCCTATGTTATTTTGAGAAAAAAAAATCCCTAAAACTTCAACCACATGACATACTTTGGTTGAAGTTCAGCTCAATGAAACCCACAACACTAAGCACTTCTTGCAGGGGGCAAGTCTCCCACGTGTTGTTGGGAGTGTCCCCCATACACCCCTTATTTATATATACTAACTTCACTGTTTATAACTATGGCAAAAATAGAAAAGTCTTCATAAAATGAATATCACTGCTGGTGTTCAAATAGGAAATGAAATATACTGTCAGTAACACTGAGCTGGGAGTTCAAAACTAAGGAACCAAACTTACTAAGTTGAAACCTCACCCATTTTCTCTCGACCAAAAGTAGGGAAGCTGTCATGAGCATATGAGTGTTCATTGCTGATTTTGCAGTGATCGGTGAAGTGCATGTTTAAGAAAAGGAGAAAGCATTCCTTTATATAATGTTAGTCTGGTATGTTTGATCAGTAGGTTGGAAAACCTGTGCCATGTTTCCAACAGTTTCTCAAGTTTGTTGATGACTTTGTACACACGTCACGGGTAAGTTAACAATATATGTCACTATGCTCCAAGGTAATGAACAGTTTTACAGTTTCATTGTTTTTACTGTTAGAAGCATCTCTTGAACATTTTTATTTTGAAGGGGCATAAAAGGCCTTTTTTGTGCACCTAAAAGCATGTCCAAAGTTTCTTTAAACTTTATATATAAATCAAGGTGGTTAAAACACACAAAATGCTTGTGAAATGCCTTAGCTAATTCTTTAATGAATATCAGAGTCATAGTTAGCTAGCAATGTCATTTGCATTTACAAGTTTATTTATGTTGGGAAGGCAGTAAGTAATTGGGTTACTAAAGATAATGAAAAGAACAGTTTGCAGGGATGAATTCTGGGTAGCCCTCCTGTTAAGAGATAGTAGCCGAGACTGGGATTTACCTACTGGCAACCTAAATGACCATTTATCCAGGTAACTTTTAAACCAGTGTAAGGTAGTTTTGTTCAAGCCATAAAGACTTCTTTATTTTTTTTCCAGCTGTTTGGGTTTTTAATGAAATGGCAAAAGCAGACCCCATTTCTAAGTCAAGGCATAGTTAAGTTTTATGAAATCAGCATTGCTTCAGTCTTTAATGTTTGTCAAGAGTGCTCTCCTTATAACACACAATTTATGCAGAATTATAACCATCTTTAATCCAAAAGAGGTTACCTGTATTACTAACATATCCAAATATGCTTGGATATTTTTATTACCACCATTTGGTCTCATTGCTACAAGCACTGACTATCTATCTTTATTATATAATGCCTGCTTTCTGCTTACATGTTGTATTGTTCAGAATTTTATGTTTCTAAGTGTACAGGGTACTATAGTCACTAAGTATGGCTATGTTTGTTCTTTTTTCTCTTTGTACAGTCATTTGACATTAAAAAGAAATATACTCACCATAATGTTCCATTTGTGTTGTCCATTTTCATTCTTCAACTGATGGGTCCAGAGCCGATCCCTCAGATCCAACTCAGCTGTTGCTAAAGCTTGTAGCAACCAAAAACTCTCGAGCTTCTCCCTTACCCATAATGCACCAGCCCAAGTACCTCAGATCTTGTTTGCTGATTTTCTAGAAAAGAAATATTTGTAGACAAATAGGAAGAAGACTATATCTGGAGCTCAATATAAAAGACAATAATGTTCATAAACCACTTATGCTTCCAGGAGTTTAGAAAGGATAGGGGTTGGTCGGTGGGGAGCTGAGGAAGAATGAAAATGGACAACACAGATGGAATGTTATGGTGAGTACATAACTTCTTCAGCTGATGCTGGCAATTTTCATTCTATCCTCACCTGATGGGACAGAGTTCCCAAATGCCTAAAATCCCGGGTGGACTCAAGAAAGGATATTCCTGAGCACAGCTGAATCAAATGATGCTCTACCTCTGGAGATAAACTCCAGTTTGTAATGAGTAACAAAGATATGGGTAGTAGACCAAATTGCTACAGCACAAATATCCATGGACATTCTAGACTGAAAAACTGAGGAAGCTGCCATGGATCTAGTTGAATGGGCCCGTAATGGTTTTGGTAAGGTAATCCCCAATTTATTATAAATAAATGAAATTCCACGGTGGTACAGCAGTTGCGTTGTTACCTCACAGCAAGAGGTTCTCCTGTTCAATTCTTGGCTGGAGTGCCTTCTGTGTGGAGTCTGCATGTTCTCCCCGTGGTCGAGTGGCATCCGAAAGACATGTGTGAATGGGTGTGCCTTCGCTGAAGGTTGGGCGTCGGGCTGGCAACTCGGTACCATAAAAATCGACTGCCAATCATTAGTGGACCGGAGTTCCGCTGTGGCGACCCCTAACCAGGAAAAGCCGAAAAGACAAACAAATGAAATACAATTAGTCAGCCTTCTGCCTAAAGTTACTTTGGCAACTGGTTTTCCCAGTTTTACTTCTGCAAATGAGACAACAATTGGTCAGATTTTTCTGCTGTCTTTTGTTCTCTTTAGGAAAACATAATTGTCTGTGAACATCCAAAAATGTAACATGTATTTGCTCTTGTTAGAAAATTTAGGAAAAAATACTGGCAAATTAATGGACTGATTGATATTAGATTCTGATACTACTTTAGGAATAAGGGATGCATTAGTTTGTAAGGTAACTCTATCCTTCTGAAAAATCAAGTATGGAGGTTTTGAGGACAATGCTTGAATCTCAGAAATTCATCTGGCAGAAGTAATGGCTACCAGAAAAATTGTCTTCCAAGAAAGGTATTTAAGGTCACATGTAGCTGTTGATTCGAATGGGGAATGAGTAAGAGTTTGCAGTATCATATTCAGGTCCTATGGGGGAGTAGGGTCTTTAAAAGGAGGTCTTAGAAGAAGAGTCCCTGTCAAGAAAGATTTGCAGAGCTTATGAGAAGCAACCGAGAAACCCTTAAATCCAATGTGAAAATTCGATATATCTGCTAAGTGAACCTTAACTTTTAAAGAACTAACTCTTTCTGTAAAAAGTGTAGCCAAAAATTCCAGGATGTTATGCATGGGAGCTGAAAAAGGATCAGCATTATTTTGGTGAGCCCAGTAAACAATCCTTTTCCATTTACTGGAGTAGAGCTTTTGTGTAGAGAGTTTATGGGAAGATAAAAGTATATGTCGGACAGGTGAAGAGAGCATAGGTTGTCTGGCTATTAATGGAATTGGAGAAGCCAGGTTGCCAACCTGAGTTTTGATAAGTCTAGATGAATTATGCCTGTTGGATGAGGATGACTTTCCTCTTCAACATGGCAGCTTTCTGTAAGAATTTCAAAACTAGATGAATTAGAGAATAAGGGTAAAGTAGACCTGGGGGCCAATTGTGAAGGACAGCATCCCTCAGTGATTCTCCTTGTACAGGGATTAGTGCAAAGTAGCTGCAGCATTTGTTGTTTAGGGAGAGGCAAAACGATTGCAGCAAGGTTGGCTGCACTGAAGGAAAATCATTTCACTACTTTCTTGTTGAGAGACCACTAGTGAGGTAGAAGAATGCATCTGCTCAGTTTGTCTGCTATCATGTTGGACTTCCCCAGAATGTGCGTTGCTGTGAGAAAGCAGTGTGATGAGATCGCCCATTGCCACACTCTGAGTGCTTCTCGACACAAAGGATAAGATCTGGTTTCTCCTTGTCTGTTGATATACCAAACTGCTGACATATTGTCGATTTGAACTGCAATCAACCCCAGAGGGAGAGCATTCTGAATGTCCTACAATGCTAAAAGCACTGCTCTCATATCTAGGACATTGATATGCAAGTTGGCCTCTTCGGGGGACCAAGTTCCTTGAATTATTTTTCCCAGAAAATGCCCCTCTCAACCTAACTGGGAAGTGTCTGTGGTCACTATGGCTTTGGGTTGAGGATGAATGAATGGATGGCCTTGTAGAACCTGGTCTGACCGAATCCACCATTCAAGATCCTGCTTGCATGCATGGATGATTCATATTGGGGTTGTCATGGGTTGGTAAAGTATCAACCATTGTGTTGCTAGCATCCACTGAAAGATCCTCATGTAAAATCTGGCTAAAGGTACTAGTGATATAGCCACTGACATTGATCTTAGAACTTGCAGGACCAAGTGGGCTGAAATCCTGGTACTGCAGATTATTTTTCTGACCTGTGACCTTATAGTCTTGTGACTTACAGTCAGATGGTACAGTGGTGCAGTGGCAGCATTGTCAACTTAAAGAAAGAGGTTCTCCAGTTTGATTCTTGGCTAGAGTGCCTTCTGTGCAGAGTCTGCATGTCCTCCCTGTGTTTGTGTGGGTTTCCTCTGGGTGCTCCAGTTTCCTCCCACGTTTCAAATACACGCATCTAGAGCATTTCTCCCTGGGCCTCCACTGAAAATTGATTGCGTTCCAAGTCGGACTTTCCCAGTAAACAAATGCATTGACTTTGTGTTGGACAGCACTCCTATGAACACCAAGGGTCAGTTCTAGTTGAGACTTCTTGTAGTTTATGATTATCCCCAGATTAGAACATGTCTGGAGATCCTGATCTCTTCCCCTTGTTAAGTGATGCCTGATCAGGGCGGTAATGAGCCAGTCGTCTAGATATGGAAACAACCAGAATCTGTGCAGTCTCAAGTGAGCTGTTACTACTGCCATACATTTGGTAAACACCCTGGGGGCTGTGGTGAGACCAAAGGGCAGAGCTCTGAACTGGTAATAACTGTCTCCCAGCCAGAAGTGTAAATACATTCTGGATCACCTGTTCATCTTTATGTGATAGTATGCATCCTGAAGGCCTGTCGAGCACATCCAGTTGTGCTTGCCCAGAAAAGGGAGAATGGACTGAACCATGACCATCTGGAACTTAGTGCATCAAACTGACTTGTTCAAGTTGCTGACATCCAAAACTGGTCTCCAGTCCCCTGTTTTCTTTGACACTAAAAAGAATCTTGAGTAAGTTCCAGATTCTAGCTGGTCTGGTGGGACCTCTTGGATGACTTATTTTTCTAGCAGCTTTTGTACCTGAATTGCTGCTTGTTCCCTTTGACTGGATAGAACATTGGGATTTTTTCTTGAAATTGTAAGAGGAAGGGAAAATTGTATTATATAACCGATGGAAATAATCCTCTTCACCCAAGTATCTGTTGTTATTTCTAGCCAGGCTCTCTGGTGCAGGGACAGTTGACCCCTGATTGCCTCCAGAGGAGGGCAATCAGGCATCCTTTCAGAAGGGCTGGAAGGGAATGTCAAAGAATGAATCTCTGGACCTCTGGTTTTGTTGGCCATCTCCGTCACAGAGGCGGTGTCTACCATTAGAGTCCTCCCTCCACCCCTGTGGATCTCCCTCCACATGTGTCCTGGAAAGGTCCCTGGGACTTTTTGAACCACATCTTTCGACTACCTTGTTGATTCCTGGAAAAGGATCTTTGAGGTGTCGAAAAACATATGCCCATGGCAGACAGCCTCTTTCCATCCTTCTCACACCTGGATAATGTGTCTTTCACTTTTGGGCCAAACAAAGACATGCCATCAAAAAGAACATTGATGAATGAAGACTTGAAGGGCTCCACAAAATCACATAAGTGCATCCAGGCATGACTCCTGATGGAAATGCCTAAACCCACTACCCTTGAGATTCCTTCGGCTACATGTGAAATAAGCCTCATGGACAAATTGGCAGTAGATTGCAGAGTAGCCAACTGAGAAGTAACAGATTATTGTACTTTCTAAGAAACAGATCCAGAGAGGGTATTTGAAAGTTCCTTAATCAAATCCCTCTGTTAACTTATGAACTGTGCCAAATAATTCAGTGACCTTAAGGCAAAGGTTGCTGAAGGATAGACATGCTTCCCAAACCTGTCCATCGCCTGAGACTCCTTGTTGGGGGGATGAACAGTGGAAATCTCCTCACCAAGTTCCTTTTTAGTGGCTGCCACCACAACCATGGCATCAACAGGAACTCTTTTTCCCCAAAATTACTTGCCCTCCAGTGGCACCATAATTTTGTCAGGTCTTCGAGGTATTGGTCAGTTGGGTCTGGATCCTTCCATGCCCACCAAGAGATCAACTCAATGAGTTCATCAGTGGGCTGAGTCACCCAGGAGGTATATGGACCAGTACTGAAAGCCTCTAGGAATACAGACTCCTCAGATGAAGGGTTACTGGACTTCCAGCCACCTTTCTGTTTTAAGATTTCAAGGATATCTCCAAATGAGACATCTTCAGGAGGTGAAGGTGGGGACCCTTCACCATCATCAAAGTCTGCATCTTCTGTGATAGACTCCTTTGAGCAGTTTAAGTGCTTTCTCTTGCATATCTTCTTCTTAGGGACCTCCTCAGTGGGATGCTCTGGGAAGGTATCAGAAGAAGTTGGGATACCCAGCTGGGAAGCCTGGGGTTTTAGTACTGGCCATTCCTGTGGAAAAGAAGGTTGAGACTCTGAGCAGAGATGTCAAGGCAGTAGGCTGAGTATTCAAGGGGGTAGGAGCCATCTGTGTAGCTGAGACAGACAATGCTTGTTCCATAGCCTCAAAGGCAGACCTCCCCAGAGAGGGAGAAGACCTCAGATCCAAAAAGACAAGCTTATGGACCATTGTCCCTCCCTGCTTTTAGGACAATCCCCCCTGAGGCATAAACCAAAGCTGAGCTAACCCTTGTAGAGGCTCTGAGGTGCAGAGATGGCTCCAACAACTTTGGAGTCAATTCCAACACCTCAGATCTGACAGGAAAACCTAGGGTCCAAGAGCTCTCCCAATCTGACTGAACCAAAGTGCTCAGAGCAAACTTCGAATCTGAGGATAGAGGTATCCTCAGATCTGAGTCAGAAGGAGCCAGATGTCTAGGATCCAAGAATTCTGAGACACTGGAATGAGTCACAGGAAGAACTGGAAGAGAGAGTGTGACAGAAGTTTGGACCTCCTGACCTGAAGGGGTAGGAGCCGAAGGGGCATCCATCAGAGTCTGCACTGAGAAAAAATTTTCTCACCACTCTTTCCACATCTTCTTCTGTTAAGGTCCTGGAAAACAAGTGGAAAATCCTGAAGGGATCCTAGGTCTCTCCAAAAAGGGAGAGGGAACCCTGGAAGGAGCTAGATCTACTGAAGGGTAGAATCTAATCCTTGGAAGGTAAACATTACTGGATGAAGTAGCTGGAACAATTGGCTTATGCATCAGATCCAAGGAAGTTTGATCCAATATCTCTTTTTTCTTTTGCTTCATATCCAGTGATGATGTTGAATCCAATTAATCCCTTTTTGAAGACTTCAGATGCGAAGTTGAGGTTAGATTTGAAAATTTTGTTTTTTTCCCTTTAGGATCTGAAGGAGAAGTCGGATCCGAAGGAGGTCTTTTTCTTGGTTGCTCCGAAGCCTTAGAGAAAGTGGTAGAATGGCTCATAAAGGAAATTTAGATATTTTAGATTTTTTTGGGGGGACATAGCTCCAGATAAAGCCTCTCCAAAATAAGAAGGTAAAAGCCCTTTCAATATCAACTTATTTTTTTCTCTCTACTAGGGCTCTAGTGTTAAACCCATAGCAGATAGAGCAATTTTCCTGTAAATGGAGAGGACCCAGGCAATACACACATAAAGTGTGGGCATCTGATAATGAAATTGTGTGCCTGTGTTTAAGGCATTTTTTGAATCCAGCTGGACTCTTTGCTTTCTCTGCTATGGTAGGAACAACAGTTTTTAAGCAAAAAATTCAATAGTAGAAATTAAAAAGATTTTTTTTTATGAAAGTGATAGGAAGGAAAATAATTTACTAGCAATGGTAATAAGTAAAACTGCAAACACAAAAAGTCACCAAAAGCTGAATAAAAACACATGATTTAATATAAAACACCTCTCAGTAAGTGCTTTTGTCTCTCTCAATTGCCAGAGACTTCTTCAGACTGAGGTCATAATACCACACACGTCTTTATATACACATACTTAAAACACATGACAAATATCACATGATAAAAAAGGAGCACATGATGTAATCACATTAATCGAAATAAAAATAAAAAAATTGTATTCTTTTTAAAAGCTCAATGTTTCAACCCTTTTCTTTTTAAAAACATAACAAAATCTTCCCTATTATACAAGCTGGGTGGGAAACAGGCATTTAATTTTGTTTGCCAGCAATATTCCAACCGCCCTAGCTCTTAGCTATATAAATTCTGAACATTATGCAATGACTCCAAGACTATAAACTTAAAGTCCAACTTACACAACCCACACAAACCACTTTTAAAATGCTTGCTCAAGGCATTTCTTTCATCACCAGTTTGTATTGCATATTTATGTTCATAAATTCTCCTGTTGAGCTCTCTTGCTGCCCTACCTACATAATATGATTTGCATGTGACATGGAAAATTAAGTAAACCACATTTTTTTACTTACAAGTAAGCAAACCTTTTATATTAACTTTGTTACTTCCTACTGTTAATTCATCTGATTCCGTATACAAATATTGACACATATTACAGTTGTAACATTTCACCATCCCTTTCTTTCCTGACAGATGTCTAGGTTTGTTTAATTTACCTTGAAAGAAATTTTTGTATGCCTTAGCTCTTTTTTGTGTAAATGCAGGTTTGTTTCCTATTTTTCCAACAATATCTGGATATGCATCAAATGACTCCCAGTTTTTGGTTACTATATTTTTAATCATTTGAGCATCTAAACTATTCATAGCTGGCAGAGCTGTTCTATTATTTTTATTAGCCACCTTGTTTTTCTTAATACTACCATCTTTTGCTCTCTGTTCAAGCACCTGTGATTTACATGCCATAATTTCTTCCATTGGATAATCTCTTGACAACATTCTTTTACAAAAAATATCTGCTTCCTCTTGAAAGACTATTTCATCTTTGGTGAGATTACTAATCCTCACCAATTGTCCTTTAACTATATTGATTTTAGTTCTTTTAGCATGCATACTCCTATAATGTAGGTAACTGTTGTTCTGAACCTCCTTTTTATGTATTTTAGATGTCAATTTCTTTCCTTGTTTGTAGATCGTTACATCCAAAAAAATGTATATTTTTATTATCTACCTGACTGGTAAATTTTAAATAAGAGCAAACATTGTTCAGATATTCCAGAAAACATTCATAAGCTTCTCTGGTGTCTCTCCGAATTAGAAACACATCATCTATAAATCTAAACATAAAAAAAAAAAAGGCTCCCAATGGTCAATAAAGGCTGGTGATGAGACTTCAACAAAAAGATGCATATTTAGCTAATACACTGTTTATTCCCGCTTTTGTCAAGAACTACTTCTTCTTCTAGTTTGACAATATAGCTGACCATTAAAGGACAAGAAATTACATGATAAAATAAGGTCCAATACCTCCATAATTATACTTATTGTATTTTCTGAAAATAATTTGGGCCTTATTAACTCAATTCTTACAGTTTCCAAACCCTCTTCATTTGGAATCATGGTATAGAGTGATTTTATATATAAAGTTACTAACAAATCAATATCAGTTATTTCTATGTTTTCAATTTTATTTAGAAAATCAAACATGTCTTTAATGTATGTACTAGTACCAGTTACTACCGTCTGTTAATGTTTATCTGCAAAAATAAATAAACTTTCTGTTTTACTATTCATTCCTGCCACAATAGGTCTTGGGGGAGGGGGCTCATTTAAGTCCTTATGGATCTTTGGTATTCCAAAGATCCGACTTAATTTAGGAATTTTTATAGTCAATTAGTTTCTTTTTTTTCATCAATTCTTCCTGAATTGAACCATTTTTCAGTACAATAATCTATCATAGCATAACTTTATTTACTTAATTATTGGCACCTTCTTATAATAATTAGTATCAGGTAACAATTCAAACATTTTACTTTCATACACTAATCTGTCTAATACTACTAATGCACCCCCCTTTATCAGCCTTAAAGATCAAGATATTTTCATTGTTTACTAACTTATTAAAGAATGTCCATTCTTTGCTGAATAGATTATAATATTTATAACCAGGTTTACTCTCTAAATCATCAATTATTTGTTTTTCACACACATTTAAGAACATTTCTAGTTCTTTTCTAAGTGGTGGATTATAAATACTAGGTTTAGAAAAATGAGTACCTACACTATTTTTGTTTTCATACATTAAATCAAAGTTTAACCTTCTAACATAGTCTCTCAAGTTATTAATTGTGTCCATTTTGTTTGCCCTTTGGGCTGGTGCAAAATTCCAGACCCTACTAAGGACAATACTTTCAATATCATTAAGACAATATTTAGACAAGTCAACAATTTTAAAAGCAACAGTACCTAGGTTTTCCGGTTCTCCTTTCCTTTTTCCAGTTCTTTCTTTGTGGCCCTTTGTTCGCAAAGCCATTTTTTGAAAAACTGTTCCTCGAGGACCTCACTCTTATCTGAGCCCAGGTTCTTTCTCCCCCTTCAACTCTTTGATGCACATTTATTTGTTGGTTATTTGTTGGATTTACTGTTTCTTGCTGTCTCTGCATTTGTATCTCACAAATTAACATTACTGACCATCCCTGCCATACTGGTGGTTGGTATCACATTAATTGTACTTATATCACTTTGGGATGAAGTTTGATTTTTGTTTTTGTGATATATTCGCTCTGATCTCCTTAGAGCATTCAACTCACTAACTTCAGCAGCAACATTCGGCGTATTGACATCATCAGGCTTCTGACTTACTAACTGTAAGCTGCAAGCTGATGCCACACCTCATGCATATTCACGAAGGTCCCGTTGGAGCTTTTTGAACTTTCTATTATGCAAAACTTCATTAAGTTTAATCAACTTGTCTTGAATTGTACTCATTTTGCTATCGAAATAAAACTTAAATGCCTGTTTCCCACCCGGCTAGAATAATAGGGAAGATTTTGTAATGTTTTTAAAAAGAAAAGGGTTAAAACATTGAGCTTCTAAAAAGAATAAAATCTTTTTATTTTTATTTTGATTAATGTGATTACAACATGTGCTCCATTTTTTATCACGTGATATTTGTCATGTGTTTTAATTATGTGTATATAAAGACGTGTGTGGTATTATGACCTCAGTCTGAAGAAGTCTCTAGCAATTGAGAGAGATGAAAGCACCTACTGAGAGGTGTTTTATATTAAATCGTGTGTTTTTCTCCAGCTTTTGGTGACGTTTTGTGTTTTGTGCAATGTCCTCTCCTGTGTTTCTGGGATATTTTGTGTTCAGCTAAATGGAGAATCGCACTACTTGTGGCAACAGTTTTATGACACTACTGGCTGGTTGTACCTTAAATGATACCCCGAGTGGTTCATTTATTATTAACAATAAAGGACGTACAAATACAAAGGCTCTGAGACAAGAAGAAAGGACTTCAAATAATATGAGAAGTGAAGAAGTACTAAGAGGAGTTTTGGCTCCCCTTAAAAATCCATTTGAGACAAATGAACAGCAAACCTTAGTACCAGTAAATGTAAGACATTCTGAAATTTTTCTTGAAATAGAGAAAGATTTAACCAAACTAAAATGACCTCAGTGGGATAACATCTTTTTTGAACATAGTATTCAGATAGAAAGGGTACCTAAAGGTCTCAGCTTGACTAAATTACCTGTCGGCAATAATCTGCCAAAATAATTTGTCGACAAATGGCTGGACATAAATCAAAAAGCAGGTTTATAGTATATGGAACTGTTGTTAACTTATAATAACACTACTATCAATAAACTGAACAAAAAAAATTCTTTCTAATTTTCTAAAATCTCTGATCTCCTTAGAGCATTTGTATCCTATAATTTTGTAAATAGTACTCTTTTTTTTTTAAAACCATTGTCTTTGATGTATTGTAATTAGTTACTTACCAGTGTGTTTGATATTTTTGTAAATAATTACTAACCAGTGTGTACCAAAATGTATATCAATATTTTTTTCTCTATGTAAACTTTATTTTATTCTACAATATTTTACTTTTTTATTTGTTATTGTCCTGGAGCTTCTCTCCCCGGGCCTCTACTGAAAATGGACATATATCCAGTTAGACTAGCCCGGTCAACAAATGTAAAATAAAATAAAATAAAATAAATAAATAAAAGCCAAACAGATAACCTCAATTGACAATTTCGATAACAAAATGAGTACAATTCAAGACAAGTTGATTAAACTTAATGAAGTTTTGCATAATAGAAAGTTCAAAAGCTCCAATGGGACCTTCGTGAATATGCAGGAGGTGTGGCATCAGCTTACAGCTTACAGTTAGTAAGTTGGAAGCCTGATGACGTCAATACGCTGAATGTTACTGTTGAAGTTAGTGATTCAAATGCTCTAAGGAGATCAGAGCGAATATATCACAAAAACAAAAATATTATGTAGGTAGGACAACAAGAGAGATAATTAGGAGAATTTATGAACATAAATATGCAATACAAACTGGTGACGAAAGAAATGCCTTGAGCAAGCATTTTAAAAGTGGTTTGTGTAAGGTGGACTTTAAGTTTATAGTCTTGGAATCATTGCATAATGTTCAGAATTTATTTAACATAGAGGAAGAGCTAGGGTGGTTGGAATATTGCTGGCAAACAAAGTTAAATTCCTGTTTCCCACCTGGCTTGCATAATAGGCAAGATTCCGTAATGTTTTTAAAAAGAAAAGGGTTAAAACATTAAGCTTTTAAAAAGAGTAAAATCTTTTGTATTTTTATTTTAATGTGATTACATCATGTGCTCCTTTTCTTATCATGTGATATTTGTTATGTGTTTTAAGTATGTGTATATAAAGAAGTGTGTGGTATTATGACCGCAGTCTGAAGAAGTCTCTAGCAACTGAGAGAGACGAACGTGCTTACTGAGAGGTGCTTTATATTAAATTGTGTGTTTTTCTCCAGCTTTTGGTGACTTTTTGTGTTTTGTGCAACTTAAGGATTTAGTCCTTCTGCTGTGTTTCTGGAATAAGTAAAACTACATTGTGTGTAGCAAAAAAAGGGAAAGAATACTAACAAAAGTGTCTAAAGGTACAAAAATGTATGGAAGGAGGAAGAGAGCTGTTTTAAGCAGAATAAATGTCAAGAGGGTAGGCGATTAGATAAGGGATCAAAGAATAAAAGCAATATAGAAATTTGAAAGGTTTTATTAGGAAAAAAGAGAAAATTCAAAACTTAAACGTATCTGCTCGAGAGTAATGGTTACCACGTCTTTCGTGTATAGCGGTAAACAAGATCTGAGGTACTTGTTAATGGAGCATTATACGTAAGGTATGTATGTGTACTAGTTAGATTTATTCAGTTGTTTGAAATTATTGCATATAATTTCCGCAGGTATGTAATTACGCATCTTACTGCATATCTCTAGTGTTTTTGTTTATGTGTCTGTTCCCTTATTATGAACATTTAATAAAATATTATTTGAAATAAAATGGAGGCTTTATTAGTATTTGATGGTACTTTTGTGTTTTCTTCAGCTACGATATCTGCCTTTTTTGCTACTTATTTCTTAACAGCTTGTATTATATGACCCAATGTGATCATAGCTTCATCATTTTCAGTAGTCTTTTGAGGTTCATGTTTCTAGTGTTTCTTGACTAACTGTAAATTGTAATGTTTGCACAGATTCTAGTGTATCAACTCTGCCACATTTTTATGTCTTCCAGTATATATAATATATCACAATGGGCCACAAGGTGTATAGCTATCTCTATTCCTGTACCACAGAGCCCTCATTTAACAATATTTCTCACTTCTATATAGATATTTGTTAACCATCTTATATGGTTATCTTATATTTTCCAACTTGATAGAAAAAAACAAACTTGGAGGCAGAATAGCAATCATGTACAAAAACAGCTTAGAGGTAAGTCTCTATCCAGATTCTCTTCCAATATTTAGCAATGCAGAATACCTCATAACAGGTCTCAAATTAAACAGAAAATCAGTCTTCATCACCAGGCTATATAGCCCACCAGGTCAAAACATAAGCACTGCAGAAGACCTTCTGCACTGGCTGACAATATACCCCAGGAAACCATCATAATGGGTGAGCTCAATATAGACTGGAATCCAAATCATTCAACTATCCCCCCAGTAAATCTCTTGGCATTTTTATAATTATTAAATGTCACAACCAGGGTACATAAGCATACCAAGAAGGAATACACCTTGGACTGGATTCTTGTGAATAAACCTAATATCATAAACTCCTATGGTTGCATATAGTATTAATGACCATCTGCCAACTTATGCCATTAGACGCCATCATGATATATGTAAACAGGTAACTTATGAACAGGTACATAACCCAAAAATGTTCAAAGCAAGCAATTTCATCTCCTCACTTAAACTATATACTTGAATGTCCTAAAACCCACGTCCCTAGAAGGTGCAGTAAATCATTTCAACAAGACTTTCTTACATATATTATACATATTAAACATGCATACCACACTTAGAACAGAGTCCAGTGAAACCCTGCACCCTGGTTAACAAAAGAATGTAGGCAAACTCTCCTAACAGAATGGAAAATATGGTCCAAAAACAAAACTCAATCTGCCTTTCAGAACTTTAGGCACTTAAGAAATCTTACAAACAAATAATAAATGACAAAAAGTCATATTTCTCTAACCTCCAGATTATACATCAAAACAATCCCAAGTTATTTTGGTCCTCAATAAGTAGATTGCTACACCCTGTCCAAACAACAGCTCCCTCACCAACAACTAATAACCACTAGAACAATATAGCAACCCAGTTTAAGTCCTACTTTATAAGCACCACACTCACACTTACAAAACAAAATACATCCTCCCCTATAACTATCCCAAGCCCATGTAACACCAGCATCACACCTTTCTCCTTCCAGCCAGTCCAAACTACCTATGTAAGAAAATATCTATGCAACCTAAAACCAACAAGCTTGGCAACCAACAGGCTCCCAAAAGAGTACCTATAACTTGCTCCATGTCTCTACCCCCACTAACCATTCCATAACAGAAAGCCACATCCCAACCATCTGGTAGAAATCATTATGATGCCACTGCACAAAAAAGGCAACTCAACTGACTTGTCTAACTGCAGACCCATTACTATACCACCACCTCTATCAAAAATTCTAGAAAGATGCATGCATTCTCAACTCCTCATATACCTTACTGACAACAGCCTGCTTACCACAACCCAACATAGTTTCCATCCCAGTCATAGTACAACTCCTCGTCTTAAGTTTACCAGCACTGTCAACCACAATAGAAATAATGGTAACCAAGTCTCAACTTTATTCCTGGATCTTTTAAAGGCTTTTGATACAGTTTCATATCAAAAACTTCTTAAAGAACTTTTCACCCTGGGCCTTAAGCATGTATCACTCACCTGGTTTCATAGCTACATAGCAAGAAGACAGCAATCAGTAAAATGGAAACAAGATCTCTCTGCCTACCTATTGGACTCCCTATATAGAACAAAGAGATATCTTATGGACACCACAGGAAAGTCCAACCTCACTACTCCCATCCCTCTTGTATGTATCCCATATCATCACAAATTTAACTAACACCATTAAATCTAAATTTAATACATGCTATAACAGAATAGCCAAGTTCAACGCAAACAGTTCCCCCAAAAAGCATTACAGCACATCCCTAAAAGAATGAAACTGGATAGAACTTCCAAACCACCTCACCTACACTTAACTGGCCATAGCCCAGAATCTTCTCTACAAGCCCAAAAGGTGCCTCTCTATAAAAAATAAACATACTATAACCATACCATAACATCAGAGCACTAAGATCCAATAATAAAGTTATCCTAACTGTAACTAGATCTAAAACTCTGCTGGAAGCTCACTATTTTCCTGCTATTTTACAAAACTGTGGAACTCCATACATTCTAGCTAAAATTGACAGAAAAAACACACAGCCTTTAAAACCCAACTAAAACAACAGCTGAATCAGACTTGGCTCTTTTCTTGCTCGACACCTGGATAATCTCATCCATACAACCACTAATCTGTAGTACCACTCAAACCTTACTGTCCCTTACATACCCAACCTATGAAAATCCTTAGTACAGTCTTCTCTCTCACTATCTGTATACTTTAAACTGTAACTATGTATTGTTCTCTTACCTGTCTTAATCTGCTATTTTTTTCTCTTTCACAGTTTTATGTTATGACAATCCAAAATGTGAATGCAATGACTGCATTTATTTTTATTTTTACTTTCTTATAATTGTATACTATATTGATGCATCTTGTAAACTATGTATTACTGAAACATTGTGCACAAAAGACCTTTAAAATGTAAACATTTATGCATGTCTCATGTACTTAACTATGTATACATGTATGTAAGCATGGAGCTTTTCTCGCTGGATCTCTGCTGAAAAAGAATCTATCCCAGTTGGACTTTCCCTGTGACTAAATAAATAAATACGTAGTCCAATGTTTTGAGATGCCATTATTAGTTTTTCGTCTTTTGGTTGAAATTCACTTGTCCTTAATTTTTCATGCACCTTATCTTGATCAAGCATTTGCTTGTTCCATCAGTTTTCTATATTTATCACTATAATTGCGGCCTTTCCAATTTTCTTCTTTTTTTTTTTTGCTTGCATCTATTTTTTGAACTGTTGGTACAATGACTCCCACGTGATATGAACTTCATCATAGTCAACAATGCTTTATGGTCCATGTTTCCAAAGCTTCTCAACTACTTCTATATTGTAGTGCTTGCACAATCTCCAGTGCAACAGTGCTGACACATTACTGTGCCTTTCAGTATACAGACACTCCGCCGTGAACATATCACACCCAGCAATGCGATGTGCAACTGTTTTCAGTTCTGTTTTTCACTGCCTGCATTTGTCTGTTTCCCCCACATTTTCTAAAGACTTTCTAAACCAGCATATACGTAGCTCACTATTTTGGGCTGCCATGAGGCTTTCATATTTTGATTTAAATTTACTTCTCCTTATCTATTGCTGTGTCATATCTTGGTTAACATGTGGTTAACGTGGTTAACATGTGGTTATTCTAAAAGGTCTCTATTTAACACTATATTTGTGGACTGCAATTTTCATTCCTTTTCTTCTGGACCTTTTCTTTCTATTCTTTCTTTTGTTTTCTTCGGCTCTACATTTCCATTCCCATTTTTTTCTGAAATACATCTGATAAACTAAGCAAAGATGTCATCTTAGCCTTTTTCTCTTCATACTTTAGAACTTTCACTATGTTTGTACCCGCTAAGGTCAGCGAATATGAATGCAGTCCTACAATTGCAGACCTATAAATGCAGTCATTTTCAGACATATACATGTAGTCAGTTTTGATCTCCTTCAATATGAGGGATGTATAATCTTATACATCTATAATGCACTGATTTGTATTGATCATTTGATAAGCATAAAGCATTTTTACTGTTCTCTTGTCCAAATGATTCAGTGCTGTTTGGGCCAGTCAGTCATACAAAAGCTGTAAGTTAGAACAGGAAGAACAAATGGATTTATAGCATTTTATTTATTTATTTACATTTGTTGACTGGGAGTGTCCGACTGGACGTAGGTCCATTTTCAGCAGAGGCCCGGGGAGAAAAGCTCCACAGTTAAAATAAACAGACAGTAGTTACATTGGATTACATAGCGATTAACAATTTAACATAGCAATTAATTACAAACATATTTACAGATGAAGAACATAGTACATCAGTAGACAACTAGAATCTTTATCTGCGAAGTACATAACAGACATTAACAGATGTTACAATAAGAAGTTCCTGCTGTATAATAAGTACTAAGCTTATGAGCATCTCAGCTTGCTATAATCAAGGTAGTTAGTGGGGTGGAAAGAAAGGTAGTGGTTGAATGGGGTGGGCGATATTAGAGTGGAAGTTGCAAGGGCATAGCCAGCATGTTTTTAAGTGCACTTTTAGTAAAGTTTTAAAGTGGTTGCATGATGGTACGGAGGTAACTGTGGGTGGGAGGGAGTTCCATAATTTGGCTATGGTGCAGGAGAATAGTGCTTCACCAGCAGAATTATTGGCTTTAGTGATCTGCAAGTGATTTTTGTTGCTGGATCTTAGTGGTCTGGTGGTACGATAGGGTTGGAGTAGATTCTGGAGGGATGGGACATTTAGTGGATGGTTTACTAGTTTGTGGGCGAGTGAGAGTTGATACCACTGAAGGAGGTGAGGGAGTTCAAGCCAGCCCAGTTCAGCAAATGAGAGACAGTGGTGACTACGGTAGGATGCCCCTGTGGCGAATTTGGCGATTTTGTTGTAGCAGGTCTCTAGCTTGTTTAGATCGCATTGCCTTAGGTTGGTATATATTGGAGAGGCATAAAGCAGGGTGGAGATAAGGTGGGAATTTGCTATTGAAATCTTTGCTGCTTTGGTGAGAAGTTGCTTATTTCTGTATAACGCTCCTATTTTTTTCTGGACTTTTTTATGGTCATGGATATGTGAATGTCATATTTTAGTTTATTGTCTATTTCCACTCCTAGCAATTTGGTGTGTTCAGTTGGGTATATAATGGTGTTGTCTTTTGCTGTGATGTTAAAGTGAGAGTTGTTTTGAGTATGTTTGGTGGGTTGGAAGATGAGTAGTTTAGTTTTGTTTGGGTTGAGTATTAATTGGGCATCGGATAACCAAGTTTCAACAGAGGAAAAGGCTTCCTGTGTGACTTTTTGCAGTTTGGGTAGGGACTGGGCTGAGCAGATGATGGTTGAGTCATCTGCGTATTGTATGAGTGTGCCATGTTTGGTGGCAGAGGCTAGATTATTGGTGAAAACAGAAGAGTAGGAGTCCAAGGATGGATCCTTAGGGAACCCCTATGGAGACAGGTAGTTGGGGAGATATGTCATTCTGCCATACAATGGACTGTTGGCGGTCAGACAAGTAACTCTGAAACCAGTTGGTGACTGATTGAGAGAAGGATAAGTTATTGAGGACAGAGATGAGTTGTTTGTGTGGGACCATGTCAAATGCTTTAGATAGGTCTAGGAAAGTAGCAGAGGAGAGATAGCCATTGTTTTTATGCTGAAGGATAGTGTTAGTAAAGGAGAGTAAGGCAGTAGTGGTGCTATGGTTTGGTCGGAAACCATGCTGAGTATTGGAAAGGAGGTTGTTAG
This sequence comes from Protopterus annectens, assembly GCF_019279795.1. Taxonomy (NCBI): domain Eukaryota; kingdom Metazoa; phylum Chordata; order Ceratodontiformes; family Protopteridae; genus Protopterus; species Protopterus annectens. The sequence continues at coordinate 435,491,463 of NC_056740.1, read as the reverse complement.
TAAGAAGGTAGTCTGAGACCTGAGAATGTATGCATCTCTCTAGTATTTTGGAGAGTGGAGAGAGAATAGCTATGGGGCGGTAATTGGTTAGTTCTGTGGAGGGGCCACCCTTGTGGAGGGGAATTATATGTGATACTTTCCACAGTGTGGGAACGTAACTTTCTGACAGAGATCGGTTAATCAAGATGGATACTGGGTAGGTCAGAGCATCAGCTGTGATTTGTAGTTATTCACTTGGGAGGTTCTCTGCTGCTAATTTGGTGGGCTTAAGTTTAGTTAAGAGTTTTTTTTATGTTGGAGGTAGGTACAGGAGAAAAAGAGAAGGCAGTGGGGAGATTACTAGTTCACGGTGTGGGTTGGAGGGGAGGGGGGTTGTGTTGTTTAGCTAGTGATAGTATGGTTTGTGTGAAGTGTGTGTTGAATGAGGTAGCAATATTTTTGGAGGAGTGAGGGATGTTAGGAGGAGGGATACTGACTTTACCTGGGTGGAGGATGGAGTTTATGGAGGACCAGAATTGTTTGGGGCTGTGTTGGGAGGAGTCTAGGGCAGACTGGTAGTATTGGAATTTGTCCTGTTTTATTAGCTTTTTAACTCTATTGCGTAGTTCTAGGAATTTCTGTCTAATTGAGGGGGTTTTGGTTTTGCGCCAGTGCTCCCAGGCTTTATCCCTGTTTTTCATTTCTGACTTAGTGGTTTTCTGTAGCCATGGGGAGGGTTGTGCTTTGGTTCTGGAAAGTCTTATGAGGGCATGGTAATTAAGGATGCTCAGGAAGGTAGTATTAAAAAATTCAACTGCGTCATCAAGACTGAGGTACCTTAGGGATGCCAGTTACATTCTTTGAGGGATGAGAAGAATGTGAGTGGGTTAAAGTTTTGTTTTTTACGTATTTGACGGTAGATGACAGGTTTAGCTTGGTATAGGTATTTTTTGAGTAGGAATGTTGGGGAGTGATCACTGAGGCTATCTGATAAGCAGCCTGTTATATATGACTATGGGCTCATAGTGACTAGTATCCAATCCAGGGTAGTGTGCTTGCTGGAGTTTTTATTTTTCCTGGTTGGTGACTGGACTAGTTGGGAGAAGCCATGAAGGTTTATATGATGGGTTGGATTGTTGCCAGAACAGGATTGCCAGTCAATATTGAAATCACCTAAAATTATAGTTTCTTGGGGGAGATGGTGGGTAGACCAGCTGAGGAGGTTTTCTAGTGGAGGGATGTTTTGGCCAGGTGGGAAGTAACATCCAATTATGTTGATGGTTTTGTTTTGGTTTATTTCGAGGTTGGCATGTATTATTTCTTCATTGCCTATTTGTGGAGCTGATGATTTTAAGATCTGGATGTTTAGATGCCATTTAAATATTATAGCTACACCGCCTCCTTTCTTGTTTAGCCAGTCTACTCTTAGTATGCCGTAACCGGTAGGGAGTATTTGCTCACTGGTAATGTGAGGTTTTAGCCAGGTTTCTGTCAGGATGACTATATCTGGGCTTTATTCCTAGATGTCAAGAAATTTTTCAATATTAGCTTTAGTCTTGTGAAGTATTCCTCAGTAAGCTTTACTTTTATTTATTCATGTTTTATTGCCAATCTTTCATCCATTCTCAGATATTTATATACTACTTCCTGCTCAGATTCCTTTGCATCACATTCCTCTCCCAGACTGATGTTTTCTTGATGCTACAGCTTTCATTCTATAAATTGATTTTCTATATTTGTCAAGACCAGATGTCGTTCTTATATCATGTGAGAAAGATTTAGCCAGCTATAGTGCTTCCAGATACTCATCTGATGAACTATACAATTTTAAATCATCCACAAAAAGTAGATGAGATGTCTTTGAACAAAGCTTGTGTCTTTCGGCTTTTCCCGGATAGGGGTCGCCACAGCGGAACTCCGGTCCTCTAACGATTGGCAGTAGATTTTTACTTGCCGAGTTGCCAGTCCTGACGCATAACTTTCAACGAAGGTACGCCCATTCATGCATGTCCCCACACAGAAGACAATCTAGCTGAGAATCGAACAGGACAACATCTTACTGTGAGGCGACAATGCTACAGCAGCACCACCACCGCAGTTTTGAACAAAGCTAATGTATGGCAATTAAGCTGTGATCACAGCCTAATCTAGTAAGTAAACAACTTAATGAGTTAAGGTCAAGAGAGAACAATAGTGGTGTCAAAGTATTACCCTGGAATATTGGTCTTTGAATATTTTCCCTGAGACAGTAGTTTGCCCTTTGCATTGCTTAGCCACAAAGAGGTTTCCTACTATTTTGTAGTCAGTGCCATCTAACTGATCAATGTAGGGTAAATCTAATACATCTGTAAACATTCTGTTATCCATGAATGTGGGATCCTGTCAAATGCTTTTTTGGATCTACCCATGCCATACTTAGATTCCTCCCCTTTTTACAGTTTTTTTTTATTATGGCTTTGCAGTGAAAGGGCAACAATGAGAAGAAAAACAAAATGAGAGGATAGTATCTACTCAAAATAAGGTACAGTTTGAGAAACATGAAAAAGTAGCTTGCACTGATAGTCAAAAAATGTAGAGCTACCCTGTTCATAGGCAAATAATAGGATAGCTGTCCTTATGGACCATTTTAAGTCTAGCCAGCTTCCCTTGTAAAGGTGAGAATCAAACCCTGTACTTTGTGCCTGTGAGGTAAACACCTTAACCATTATCCCAACCCCTATTTCCCATGTAGCTTTTTCTATATCTTCAAAAGAAGATAAAGAAGAAACTACAATTCCAGAATTTTTAGGGGAAGAAGCTATACCTCCCAGTTAAGGCAAGTTACTAAAAAAGTAACTCTACATTTGTAGATTTTCAGATAAGTCCCATAAACTTTAAACATATTATGGCAGAATGATACTTTAAGTGGAGCAAGAGAAGACATAAAAAGAAGTTATGTACTTACTATAACATTCCATGTGTGTTGTCCATCTTGCCCTTTATTCTCACTGATGAGTTTGGATCCGATCCGTCAGATCCACCCGGGCCATTTTACTAGCTCGAGGTCTTCAGCAAAACTCATGGGCCTCTTTTACCCATAATGCAACCCCCTAGCTTCCTCAGATCTTGTTTGCCCCTAGCAGTGTCACAGACTAAAAACAAACTTATATCTATATTTATATCTAGCTCTCTCTCTCTCTCTCTCTCTATATATATATATATGTAAATGTATCCCTCAAAACATGCACAAGAGAAGGAATTCTGAGGCTATATGGCCCTGTAGTATCCAAATCGTGCTACTCAGTCTCCCAGGAGTATTGGCAGGGGGTATGGTGGGAGGGTTGTGAGAATAAAGGGTGAGATAGAGAACACACATGGAATGTTATGGCAAGTACATAACTTCTTTATGTGATGTTGTCAATCTCGCCTTTATTCTCACTGATGGGACCTTGTCCCAAGTAACCTGACTCTTAGGTGGCTCATGGGAGAATATTCCACAGAACCATAGAACTGAAAGAGGCTCTACTCCTAAAGGGCAAATCCACTTTGTAATGAGTAATAAAGGTATGAGGTTTTGCCCAAGTTGCTGCAGCACAGATGCTATCCTATGGTAATCTAGCCTGAAAAGCCACAGACATAGCTACAGACCTTGTGGAATGTACTTTAACAGTATTTGGCAATGGTCTGTTTCTTGACTTATAAATGTAAGAGATACATAGTGTATGCCATTTAGATAAGGTAAATTAGTAAATGGTTGACCTTTTTAATATCAGAATAAGAGACGAAGAGCTGATCTGATTTCCTAATATCAGAAGTTCTATGTAAGTAGAAACATCTAAGAGATGCAGTGAATATTCTCCTTTATTTTGGAAGTTAAGGAAGAAAACTGGTAGCTCTATAGACTGGTTGGGGTTACTTTCTGATACAACCTTCGGTAGAAAAGAAGGATTAGTGCGTAAAGAAACTCTGTCCTTATGTAAAATTAAGTATGGGGGCTTAGCTGACAAAGCTTGTAATTCAGAAACTCTTCTGGTTGAAGTAATAGCCACTAAAAAAAAAAGAGTTACGTGCTTAACCATAACTTGGCATCTGTGTTATCCTATGTCACTATTCATCACTCTTGGGTCATAGGATCTGACAATGGACCCGAGCCAGCAACTTTACAGACAGCTTCTAGGCTTGAGCTCCTCCCACTCCCATGATCCCTTGCTACCCTCCAACCCCCAGATCGAGTTTGCCCTAAAGTTAGAAAGCAGCTAAGGAAGACCCTGACCATCAGACAGGACATCTCCACCTCTTCTAGATCCCAAAGGATGGGGAAAGGAGGGAGGGATAGTGATGAATAGTGACATAGGATAACACAGATGTCAAGTTATGGTAAGCATTTAACTCTTTATCTGATGTTATCCATGTCACTATTCCTCACTCTTGGGTCAGAGGCCCCAGCTGTCTTAAATTCTGGGTGGCCTCATGGAAGGACATGCCGAAGAACTGTGGAACCAAAGGAAGCCCTGTTCCTGGAGACAATGTCAAGATTGTAGTAATTGACAAAAGTGTGGGGAGCAGACCAGTTGGCCACCGCACAAATGTCATCTACGGAATGATGGGTGAGATAGGCAGCTGACGTAGCCATTGACCTAGTTTCTGATTGGACCTGGTAAGGATAAGCCTTTGGAAGAATAGCCGAAGGAAATGCACATTGAAATCCAATGGAAGATAGTAACTTTGGAGACTGCTTGACCCTTGCTGTTAAGACAGAACACCATAAACAGCTGGTCAGACCTGCGGAAATCCTTTGTTTTATCCAAGTAGAATCATAACTGTCTATGTACATCTAGTGTATGCAAAAGATATTCCCCTTTATTAGAAACATTTGGGAAGAAAACTGGCAATTGAATTGACTGGTTCAGATTTGTTTCTGTGGCAACCTTAGGCAAGAATGAAGGGTTAGTTCGAAAGGCGGTTTGATAGAAAGAGCCTGCAACTCTCAAACTCTTCTATCTGAAGTTATGGCTACTAGAAAAGCCATCTTCCATGGCAAAACGTTGATATAAATGTGGCAGCAGGCTCAAAGGGGCTCTGTGTGAGAGATTGCAGCAGAAAGGAAAGGTCCCAAGGAGGGGAAGGATCCTTGACAGGAGGACAGAGCAGAAAAACACTCTTCAAAAAGGCCTTACACAATTGAGAGGAAAAAGTAGGTTCCTCGCAAATATGAAAGTTGGAAATAGCTGCCAACTGCACTTTGATAGTAGGGAAGCTAGCCCCTTCCTGAAAGAGCGAAGACAAGAAGAGTAAGATATTTGAAATGGAAGCCAAAGTAGGGTCCAGATTACGCTGCCTAGCCCAAATAGAGAACCTTTTCCACTTACTCGCATAAATCTTTCTGGTGGAAGCCTTCATAGAGGCCAGGATAATGTTTTTGATGGGAGAAGTCAGCCTGGACTGATTCAAGATTACTGGAAGTGGATAAACCATGTCATCAGGTGAAGAGTCAAGAGGTTGGGAATTGGAAACTGAGAGGGATGGGAAATCAGATCCAGAATGGGATCTAGTACCCAAGGGGGGTACTTCAAATGAGACCGTAGAAGGGGGAACCACACCTGCCGAGGCCAAAAGGAGTGATGAGGATCAAGGTGGCCTTGAAGTGACCAGCTTTCTGAAGTACTCTGGGAATGAGAGGCAAAGGAGGATAGGCATAAAGGAGACCTGGGGGCCAATCAAGAAGCACAGAATCCCTAGGAGATTTCCCTTCTGGGGAATCAGGGTGAAATGCCTACTGCATTTGTGGTTGAGAGGGGAAGCAAACAGATCGCAATTGGGCTAACCCCAGTGAAAAAGATCTCTTTCACCACAGAAGGATTCAAAGACCACTCATGAGGGATCAAGATCACCCTACTGAGCTGTCTGCCAGCACGTTGGACTCTCCGGGAATATACGTTGCAATGAGAAAGTGTCCTGAGAACATCTCCCATTCCCACACCCTCATGGCCTCGTGACAAAGCAGATACAAACATGTGCCCCCTTGCTTGTTGATGTACCACACAACAGCCATGTTGTCCATGTGAACTGCAATGGTACCCACAGGGAGGCAATCCTGAAAGACTTGCAATGTGAGGAGGACTGCTCTCATCTCCAGGATGTTTATGTGCAGTTTGGTCTCTGTGGTCAACCACATGCCTTGGACCGTCTTTCCCTGAAAATGCCTCCCCACCCCAAAAAGGAAGCATCTAAGGTCACTGTGGCACTGAGGGGAGGAAGAGAAAATGGTCTGTCTGCTAGGAGGTCGGGAGATTGGATCCACCAAAGGAGATGATGCCTGCACACTGGGGTAAGAGAGATCAGGGTTGTCACTGGATGAGACAAGGAAGACCACTGAACCACTAGAGTCCACTGCAGAACCCTCATGCAGAACCTGGCTAACAGAACCAGATAAATTATCACTGCCATGGACCCTAAGGCCCTGGGAACAAGATGGGCCTGGGATGAGATCGATCCAGAAGACATTGGACATGAGATCTGATGAGGTCTGCCCGGCGGAGCGGGAGTGCTGCAATCTCTGTCACAGTAACTGGATCCTGATGAATTTCAAATTTTGGGATGGGATGAGGTTGGATTTGGGAAGGCTTACTGTAATCCCTAACTGGCTGAACAGCTGAAGGAGGTACTGAGAGGCAGTGGCCAGCTGATGCTTTGTGGGATCTTTGTGGAGCCAATCATCGAGGTATGAAAACACCTGGAATCCATGCAGTCTCAGGTGAGCTGTGACCACTGCCATGCACTTGATGAACACCTGGGGTGCAGTGGTGAGACCAAAGGGCAGGGTCCTGAACTGCTAGTGATTGGCCCCTACTCGAAAGAGCAGATGTCTCCTGGAGCACCTGCCTATTTTTATATCATAGTACATGTCCTTGAGATCCACAGAACACATCCAATTGTCTTTGTACAACAGAGGCATGATGAACTGGACAGTGACCACCCGGGACCTGGACATCTTGACAGAGAGATTGAGCATGCTGAGGTCCAGGATTGGATGCAGGTCCCTGTCTTCTTTGGCATCAAAAAGAAGCGAGAGTAAGTTCTGGATTCTCATTGTCCTGGGGGGACCTCTTGGAAGGCTCTCTTCTGAAGTAGCTTAAGCACTTCTTTCTGAGCTAGCTCCCTCTGATGGGATGGTGCATCAGGCAGGTATCTCCTGACTAGAGGCAGAGACTGAGAAAAGGGAATAGAATAGCCCCTGAAAAAAATGTTTAGCACCCAATGATCTTTTGTAATATTTGCCCAAGCTAAAGGGTGCTGAGACAAACAACCCTTGACTGCCTCCAGGGCAGGGCAGTCAGGCAGCACTTCAGAGTGCTGCTGGAATTTCTCAGGGAAGGGTTCCCTGGAGCCCTGATTTTGTGGGCCCCCTCTGCCTCTGGGGTGACATCTGCCATTGAACCCTCTCCCCTGACCTCTAGAGGAGGGCTAATCCTGAGTGTCTGGAAAGCAGACTGTGACTTGTGAAAACAGATTTTCCTGGCCCCTCGCTGCATCTTGGAAAAGGAGAGTTGAAGGGTGGAAAATTTGATTACCACTGCTGACAAGGTCATGCCTTGCTGCTCACTGCAGGTAAGAGTCTTTTTGACCAAAGGGCCAAACAGGGTAGAACGAATGAAGGGGGCATTGGTGAAAGACACCGTAAAGGACTCTGCAAATCTGCAAAAGTGCAGCCAGGCATGATGTCAAATAGCGATGCCTGTGCTGGCTGCTTGTGAGTCACCTTCCGTAGTGTTGGCAATCATCCTCATTGTTGAATTAGCCAGGGAAGAAAGTGTGGATAACAACAACACAAACTCTCCCAAAACTCCAAAATTACATTCAAACAATGACCACAGAAACAAGCAAAAGGATAAAAACTTTATTCACCTCTAGCACCTTGGCACGAATGCCTTCAAGGAAGGATTGAAAGAAAGTGTGGATAGTTAGGGGGACACCTTACTTAGTTCCCTGGCAGGCAGTACCTCAGAAAGGGAAGTGGTAACTCCTTGACCAAGCTGACCTAGAACAGGATAAGAAGAGCCCACTTGGATGGGCTGGGATGACCCCTGGAAACTGTGGAGGAACTTCTCTGGGAGGAAAAAGTCCTCTGTACAACTAGGAAAGCCAAATGATGGGACAATGCCCTGTCCACACTCCCAGCAGGAAATCTCACCTGGGGAGAAAGACCAGAGCAGGCCAGCACATCCTGACCTCTAGATAGTACTAGCCCCGACACGTCAAGAGCTGAAACTCCAAGAGGAAGGGACCTGTCTGAAAAAACAGGTCCTGACCCCCTGCCCAAGGACTCCAGGGGGGCCCGGGACTCCACCTGCTGAGGGGGAGGCCAAGCAGAAGTAGTCAGGGACTCAGATGGGGTAGGGACAGGAAAGTCCCCAGGGAACCCTGTCTCCCCCTCTGTGTGATGCAGGGCCTGAAAGTCCAAAACCAACCTGGTCAGATGAGGAGAAGCCAACAAAGGGGTAGGGGATGGCCCCCTTGCCAGATGGGCAAGGGATGGGAGAAGCCCCAACTCAATCTGAGCCTTAAGGAAGGACCTCATCATCTTGTCCATATTGGAAGGGAGCAAATTCCTGGAAGACCTAGAGGATGTGGAGGACCTAGCCGGGGATGGATGTCTAGATCCCAAGGACCTCCCCTCTAAAGAATGACTCCTGTGCTTGGAGGCAGAAGGGGACTGCCCCAAGCCAGAACCTGAGAAGGAATCCTCTATAATAATAGTGGGATCTGAAACCAATCCTGGATCCAGCCACCTCAGATCCGATGGCAAGCAAGGATCCAAATGCTTAGATCCCACATGACTTGGATCTTAGGAAGCCAGATCCATAGCTGGTCTGGATCCAACCAGATCCAAAGTCTTCAATTCGGAGAAGTTGAATTCGGGCATGGATTCCCACAACCTAGGATCTGAGAGTCTTGGAGCAGAAGCTCCAGATCTGTGGGGAGAGTCATGGGGCCTAGAACCTGAAGGCATCGGATCCATTTGGGTCGAGACTGGGGTCGGATCTGAGGCACTAGGATCTGACAGTCTCACCTTTTTGAGGAAGAAGACCTGGGACATGAAGGGGCCTTCCTTTTGAGCTTGGAGGTTCCAGACCTGGCAGGAGACTGGGCCAAGGGACCCCCTTGAGTCAACCCTTTTAAAAGGAGCTTGCTTTGGCACTTGACCAAAGCCCTGAGGTTGAATGTGGCACAAATGTCACATTCAACCTCCAGGTGGTCGGCGCCCAAACAGTAAAGACACTCCTCATGTGAATCGGACATGGGCATCTTCCAGCTGCACGAGGAGCACCTTATAAAGCCCACTGGCTTGGCAGACATGGCAAAAACAAACTTATGATCTAAGGGACATGCAAGACCAAAACTGGAAAACAAGCACAGGTCAGAGCTAGAAAAAAAAACTGATCACAGTACACCAAGCACTAAAACACTACAAAGAACTACAGACTACAAAAAAAACACAACAAACACCAATAAATAAAGGCCACTACAAAAAAGGGTGCCAAAACACACAGGCTAACAGACCGAGAAACAAAGTGGGAGGGGAGGGACTAAAACTACCACTACTATACTGCCAGCACTAAACTCTAAGAAGAAAATACTAATTACAGAGCAAAATACTGAAATGGTTTGAAAATAAAGCTACTTATCCCCACTAGAGACTCGAGCCAGAGAATCTGCATCTGATGCTGAATGCGGCAAATGAGATCTGAGAGATTAGACGGCAGCAAATGTTCATGGATGTGGGAGGAGCTCATAAGTTCATAGGTTCATAGGTTGGTACTAGGCTATTGGCCCGAGGGCCTATACAAGCCTAGCCATAACAATTCCCTGGCTATTTCTTCCCACACTATTTACTTCCCTGGACCCCTGTCTAGCAGGGCGACTGACGTGATCCCCGGGGTGAATTTCCTTTCTCCCATCCAATCATCAAGGTTCCTTTTGAAGAGGGCCAAAGAGGCACCCTGCTTGACATGCATGGGCAGTCTATACCAGAGTCTGGGGAGTTTCTGGGTCAGGAACCTATTCCTCCAGCATGTTTTGTTTATTGTGATGACAAGGTTTGGATCCCTGGAGTGTGTGGCTCTGAGGGCTTGGGATTTCTTTAAGTGTAGCATGTCCAACAGCTCTGGGTTTGACATGGCCTTGTATGTTAAGCAGAGATTGCCTCTGAGTAGACGATATGCGACAGAGTATAGCTGGAGATTTTTAAGGTGGTCAGCATAGGGCATCTGCTTTAGGTCTGTGATTCTTTTAGTGAGGTATTTCTGCGGCCTTTCCAGTTGTTGTAGATGTCTTGAGAGGTACACACTAAGTGGGGCTTTGTATTCTATAATGGGTCTAATGAGGGATGAGTACAGTGAGACAATAACCTCCTTTTTTCTGGATGAAAAGCCCTTAGTGATGAGGTGTGCCACATGGAAGGATTTCCTAACTGTTGTGGCAATGTGGTTATCGAAGGTGAGACCACTGTCCACCTGCATCCCTAAGTCTCATCACACTTTTGGTGTTTAGTGTACTGCCACCTATGTGGTAATTCACGGGTACATGTTTTTTCCCAAAGGGGATAACTATACATTTCTTGGCAATCTCAGCTCAAGCCTAGAAGCTATCTGTAAAGTTGCCAGCTCGGATCCGAGTTTGGATCCTACGACCCAAGAGTGAGGAATAGTGACATGGATAACATCAGATAGAGTGTTTTCCAGGAGAGATATTTCAAGTCACATGCCACAGAAGGCTCAAAAAGGAGACAAATGATGTTAGACAAAATGAAGTTGAGATCCTGTGGGGGGGGGGGGGCTGGATTTTTATAAGGTGGTCTCATCATAGTAGTTTTTTCAAAAAAGCTTTACAAAGTTTGTGTGACATGATTCCAGCACCATTCTCTCCTATATGGAAGTTGGAAATTGCTGCTAAGTGTACTCTAATAGTAGCTGCAGCAGTTCCTTCATTGAAAAGTTTTGCCAAGAATTCTAGAATAGAATGTATGGGTGCAGAAAAGGGGTCTATCTGGTTATTGTTGGCCTACATAACAAATCTCTGCCATTTTTCCTGTACAGTTTTCATGTGGATGTTTTATGGGAGCATAACAAGAAGTGTTTGACTGAAGAGGAAAGGAGAAGAAACCTGGTGATCAGGGGAACTGAAGCAGCCAAGCTGTTAGTTTGAGATTGTCCAGGTTAGGGTGAACCATTCTTGATGGGTGAGTCAGAAGGTCCGGAGCAGGGTCCAGAATCCATGGTTCACCCCGAAGATGAGGCTGAAGAAAGCAAAACCAAATATGATGAGGCCAATAAGGGGCAATCAAGATTATTGTTGTGTCCAACAAACTTGCTTTCTGCAAAAACTTGGGAATTAGGGGGATAGGAGGAAAGGCCTAAAGATGTCCCAGAAGCCAATCGTGAACAAGTGCATCCCCTGGTGACTCCCCCATGGGAGGAATCAGGGCAAAATAGCTACTGCATTTGGCATTGGTGGGTGATACAAAGAGACTGCAGCAAGGCTAGCCCCATTTCTGGAAGATCTCTTCCGTAACTTTTTGACTGAGGGACCATTCATGTGGCCATAGTATGGCAATGCTCAATTTGTCTACAATCATGTTGGATTTCCCTGGGATGTGCATTGCTATCAGAAAGTGGTTGGAAGCTGATGCCCATTGCCAGCCCCTCAGAGCTTCTTGACAAATGGGGTAAGATCTGGTTTCTCCCTGTTTGTTTATGTACCAGACTACAGACATGTTGTCCGACTGAATTGCTATCTTTCGTAGAGGCAGTGTGTCTTGAAATGCTTGCAGTGCTAAATGTGCCGCTCTCGTCTCTAGGATGTTTATGTGGAAGTGAGCCTCGTGTTCCTGCCAGATGCCTTGAACTGTCTCCCCTAGATAATGCCCCCCACCCTATCTGAGAAGCGTCCGTGGTCACTGTGGCCTGGGGTTGGGGGGGGTGAAGTGACAGCCTTGAGATACTATTGGAGAGTGAATCTACTATTGGAGATCGTTTCTGCAGGAGTTAGTTATTATGATTTTGTATGACACTGGAAGTTCCAAGATTGACCACTGTGCGGAAAGCAAAAATTGAAGTAGTCTCATAAGAAGACGAGCTAGGGGAATAAGTACGATTGACACAACCATTTCCCCAGTACCTGAAGAACCAGTCTTGCAGAGACTCACATCTTCGATTAACAATCTTACATGATGGTGAAGATCATCTCCTCTGTCTTGTGGGAGTCTTGCTACTAGTGTGGTTGTGTTTACCTCTGCTCCTATGAAGACTAAGTTTTGACATGGCTCTAGAGCAGATTTTTGTAGTTTATGGTAATACCTAGGGAGGAACAGAGCGGAAATGTATAGATCCCGGCTTGTAGCAGAAGATGCCTTGTCAGGGAGGTTATCAGCCAGTCATCAAGATATGGAAACACACGGAATCTTGTGTGTCTTAAGTGAGCCACCACTACTGTCATACACTTGGTGAACACTCTGGGGGCTGTAGTGAGGCCAAAGGGCAGAGCTCGAAACTGGAAGTAACTGGCTCCTAGCCAGAAGTACAAGAACCTTCTGGATCATCTTTCCATTAGAATATGGTAGTATGCATCCTGAAGGTCTATTGAGCACATCCAGTTTTCTTTTTCCAGGAATGGAAGTATCGACTGAACTGTCATTATCCGGAATTTGGCCTTTTTCACAGAATTGTTTAAATTGCTGAGGTCATAAATGGGTCTCCAGTCCTCTGTTTTTTTTTTAACTAAAAAGAATCTTGAGTAATTTCCAGATCCTCTCTGGTCTGTGGGGCCTTCTTGGATTACTCTTTTTCTTAGCAACTTTTGGATTTCTAATATTGCTTGTTCCTTTTGACTGGGTGGAACATCTGAAACTGACTTGTTTACGGGAGATAGGAAGGAAAAAGGTGATATATCCTCTGGATATTATGTCCTGCACCCATTTGTCATTTCTTATCTTTTGCCAGGTTTCGTGGTACAGAGACTTTAACCCCCGACTGCCTCCAGAGGTGCGCAATTGGGCACTCCTTCAGGAGCACTGGAAGGGTCTACCAAAGAATGATTCTCTGGAGCCCTGATTCTGCAAGCCTCCCCTGCCACAAGGCCAGCATCTCCCGTTATTGTTCCCCCCTCTGCGCTAGGGGAACTTTCACTCTGTGTGTCTTGGAAAGACCTCAGATTTTCTGAACCACATTTTCCCACTACCTCTTTGACCTTTGGGAAAGGGTCTAGTAGGTGTGAAAAAATGTAATCCAATGGCAGATTAGGTCTTACCTTCTTGTTCACACCTGGTGAGTGTTTGTTTTACTTTGGGCCCAAAAAGAGAAGAGCCATCAAAGGGGGTGTTAACGAAGAAAGACTTGAAGGGCTCCACAAAATCGCAAAGACATATCCAGGCCTGCCTCCTGAGAGAGATGCCTGAACCCACTGCCCTACTCATTCCATCTGCTGCATATGACATAAACCTCATGGATGAGTTCATGACTGAATTTAGGGTGGCGAGCTGAGCATTGACCCTATCTGTTGCTGCACCAGCTATAACTCCTTGGAGGGAGTCTGATAGTTCCTTTAGCAGGTCCCTCTGCAATCTAATGAAATGGGTAAGATAATTCAGTGACCGCAAGGCAAAGGTTGCTAATGAAAAGACACACTGCCCATACCTATCCATAGTCTTGGAATCCTTATTTGGAGGTTAGATAGAGGAGCTGGTCTCAGAAAGCTCCATTTTAGTGTCCATCACCTCGACCATGGCATCAAGTGTTACACATTTTGTCAAAAAGTTCTTGTCCTTAGGGGCTGTAATGTATTTATATGGCCTCCTAGGAGTAGGCTCTATGGTGTCTGGAGTCTCCCAAGCCTTGAAAGAGATTAACTCAATAAGCTTATTGGAAGGAGGGGTCACCCAAGAAGTTGAAGGGCAAGATCCAAAGGCTTTCACGTAAATCAACACCTCGGCCAAAGGGGAGGTGGACTGCCAGTCACGCCTCTGTTTTAAGTTTTCCAGGCTGTCTTCAAAGGAGATATATTCTAGAGGTGACTGTGGGGACCCTTCTGCTTCATCGAGGTCAGTAGCAGATCAGATGTGATATCAGATCCTCTGGAGAGTTGAGGTGCTTCCTCTTGCATGTCTTCTTCTGAGGGACCTCCTCAGTGGGATTTTCTGGGGAGGTTTCAGAAGAGGGAGGAGTCCCCTATTGGACATCCTGAGGCCTAGAGTCTCTGTGGATCTGTGGAGAGGGTAGGTGAGAAAACAAAGACACCTGGGCAGAACTGGGAGGACGATCCAGGGGAGAATGTGTCTCAGACTGAGAAGTAGTCAGAACCCCCATCAAAACTTCAAATGCAGTCTGTTCCTGCTTCAAAGAGCTCCCCAGATCCAACAAATGAACTGTTGGAGTTGATGGAACCTCTGGAGCAGAGGATGGAAGCTCCAAAGCCAAGGTAGGAGCCAAACTCATGTGTGCCAAGGCCCCCAAAGGCAGGGTCAGATCTGGTGAGATCTGAGCCAGTTCAGCAGACCCAACTGGAGAGTGTCAGCTCCCAGAGGTCTCCTGGTCTGACTGGGTGGAGACACTCAGAGCAGATACCAGATCCAAGGAAGCTATGTGCCCCAGACCCAATATAGACACAAGCTGGAGGTCGGAATCTTCCAGCTCTGAAGCCAATGGACAGATCAGAGGAGGAACAGGTACCGAGGGGGAAGACTGTGTCTGATCTGATTCCTTTTGGCTTGGATCCAACAATAATTTGGCTAAGGCTGGTATCTTTAACAGTTTATCCACCACCATATCCACATCTTCATTGGATAGATTCCTGGTAGACCAAGTAGAGAGGGTAGGTGACCTTGATCTTGCTAGAAAGGGTGAAGGGATCCTAGAATGCACTAGTTCCAGGGAAGGTGATCAGCTCCTATATCTGAACTCGGAGGGTAAGGTCGATTTTGGATCTGAGGGCTCTTGTTGCTCTGAAGAAGCCTTGGATATGACTTGAGTTGTCTGCTCTGATATTTCCTTTGAAGCTGACAGCTTAGGAGCTTTCTGTTTCAGCTCTGAAGAGGATCTCAGCTCCAAAGAAGCTCGTTTTTGTGGCTTGTCCAATTTGTCAGATTTTGTTGAAGATGAGTCCGCCAATATAGCCTCAGAAAAACGAGTCTTAATCAGACCTTTTAGAATAAGCTTATTCTTGTGCTCCATCAATGCCCTCTGGTTAAATCCATTGCAGATGGAGCACAATTCTTGTAAATGAAGAGGCCCCAGGCAATACACACATGAGGTGTATGAATCGCTAAGGGGCATCAGATTAATCTTAGGGGTGTATCATGTGAGGAGTACCTTGAGTTGCAAGATTTATGGTGGCAATTACGTTTTAATTCCAATGCTGCTGTAGGTCTGAATGATATGTTAACATTATCTTGTATTTTAAAATTGTGTTAAATCAAGGAGTGACTCTTTTGAGTAACTTTTAGCATTTTTAATATATTAAATCTGTGTCATCCCAAGAGATAGGTTCATAAGAGGTTACTAGGCTAATGGCCCAGGAGCCCTTACAAGCCTAGCCATATTTATCCCTAATTGTCATGATTGTCAGTAGTTAGGTGAGCAAAGTTCACAGAGGTATGAGTCTATGGTAATTAATGTCAACTGCCTCTGTCCACGAGGGACATGGGTACCACCACAGGAGTTGCAATTGTGGTTTAAGTCCGATTCCTCTGGGTCCCAGTTCCTCTGGGTCTGAATGATATGTTAACATTATGGATGAGATTTATTTGTTTTAATTGTTCACAACTATTTTGATGAAGGAACCAGTAATATTTTACATTTTAGGCATGTGATGCTGCCAAAACTTTTAAATTCAGCTTGTAATTGATCGGGTTGTTCTGATGAAGTCCTTTACTGAAAAGGGATGAAAGCATTTAACTTGTAATGTTTAACTATGCATTTTGGGCAATATATCTGGGTGTGCTGTGTACCAGACAAGTCTATGAGTGTCATTTCTGTTACCATTTGTTATCCTATGTTCTGTTTGCAATCTGAGACGTACCACAAGCTTCAGCTAGATTTATGCCATTTGAGAATTTGTATGTCAGGCCTCCAAGAGGGCTGCTTGACTACGCCACTAAATTTCCAGAAGAACTGACATTATTCAGAGTTAGTGTTAAAGCTATTTCTCTAGAACGTATATTGTTATGCTCTAGAGTTGGTGTCCCTAAGGAGATACTCACTGGCCAAGGCACTCCCCTTATATGATGAGTACTGCATCACTTCCGTCAGGGCTTTAAAGTCAAACAGTGGAAGATTTTATTTATTTATTTTATTTAAGTCTGACTTGAAATGAGCCAATTTTTAGTGGAGCCCTGGGGAGAAACACTCCAGATGCATGTCTTTGTAAAGTGGGAGGAAACAGGAGCACCCAGAGGAAACCTACACAAACGCAGGGAGGACATGCAGACTCCGCAAAGAAAGCACCCTCCAGCTGAGAACTGAATCAGAGAACCTCTTGCTGTGAGGTAACAACGCAAACCTCTGCACCACTGTGCCACCCTATAAAAGTATTACTGCTCAGGATTCTAACCCAGGACCTACAAGACTGTAGGTCATGACTCAACCTATCTAGCCACTAGAATTGTAAGATATCACTCTGTCAACTGCAGACTGATAGATAAGTAGAAAGGTTTAATAAATCATGGAAATCCATACTAAGAAAAGTTACTGTTTATTGATAAGATGTAAACAAGCTGGGACCAGTTGTTATTTGACTTAATATTTGCAATTAGAGATGTACCACATGCTTCAAATGAGTTTATCCAATTTGAGATTTGTATGGCAGGCCTGTATGACTGCGGTGGTGGTGCTGCCGTAGCGTTGTCGCCTCACAGTAAGATGTTGTCCTGTTCAATTCTCAGCTAGAGTGTCTTCTGTGTGGAGACATGCGTGAATAGGCGTACCTTCGTTGAAGGTTGTGCGTCAGAGCTGGCAACTCGGCATGTAAAAATCTACTGCCAATCATTAGCGGACCGGAGTTCTGCTGTGGCGACCCCTAACCGGGAAAGGCCGAAAGACACAACATGGCAGGCCTGCATGAGAGCTGCCTGACATTGTTAAGGAAAGTATGGAAGAAGAAAGACATAATTTAGAAATTTGATAGAACAATGTGTTAGTCTGCAGGACAGACTGATGCTAGTAATGTCCATAGTATGGGAGCATATGTAAAGCCACAGTAAATGCAACAAGTCTGTAATACAAATGTCAGAGTTAGAGACTTTAATCCAGGAGATAAGACACTAGTGTTATTTCTCACAATGGAAAACAAAAACTCTGTCAAACAGAAGGGTCAGATGAAATGCTGGAAAGAACAACTTCAGTGAACTCTAAGGTTAGGTAGTGAGAAAAGAGAAAGGTAGAGCATATTTGTCACACTGATGTGCTGAACCATGGAAGGAAGCAATACATTTTTTTATAGAGCTTGTAAATGAAGTTTCTACAGGACAGACCAGGCAGTCTCCATCTGAAGAACAGCTAGAGGAATCTTTATCAAAAGTCCAAAGGCAGAAAATAGCAAAAGAGTTTCAACTTTTGTAAAGTTGCTTTTAAGTTTTTGATATTAGATGAAATTAAAAATGCTGATAGATTGTTCAATGCAGAGGAAGAACTGGGGTGGTTAGAATATTCCTGGCAGGTTAGATTAAATGCTTGTTATCCCCCTGGTTTGAACAATCAAGAAGTCTTTGTAATTATTTAAAATGCAAATGGTTAAAGCATTAATTAATTAAGTCATGTGATGTTATTTTACTATTTAGGAATGTGTAAATGATTACTTTCACTCTGAAGAAGTCTCAGTGTATGTACAAGAAGAAAGCACTTACTGAAGGTTTTTATTTCAATACATTTTCTTTGGTTTTGTACCCGCTTTTATTATTCTTTTACTACGCTAGTTAGCTCGGTGTTTGCTGTTTTACTTTGAATTTGTAGCAGCTCAGGTGCATGTAAAAGATCCCATGGCACTTATCCAAAAGTGTAGGGGTCCTTTATTTTGAAACATACTTACAGTATTTACAATGCATTTACAATATTTACACTATTTACAATATTAGGTACATTGTATGTTTCTCTATATACACATTTTAATCCTTCATTTATACATAAAACTTTTTACTTACATTTTGACCTCCACTCCATTTTCCAAAGCCAAAATTGTATTTTTTCCAATATTGTTGCCAAGTCCCATTTCCCATTAAACATTATTTCCCTCACTCGGTTCCATGTAGTCCATATTACATTAAACATTCTTTTATCTGTATTATAAATATATTCTTTGTTTCTATTTTTACAAAAGCCATATTCAATCATGTTCATATTAACATCTTCCATCCCCTTTATATCATCAAAATATTTCATGTCTCCTAATTTTTTTCCAAAGTTTTACAGCTGTTTTACATTTCATAAATACATGTTCAGTTGTTTCAATTTCTTTACAATAACTACATGTTCTTTCTTCTCATTTTTATAAGGCATAATATTGGCCTTCACTGCCAATTTATTTATAGCCAACCTCTACAGCAAATCTTGACATTCTAACATGTTCTTACATCTATCTGTTCTTGCTTTTATAGCTTTGATTTTTTCATCCTGTAGTTCTCCCAAGGGTATACAAAATAGAACTTACACATATTTTTATACCATATTTTTCTTTCATTTTCATTTTCAACCATATTTATTTTCCATAATAATAATAATAATAATAATAATAATAATATATTTTCCTGATAAAGGTGTATATCAATATTCATAACTTCTTTCTCCCTTTTACATCGTCGTGCTAACTTCCATTCTTTTTCATATTTTCATTTTAATGTGCTAGTTAATGATCCCCACTATTATCTTTCAACCTTTTAAGAACTTTATACAAATTCAATGAAGCTGCATAAACCACAGGATTAATCAGGCTTAGACCTCCCTCTTTTTTCACAACATATAAAGTACCTCTTTTAACAGGTTAAGCCTAGAACCCCATATAAATGACAGCACCACAATATACATCTCCTTTTCAAATTCCAATGGTAAGCGAAATACAGTAGCTAAGTAAGCCATTTTAGCCATTAATATTGAATGTATTAAGTATATGTTTTTCTTAAACAATAAAAAGAAGTTGTGTACTTACCATAACATTCCATCTGTTTTGTCCATTTTCATTCTTCCTCAACTAATGGGATTGGATCGAATCCTTGGATCCAATTTGGCCATTTTACTAGCTCATGGCCATCAACAAACTCTTGAGCTCCTTCCCTACCCATAATGCACCATCCCTAACATCCTTCAGATCTTGTTTGCAGCTTGACAGGGAGCCTGTAAAAGAAGTACCATAACTGGAGTTCAATACAAAGGACATTGGTGTCCTGAAGTAGCTCATTCCTCCAGGACGCAGTTATGAAAAATGGAGGGGTGTGGTGGGTGGGGAGATAAGGAAAAATGAAAATGGACAACACAGATAGAATGTTATGAGAAGTACAAAACTTTTTATCTGATGCTGTCCATTTCCATGCCTTTCTGAACTAATGGGACAGAATCTCCAGCTACCTAAATTCCTGGATGGACTCTTAAGGAAGGATATTCCTAAGTACAGTTGAGCCAAAGGCTGCTCTTCCCCTTGAGACCAAATCCAGTTTGTAATGAGTGATAAATGTATGAGGATTTGACCAAGTTGCAGCTGCATGTATATCGTCCACAGAAGCTGTAGACAGGAATATAGCAGAAGATGCCATAGATCTGGCTGAATGACCTTTTAATGGATTTGGTAAGGGGAGATTCAATTTGTTATAGATAAAGGAGATGCAATTTGTCAGCCATCTAGCTAGAGTTACCTTTGTAACTGATTCACCCAGTTTATTATGTGCAAAGGAAACAAATAACTGATCCATCTTTCTAATCTCTTTTGTTTGGTCTAGGTAGAAATGTAATTTTATATAAACACCCAGTAAGTGTAGCATATATTACCCTTTATTTGTATATTGTGGGAAAAATACTGGTAAGTTAATGTATTGGTTAATGTTGGATTCAGATACCACCTTAGGTAGGAAAGAAGCATTATTATGTAACATGACCCTATCCTTATGAAAAATCAAATAAGAGGGCTTAGAAAATAATGCTTGAAGTTCTGAAATTCTTCTAGCAGATATAATTGCTACTAAAAAGACAGTTTTCCAGGTCAAAAATTTAAGATCACATTTATCTGCAGGTTCAAATGGAGAGTCTATTAAGGCTTGCAGTATCAATTCCAAATTTAAATCATATGGTGGCATGGGGTCTTTAAATGGGGGCCTTAGCAGAAGAGTACCTTTCAAAAATGCTTTGTATAGTTTAGAGGAAGCCAGGGAAGAATTTTGAAATACCACATGAAAGTTAGATATTGCTGCGAGTTGAACTTTAATAGCTGATGAGCTAGCACCTTCATTAAATAAAGTCTCTAAAATTTCTAGAACAGAATGAACTGGAGCTGAGAAGGGGTCTGTCTGATTTTGCTCTGCCCAATAAACAAACCTTCTCCATTAACTCCTGTAGAGTTTTCCCGTAGAAGGTTTATGGGAAGATAAAAGTATGGAACAAAGAGGGGAAGAAAGCATTGGCTGGCTGACTATTAAAGGAATTGGAGAAATCATGCTGTTAAGTTTGAGATGAAAGATATCCGAGTGAACCATGCCTGTTAGGTGAGCTAAAAGACTCAGTACCAGGGTAAGTGCCGCAAATGTATCCAAGGAAACGAACTTCCAGATAGAAACATGTATATGGAATGTTAGTGTATAAACCTAATATATGACAGTATGCGTTGTTTCCAACAAAAGACCCCCGCCTTGTTCAATTATGTGCATACTCAAACTGAATAGTTTATTAAGATAGGCACACTTTATTACGGTAAAAAACTGTTCCATTTAGGGTACCACATATACAAATTTTGGGCGATTTCTTATGTGGTAATTTTAGTGAGAGACTTGCATTTATATATACATACACCCTGTGAATAGTGTATTACATTTTTTGCAAAGAAACATGACCTGACCTAGGGCGGGGGTCTTTTGTTGGAAACAACGCATACTGTCATATATTAGGTTTATACACTAACATTCCATATACATGTTCCTTTACACATTTACTTACATTTTTATATATATTTTAAAATAAACCGTTTACTGGTTTTCAGATATTGTTGTTTTAGGGATACTTAGATATTTGTTTGGTTAAGTTATTTTTATTAATTATTTTTATTAATTATTTTACTAACTTTTAGACTATTTTTAGTTACTGTTAAGAGTGTTATTTTTGTTGTCTGTCATTGGATTGGTGGTTGTATACTCACGTCTCACCTACAGGTGGTCAGTTGGCTGGTTGTTTATTGAACATCACGTTAATTAATTAAACATACCAACAAAAGTATTTAAACAGAGCATGTTTACAGCACTGTTGTAAGTCTGAAGAAGTTCGGGCAGTGTTCTGAACGAAAAACGCGTCTTTGAGCGTTTTACGTTACTTGTTTTGCTTCTATTTTTACGTGTTGGTTACCATTAAACTTTTGGATTTTATTCGACATCAGACGGAACTGTGTGGATGTTTATTGAAGTGCTTTTGAACTACTTGCTGCATTGCTATTTCTATCTGGAAGTTCGTTTCCTTGGATACATTTGCGGCACTTACCCTGGTACTGAGTGTTGTTTTGTTACGAATTCTACAATTTTGGTTCCTAGGTGAGCTAGAAGGTCTGGAACTGGATCCAGAATCCAAAGTGAGTATAGTAAATGTGGCTAAAGGAAGGGGAACCAAATCTGCTGAGGCCAGTAAGGTGCAATAAGGTTGGCTTTGCTCTTCAACTGGGGTGCTTTCTGAAGGAATCTGGGAATTAGGGGAGCTGGTGGGTAAGCGTACAGAAGACCAGGGAGCCAATCTTGGAGCAGAGCATCCCTCAGTGACTCCCCCAGTGGGGGGAATCAGGCAAAGAAGCTGCTGCACATGTTGTTTAGTTGAGATGCAAAAAGATTGTAGCACGGCTGGCCCCACTGACTGAAAATCATTTCCATCACTTTGTTGTTGACAGAGCACTCGTGAGGTAGTAAAATGGACCTGCTCAGTTTGTCTGCTGTCACATTGGACTTCCCCAGAATATGTGTTGTTATTAGAAAGCAGTTGGAAGATATCACCCATTGCCATACTCTGAGGACTTCTCAACACATGGGATAAGATCTGGTTCCCCCTTACTTGTTGATGTACCAGACTACTGACATGTTGTTTGCCTGGATTGCAATTCTCCCAAGAGGAAGAGAGTGTTGGAATGCCTGCAATGCTAAGAGCACCACTCTCATCTCCAGAACATTGATATACAGGTTGGCCTTTACAGGGGACCAAGTGCCTTGGACTGCTTTCCCCAGAAAATACCCTCCACCCAATCTGGGAAGTGTCTGTGGTCACTATGGCCTTGTGCTGAGGAAGGATGAAAGGACAACCTTCTAACAGCTGTTTTGACTGCATCCACCATGAAAGATATTGTTTGCATACCTGGGTTATTCTTATCTTTGCAGACATGGGCAGAGAAAGCATTGACCATTGTGTTGCTAGCGTCCACTGAAGAATTCTCATGTAGAATTTTGCTAAGGTGACTAAAATTATTATCGCTGACATTGATCAGGCCGAAATTCTGGTACTGCAAATTATTTTTCTGACCTGTGTCCTTATTGTTTGCACTCTTGATAGAGGAAGAAAAGCTACCAGAGATACTGTGTTGAACACTGTTCCTATAAATTCTAATATTTGGGTTGGTTTCAGATGAGATGATGTAATTTATAGTTATTCCAAGATGCAAACAGGTCTGTAACACCTGATCCTGAGCTTCTATCAGTCGATGTATGCCCAGGGTAGTAATGAGCCAGTCATCTAAATATGGAAACACCTGGAATCCTTGCAGTCTTAAGTGAGCTGCCACCACTGCCATGTACTTGGTGAACACCCTGGGAGCTGTGGTGAGACCAAAGGGCAGTGCTCTGAACAATAGTGACTGGCTCCCAGGCAGAAGCATAAGTACCTTCTGGATCGCCTGTTCATCTTTTTGTGATAGTATGCATCCTGAAGATCTATTGAGCACATCCAGTCATCCTTGCCCAGATAGGGCAGAATGGACTGAACCATGATCATCCATAACTTTGTGTGCCAAACCAACTTGCTCAAAACACTGAGATTCAAAACTGGTCTACAGTCCCCTGTTTTCTTTGGCACTAAAAAGAATCTTGAGTAAGTTCCGGACCCTATCTGATCTGATGGGACCCCTTAGATGACTCTTTTTCTAGCAGCTTTTGAATTTCTAGCGCTGCTGCTTTCCTCTGGCTGGATGGAACATTAGGAATTTTCCTGGGTAATGGAGCAAGTAGGGAAAAGGGAATTATATAACCTCTGGAAATAATTCATAATAGCCAGGCTCTCTGGTGCAGAGATAAGTAATCCCTGACTACCCTCAGAGGTAGGCAATTGGGCCTTCATTCAGGAGCGCTGAAAGGGTCTGTTATAAAAGGAATCTCTATACCCCTGGCTTTGTAGGCCTCGTCTGTCACGGGGGCATCGTCTTCCATTATCACTCCTCCCTCTGCCTCTGGGGGAACTAACTCCACGTGTGTCCTGGAAAGGACCCTGAGACTTTCTGAACCACATTTTTTGACTTCCCTTTGGTTCCAGGAAAAATTCCTTTGAGAGGTTGAAAAATGTACGTCCAATGCAGACAGGGTCTTTTCATCTTTCTTACACCTAGAGAGTGTGGCTTGACCACTCAGCTGAGATCTTAACCCTATAGCTGTGCCAGTGGGAAGACTTATTGGGGATCTGGAAAAAGAGGGAGAAACCAGACCCAGACTGACTGTGATCTCTGTATGCTCTTAAAGGAAGTTCTACTTTACTGTGTGTGTACTTGTCATCCTCCCAATGTGTATGTCCCTCACTGGTGCTAGTGGAGAGGATTGAGGCTTCTTGATTACTGGATCAGTGCAGGGGTGTCACACAACCATTCATTCGACACAGCCAAAAAGCACTTTTTTTGCCAGATTGACATAGCTTTGTAAATCTGATACTCTATTACATCAGGTCCTGCTGCCAATTCTACACTGACTAATGCTAATATTCTGTCCACTTCCTCTAGAAGTATTTCTTTCTCTGTAAGTCTTTATTATCCTGTTCTGAAAGCCTTTTAACTTTCTATTGCTTTTTCCTCACCATTTTTTCTTTAAACATTTTTTTTACATAATCTTCTACTATTTCCATTATTTTTCCTGCCTGATCTGTATTACTCCTGCTACATCTTTCACCTCTCTCTCATTATACTATTGTTTTCTTTAACTAGTTTACTTAAATACGGAACCACTTCTTCCTTTTTCCTCACAGAAAATATCTTTGGTTGTATAAGTATTTATTTTTTTCTTGACGCATCTTGTGTATTTCCTTTTCCTTAATAAAATATTTTCTGTCATATCTTTCTATATTATTAAAAGCTTCAATGCTTAGTTTTCCATGACATATTTTTGCTTCCCTCCTATTATCTAACTGCCATTCCATATAACATTTCTTGTATTTTTCTTTAGAAACTATCCAACATTCAGGACAGTTTTTATAAAATTCTCTAATACCAACATTCCAAAGCTCTATTACAATCAATTTTCGTTTTTCATACATTTTTTTCATTTAGTCTCTTTACCCTTTTCTCTATTTTATATAGTCTTCTTTTTGTTTAATCTCTATCTAATTAGCTCCATGATCTGAAAACTCTGTTTCTGTTACACCTTTCTCTGTAGTGCCTACCCCTCAGAAATAATCTATTTCTGTCCTATGTTCACCTCTGTTATACATCCATCTATTAGATTCCATATCCTAAATTATACCATATCTAATTATCTCTAATATTTTATTTATGTCACAACCCCTTTTTCTTTCTTCTTCTCAACTCACAATTTAAACCCCTGCAGTTATAATACTCATATTTACTAGTATATAATCCAGAACTTTCTGAAACATATTTTCTCTTTCTTTGCTTGAGACACGTGGATAAAGAGTGATAATTCTATATACCCATTCTTTCCACCTTATATCTAAAATCATTATTCTATCCATTTAACCAATTCCTTACACAGAATACATATACCTGTACAAGTTTCTCTTCCCAAATTCCAAACTACGTTACCTCCTCATAATCTTTCTGTTTGTATGCTTTCATCTTTATTTAAAAATCTTATGTCTTCCAGACTACTGTATCTGTGTCAAGTCTTCTGCACCATTCTAGAATATCTAATCTTCTAACTAAACCTTTCATGATATTTACGTTTACAGCTGCTATTGTACAATTGCATTTTTCTTTCTTTTTCAATATTCTTGCTAAGTTATTTTTACCTCTATTCATTCTTTCCCCTCCTTTTTTTCTTTTATAGTGAGTCCTATAAAATTTCTTTTCCCCTCTCTCTCTAACACACCCTTTTACCAATTGAATTTTTCTTTTCTTTCACCACATTCCATTGTACATCTTCATTATCACTTATTTCTGAACCTTCCTGTATTTCTTTTTCTTTATTAGCTTCTTCCCTATTTTTTCCACCTTTATCTTTATCATCTTTCACTATTTCCTGTTCTGTATGTGTTTGCTTTTCTTATTTTTCTTATTGGTGAGTATCTGATTTCTCTTCTACAATACTTACACTTTCTTTACAGTCCATCCACTACTTACACTTTCTTTACAATCCATCCACATATGCCATTTTTTTTTACATTTATAACATTTTAAATTAAATTTTTTGCATCATGTCCCATTTTTCCACATATATAACATTTCCTTTTGTCACAGTTGCTAATTGAATGATCTGATTTCCCACAAAAACGATGTTTTTGGCTGGCCCCAGTATTTCACAACACCTTTATCACCTTTGACATTTATAATACCAAGGATGTGTATAATTAATTAATTAATTAATTAATTAATTAATTAATTAATTAATTAAATTATTAATTAATTAAATTATTTATTTAACATTTGTTTAGCGGGAAAGTCCGACTGGACACAGGTCCTTTTTCATCAGAGGCCCGGGGATTTCATGCACACATTACATTAATCAATAAAATATAACGTTAACAAAATGTAGTATACATAAGAACACACAAATTTGTTACATCTTGACAAGAAAACCTGGGCTTTGAACATAGCTAGAACTATTTGGAGGTATGACTTATGTCAAAATATAGGGTTAAGAAAGGTCGGTAGGAACAAAGGATTAAACACTGGGGGAGAAGTTGGATATGTTTTGGGTATACTGTGATGTATCAGAGCATTCATGAGGGGTTAGTACAGGAACATAGCCACTTATTTTTTAGATAAGCTTTAAGTGATGGCTTAAAGTGGTTATTGGATGAGATTGAGAGAATGGAGTTAGGAAGGGAGTTCCATATACGGGACATATAGTTGGAAAATAAAGATTCTCCTGCAGTGTTGTTGGCCTTGGAGACGGTAAGTTCTTGTTGTTAGAGCGAAGTGGTCCGCTGGAACTGTAAGGAAGGATGAGATTTTGTAGTACAGGGGTTCTAGTTGGTTGTGTTACAATTTTGTGAGTTAGAGTTGGTTGTAAAGAATAATGTTTGGAAGCTCAAGCCAGTCTAGTATTCTTAAAGCTCTACAATGATGTGGTCTATATGGGCAGTCAGATGCAAACTTAATTTTATTATAACATGCTTCTAGCTTAGATAAGTCCGTTTTCCTTAGATTAGTTGAAATTGGAGAGGCATATAGTAGAGTGGAGAGCAGATGGGTTTGTGCTAATGTAATTTTGGCCATTGTGGTCAGGAACCGTTTGTGCCTATATAGACTTCCAAGTTTCTTATGGACTTTTTTTTTATAGTTAGGGAGACGTACAAGTCAAATTTTAGGGTATTGTCTATTTCCACTCCAAGAAGCTTTGCATGGGTTGTTGGTGAGATCACAGTATTGTCTTTGGCTATTATGTTAAATGTTGAACATGAGATAGATGTCTTATTAGGACGGAAGAGTAATAATTTAGTTTTGTTTGGGTTCAGGATTAGATGGGCATTGGCTAACCATGTTTCAACAGAAGTGAAAGATTCCTGTGTTTGAGAATGAAGAGTTGATAGAGACAGATATGTCTAGGTATAATGTTTCCATTCTCCATTTTCAACCCTACATTACTGTTCCATCCACCTGTCCATAAACCTTAATTATCAAACAATTTTAGAGATATCTATAACATCTTTACACATTTTACTTAAATGTCTTTTCAAAGTCTCATTTTCCACTTCTGTTCTAAATTGAAAATTAATTTTCCCTTGTTTCGCTACTAAATGCGTTAAATACATACCTGTTCCAGAGATAACAATCTTTTTTCTTCATTATCCCCGCAAAACTTTTTGATCATGCAACCAGTGCAGATATAATATCACAGAAAGTTTACTTGTTTATGTCAATAAAAGCTCTTACCTTGGATGCCTTTGTTCCTAAAGGCATTATCACATTATCCCAAACTTCATACCTATCCATTCCTTCATCCTCTTAATGGAAATTCTGACAGTAACATTTTTTTTGGCCTTATCCCTGCATTATTTATATAGTCCTTTTTCTTTGCTTTGCTTCCCATCTCTGTTTCTGAGTATGTTTTTGTCCCGATAATGGTGTGTGCTTCACCAACTTTAATTTATTCCATGATGTGACCCCATGAAGTTTCTCTTCCATTGTCCAGTTCACTTGTATTTAGAAGGTCAAGAAGTAAATAATCCCACAACCCTCCCGAGTGGAGGGTTGTAATGATATATCCATTAGTTGCTTCTTCCTCTTTGCTGAATAACCACTCCTGGAACACATCTTCAGAATCCATTAAAGGCTTGACTACCTTCTCTTTCCTGAAATTGCCTTTTGTGGTTCCATTTACACAAAAAGAAGACTCGGCCATCTTCTCCTTTCTTTCCTGGTCTACCATTATACCAGACATTTGCTCTAAAGGCTTAACTGCCGTCTCTACCAATCTGCCAAGACATATATCCAATATATCTCTCCTGCCATCCTCTGTGTTGTCTTCTACTAGAGCTGAAAGCTCAACTACCTTCACAGAATAGTATTATCACTGTAGTCAACCTCTAGACCCCCCTCCCTATAAAACACAATTTTCATCACACTGCTTAACCATGCACAATCACTCTGATTACAAACATGTGACCTCCATCTTTCTCAAGCATACCATGACTGTAATAGCCAACCTATCTCATGGCCCAGCTCTCTTCTGTCAGTCTACTCTTTAAAGTAACCAGGGAGAGACATACACCTGAAGTATCAATTTCACCCACTACTGAACAAAAGTATAAGTGCATAAACTGTATACACTTAACATTATGTAGCATGCAGCCTTCTGTCATCCTTTAACAGTTTTGACATTTTGTGTGTGAAAACAGTGTCTTTAAATGTATTCTATTACATTCCAGTGAACAGTAACCAATGTTGTATAATACAGAATAATAGTTTTTAATTAAGTTTGTATAAATGTCTGTAGTCTGGAAGGCACAGAATGGAAGTTGGTCTGTCATTTGGTCATCACTGAGGTAGATGATGTAGACAAGTTAGACAATGGATGTGGCCTAAGGCAAGTTCAGGTTACAATTTGTTTTGGTGGGGGTTGGAGCTGAAGGTAAGCCCTGACAAGGCCTGCATTTGTGATCTTTATTTTGCTGGAAAGGATGTGTGAGCCTGTGTCTTTATGGTGGAGATGCCTCTAAAGAATGGTCTTACACAGAATGTATTATAAACATTGCAAATAACTTGTGCCTGATTACCTGAGGAAAGCCAAGTAAGCTATATTTGCATGTCATAATTAATTTTGTTTTGCAAATAAACCTGTATTTTAACATACCTCTTACAAAGTATAAACCACACTGGTACACTGATTGACCTTGAAAATATGTTTAAAGTACTCAAGTTACCATCTCAGCAAATATTCTCTTTCCTAAGCATATCATCCAGTCTGAAACAGTATTCATTGGCAATACTTTCATTTTATGTTTTGTAGCATAAAATAACATCAAAATGATTTTTAATTAAAATTCAAGATGCATGTTTTTTCTTTGCCTTTGGGAGTAGTTTTATATGTAATCATGCTAATGATATTCCCTGAAAATGTAATGACATCAAATAATTTTGGAAATACTGACATATATACAGAGTAAATAGTTTGGTGACAGTCCTCCGAAAATGGTCGATATTAAAGTGGTTTAGGTCATTTTCGGGTAAATGTGGTGTCACACTTTGGGTTTCAGGATTTTCCATTTCAGGCTTTTGTAGTTTTTTTCATAGCTGTCTGTTTATCTATCTGTTCATCTATCTACTTATAGGTTCATAGGCAGGCATTAGGCTAGCTGCCCCTGTGGGCCATTTTCAGCCTAGCCAATTTCCCTTTTGGTGCTTGAATTAACCTATCACGTTTGGTGTTAGACTGACCTTACTCATCCCATGGTCAACAATTATATACTACTGCTAGCTGAGAATATCTGGGATCATACTGCAGATAACTTGAGGGGACCCATATCTCAGCAGAGGGAGCCCCTTATTCCAACGATATCCCAAAACTATGGAACTCACTACCTGTACCATTGAGACTCAGACACAACCTGCACACTTTCAAAGGTCAACTAACAGACCATCTCAAGGATTCCTTGTTATCCTTTCACTCCTCAGCAGGCTAACTCTAAGAAAAAAACCCTCTCCCTTAACATCACTTTCCACATCTATTTTGCCCCCTAAAGCTTTTGGGCCTTAGTAATAAACAGTGAAGACTCATTTGTAAATAAAATGCATATAGTCTAAGTCTCTTGTAATGAGTGTCCTCTATACAGACTAATATTTCTTGACATTAAAATCCACAGATAACATTGTTATGCCTGTAAATTACTACTCACTACCCCCTAAAGGGTACATTTCCCTAATGAAACCTGAATAACATGTCTAACTTCCACTTTAATACAGGTGCCAATGTTTATTATCGCATATCCATGTTTACATGTCCACTACACATGCTCAAGACACACATTCTTGCTAATACTTGCTCATTTTGGCAAGTGGTCTAACTCCCACTAATCGTACCTGTCTGTGATCACTCCCTAACCTAAAATTCCAGTCCTCCTGTATAACTCTAAAACTCCTTTTGCTCCATAAACATAAACTCTCCTTTCCTCCTCCCTAAACCTAAAATCTTCCTCCACCTTCCATCCACAGTCACTCACTAAATCCAATCTCCATTCCCCTCCCTAACCCTAAAGTCCCTGCACCATTCCCAGTCCCCCTCCTTAAACCTAAAGGCACCCTCCTGGCTCCCCTTCCTCACTTACCTGGTCCTTGACAAGCACTTAATTCCATCTGTCTACTAGGACTCCAGCAGATGGTGCTGCAGCTGCGTCATTGAACTTAAATTTCAGTTTGGTCAGATGGGGTCACAGCTGTTCGAGTCCCTGGCAGCGACTTTCTGGAATTCAAGCAGCTGGGACTTGAGCAGCTGTCGAACATCCTAGATTTGCTGCTGCTTCACTGAAATGTCTGTATACAATATATTCCATTTCAACATGATACTGTGATTGCACCAATGTGAAAGCTCTGTACTAGTTTATATGTAAATACTAGGCTATCAGGCTGCAGACTATTACATGCTAGCCAATAACCAGCCAGTTATCAAATGTGAGAATCAAACCATGTACCTTGTGTCTCTAAAGTAGGCATTTTAACCATTACGCCAACCACAGTGTGATTCTACCACTCTGCATGTGTCCTTTTATTCAGTATGCTTTTATGTAATGTAAACCAGTTCAGTATGCTACTATGTATCATTTTTTGATAATGCACTGTCAAAGATGACACAAATGTTTAATTTACCTGTCTTCATTTACACTGTATTTTGTATTATATTGTACCAATGGAGCTTTTCTCTCTGGGCTTCTGCTGAAAAGGGGTTCTACACCCAGTTGAACTTCCCTCACCAAAAATGAAAATAAATAAATAAATAAAAATATTAATCGTTTTTCAGTTTTTATTAACTGAAAACTTTGTGTTTTGAAGAAAACTGCTGTGAAAGAAGCAGCTAGCTATTACCATTCGAGTTTAAATGTTCAACATCATTTGTAAGAGTATCTTGGTCATATTTTCAAAGTGCACAAGCTTTGTCTTTTCTGACACTCATTTGAGGGCAAAAATAAACCAGGAAGTATTAAGTGTTATAGAAAGATGTATTTAAATAAAACAGCATGTCAAAAACTTAACTTTCCTGTTATGTAGTCTGTTTGCTGATAAAAATGAAACTGCAGACAGAAATAGCTCAACAGATGATATTTTTAGGCTATAGTTTCATAATAGATTAAGGCTTGACAATGGCTGGCTCCCAGATAAATGGATGTGACCATAGAAACAGCTGTAAAAGCAAAGCAAAAAATCCTTTCAAAACAATTCAAAAACCACTGGGGAATATGAGAAAACTAGAAGACATACAGATATACATAAAAGGCATCCAGCTAGGCACATTGGCAGATAAGAAGTCAAGTACTTCAGCAGCTAACTATGCTGTACTTCTCACAAAAATATACTGTCACGTATACTACTGACAATTCAAAAAAAAAAAGAAAAAGAAAAAAAAAATGTCACCTCTCACCCTTTATATTCTGTTTTATATCTTGTTTAAGGCTGGGTCAGGTAAATGCAGTCTTTAGTTTCTGATGTTGACCAACTCTTGCTATATCCTATGTTATATCTGCTTTTTATTTATCTATCTATTAGTCTATTGATATTTTTTTTATTGCAGGTCTTTTGATTGTTGCACCTGGATGGCACATTTAAATACATGACTTTTTTCACACCTGCTTTTCAAATCCCAGTCTTAAGACTACAGCACTACATTTAATATTACAGACTCTGCCTTGTAATTTTTGTACACTTAGTAAAGTCTATCACATCTGCTTGTCTGTGTGATCATTCACTCAGTGTGTGAGGGAAAGTCATGTAGTCTTTTTTTCTTGTGATGAATCAATTCATTCTTCATTTTCCATTTTTTTGTTTTTCACCTTCAGTCTTTTCTGAAAACAAATTTCCATAGTGAGTCTCGTAAGACCAGTAGGTCACAGAATAGCACATAAATAAACAAGTAACTAGTATCATGTCTGATATTTAGACAACAAAATCCATAATTTTACTGCTTTCACTGCTCTTCATTTGAAATATCCTGACGGCCAACATTATAAAAAACTTAATTAATGCAAGTCCACACCCTGGTATAAAAAAACACATATAAAACAATGAGGACAGAGGGATGGAGGGAGTGGCTACTGCAGCATTGATCATTCGAATATAGGTATATAGGTATATACTAGACTATGACCACCAGGGCTTTTATAAGCCTAGCCATGCAACCCAATCCAGTTGCATCTCCTGGTAATATGGGAATCTTAATTGGGGGGGGGGGGTTAGCAGGGGTATGTTAGTTACCAGGTTGTCATCTACTGTTATGGTAAGTTTTCTTCCACAACTGTATCAATCACTGCCTCGGTAGCCTTAGCTACATGGGTAGATTACCATAGCTTAACATAACTGGGAAGTAGAAAGAGAAAGGTCCAGGATGCCCTGAAGAATGGTCCTAGCAAAGTCTGTATTTGACCTGGAGAAGGAATCTAGTTTATAGTCCTTTGTATAATTATGCACAGAGGACCAAGTTGCTGCTTCTAGAATACTTCTAGTGTCCAACACTTTCCAAAAAGCCATAGATCAAGCCAAGGACCTGGTAGAATGTGCCTTGACCATGCCTGGAATAGTTTTGTTGTTGTGGGAATAACTAAAGGTAACAGACTGAGACAATCACTTGGAAATATGGATATTCAAGACAGTACTGTAGATGTCTGTGCACATTCACAATATGAAGTATCCTTTCTCCGTCATATTTGGATTCTGGAAAGAAAATGTAGACATGGATACATTGGCTTAAGGTAAATTTTGATACTACTTTAGGCATAAAAGAAGGATTAGTTTTTGATGAAACCCTGTCTCTGTGGAAGATGAGATATGTTTGATCCACCATAAGAGCTTGAAACTCAGATAATCTTCTTGCAGAGGTCAAAGGAATCAGTAAAACTGTCTTCTGTGTTAAGACCCTCAAGTCAGACAGATTAGCTGGTTCAAATGGAGCAAGTGGCAGTTTCTCTACCATAAAATTAAAATCCCAAGGAGCAGTAACCAGGTTTCTGGGATGTTTCTTAGGAAAAAGCCCTTTCAAAAACATTTTCACATAAGACTGCATTGAAAATGGAGGATCCATGAGCAGATATGCAGAAATGGCCAACAAAAGAATTTTGATAGAGGAGTAAGTCATGTCAGAGGATATTATCTCACACAAATATTGTAAAACCAGAGAAATACTAATCTGAACAGGTGCTAATTCTTTTGCTGGCAACAACTAGAAAACCTATTCCATTTACTAATACATGATTTTCTAGACAGTTTTCTTTCCTCCATTAATGCCTGATGCGTATCCTCAGAAAACAGGTACCTAAAAGGTATTAATATCCTATCATGCAGGCAATCAGCTGTAATTGTTTATGGTCAGATTGTATAAAGCACTCCTGAACATGTGTGAGTAAATCCAGATCTATTTTTCCTGTGGAAGAAAAACGCTTTGTATTGAGGTGTCTAGCAGGCACTCCAGAAATGCAATCCTATGAGATGAAGTAAAAAACTTTTGAATGTTCTGTTGGAACTCCAGCCTGTGTAGGAGATCTCTTACCTAGGACAGAGATTCCTGACACTTTGAAAAAGACTCAGCAATGACAAGCAAGTCATCTAAATTTGGATAAAAATCTGCATTCCCTGTAGCCTGCAGTGGGCTATCACAGGAGCAAGACACCCTGTGAACACCATTGGAGTGGTAAGGCAGATAACTGATAATGTGATCCAGACACACAAAATCATAAGAAACACATGAAATCTAGATGAATATGAATGGATGATGTGTATCTTTTAAATCTAAGGTTACTAGAAAACTGAAGAAGAAGGGGGTAACACGCCGTGCAGTAAAAGCATTTTTAACTTCGGCACTATCGCAAACTCATTCAGGAAAGAAAGATTCAGAACTGTCTACAAGAGTTTTCTTTTTTTGGCACTGATAACATTTTTGAGCAAAATCCTTCCCCTAATGAGGAAGAGGAATAGCTTCTATTAACCATGAGACAACATATAATGTAAGACAGGAGGAAAGAGAAGAGTTTGCTCTGGTGGATGAGGAGGAATCTCCTGGAAGGGATGAATTTCCTCCTTCTGTCATCTGTACCCTACATGGATCAAATCTAATATCCAGTTGTCTGAAATTATCTGTTGCCAAACAGAGAAATGGAGATTCAGACTTTTCTGGAAGAGGTAACAACTGCCAGGGTTGGAGGTGGGGACAAAGTCCCTTATGCAGTCGTTCTGACTTACTTGACTGTTCTTTGTTCTGGAGGGGGGGAGTTACTTTTTTGTTGTTTGTTTTAAAACTCATTGATATTGCTTTTTAAATGTCTGCTTTTCAGTGTTCTGCTAAAACTGTTTACTTGATTTCTTGCCAAGATTAGAGGAGGGAGCAGAGACTCCCTTGGTGAATTTAGAGGACGGCTGAAAAAACTGAGAGATTCCATGACTCAGCTTACCTCTCTAATCACACCTTTTAATAATCTCTACAGCAAAGGTTCCAAAAATTAACATCCATCTAAGGGAGAATTAAAAAAATAATTTTTAACACCTTTATTAAGTTATCACTTAAGACACAGGCAAACATACATTTATATAAAAAAAAAACATTATAACTTATTTCCAGTTACATCCATTATACATCACATATGTTCTTTTGTACAACTATCATCAGTCCAGCATTACATAAATTGCTGAATTCCTGTCTTCCCTTAAGCCTCACTCCTCCCCCAGAACATTATGCAACCCACACACAAGGCCTCAACCTAGTCTGTGACATTAATAGAACCTGTTGGTGGGATAGATTTGTGTCCCAAAGACTCCCCCATCTATGGAATAGACTCCCTCTCCATGTCAAGCAGAATACCTCACTAGCCCTCTTTAAGAGGAACCTGTACAACTGGATAGGAAAAAGAAAATACACCCCTGGGAACCCACCTGTGTCCCTGTTGGACAGGGGAAACAGGTGCTGACTGTGGAAACATGGGTGAAATTCTTGGCTAGACTTATAAGGGCCTCTGTGCCAATAGACTAGTATTGTCCTCTGAACCTATAAGCATTGTTCCCACAATTTAGATTTATTTCTATGTAATTTGCTCCTTCCCTTTTCTAAAGATCCCACCTTCAGTTCTTCTTCCTCTGTTACAATATTCACTATTTCAAATACAGTTGGTTTAGACTTTCCCCGGGATTCATGAAGCTCGGCGCAAGGCCGGCGTAAGGGCTGCGCCGGCGGTGCAGTGAATAGCTGGCGTAGTAGTGCCATATGCATATTAATGAGAGTGCGCCGCAACCACAGACACGTGCGTAGTGTACGTGAGCGAGCCCAAGTAGGATGCGTCCGGAGGCGTGGCCAAGCCGGCAGGCGGTGAGCAACCTAATGTGCTGACTGCCACGGTCCGCCCATAATAGTAATGGCAGCAGCCAGGGCCCGTGCAGAATGAAACGCACGTAGAGTATGCAACATAGTACCCGTCCCAACTAAACGGAGAAGCAAATACAACCCACGAAGCCCCAAGTGTACCCGTCCAAGGAGCAAAGGATACGCTTAAGACCGCGTTTGTCCCGGAATGCACCGTCAGTGGTCATACCCAGAGAAGGTGTACCGCAGCATGTCAGCGCGCCGCACCGACATAGGAGTAGCGACTAAGGTTACCACCTGTCCCACTTTGCGAGGGGCAGTCCCTCTATGGGCGGTTGTGTCCCGATAAAAAATATTAAAAATGGCAAATGTGCTAAGATTGTAGGACATAATGATATCCCGTATTTAATGTAATGGTTGCATGAATTGGTTATTTCTGTAACTGAAATACCTCAATGTCACAAGAAACAGAATAAGCAACCAAACTGCCACAACAATAAGCTTTTATTTAGGCAAACAAGTGAAGTTCTATGCTATATAGTGACCGTGTGTATGTGTTGGCCTGTAAAATCAGATGTGAGTCGAAAATATCCCACCTTGGCAACTGGAAAAGGTGGCAACCCCAGTAGCGACATGGGCATGGTCACCAGGGTTACCAGCTGTCCCAATTTGCCATGGACAGTCCCTCATTGGACAGCTGTGTCCCGGCAAAAATCGAAAAACTGGCAAATGACCTGAGATTCCCTGCCAAAAATATTCCCGCAATATACCTGTAATAGTAGCATAAAACATATATTTCGTATATGAAACACATACATGGCATAAGAAACTGAATAAGGAACCCAAATGCTAACAGAATAAGCATATAGTATGGCAAACAAGTGAAGTTCTGTCAACTCCACTTGCCGTGGGTATGTGTTGTCCTGCAAAATCCGATGTTTCCACAAAACATGTCCCACTATGGGCATTGGAAAAGGTGTCAACCATAATGGTCACAAGCAGTAGTGAGAGTACATAGCCGGGTAGCTGTGTCGACACGACAACAGGAAGGAACCAAGATACCCTTAACACAGGCAAACATGTGCATAGCAACATATCCCACACCCAGCAACGTGTCTGTCGCATACACAGGATGGCGTATGTTTAAGTGTAATATCCAGAAGCAGAACCCATGCATGCAGATGTAATACACAATAGGCTCATTGTAGCATGTAAGTCCCACCCATGTACACCTGTGCACCCAAACCAGCTAGCATCCTTGTGCAGCTATACACCTACACACAATGTGCATACCTGAAATGTGGTAAGAAGTATGTGTTAGGCAGTGCCACGCGGGCAAATACATACCCCACATGTCACCAACCCACCCCAGGTACAGATATGGAAATGGCTGCATGTGAATGTGTGTGCAGAATGTGTACATCCCGCATGTGGTATGTACCCGTCCAAACCATATAGGTTTGCACACGCCACAGTGCACATAACTGTACACATGTGGACAAGTCGTGTTGTTGAACTACTGCATCGATGATTAGCTATGCAGAGAAGTCAAACACATATAGCGGTACATGTGCCTACCAAACAGGACGTCCTAACAGGGTGCTACAGGCAAAGAAGGGGAAGGTGGGACATCACATGTGGAGAGTAGCGTTGCCGGACGGCCAAATACACACGGTCAAGGTAAAGGACGGAACAACATGCATATGGCCGGATGGATGTTGTTAGACAAATATATATAGAAACACACAGGAAGTGCCAGTTTAGAATCAAAATACTATATAATGCATTGAATTGTACCGTACAATATGGCAGTAGAAATGATCATGCATGTAATTGGTGAAGCTAAGCTGTAGTGTGATCGAATTCTGACCCTGGCAGTAACCAGTACAGCAGGCTTATGTCTCTCAGCATTAATTATCTGCTGGGTTACAAAAAAAGGAATGTATGTACATGCATAACATCACCCCTTCCCCTGAGGAGGATGGCCTTGTGAGCACTATCGAAGATAAGAGTACAACTCCTTACCAGAGAGACAAAGGAACGTAGTAAGAAATGAACTGACTACTGTATCGGAACAGTCCAAGGTCCTTGAAACAGCTACAATCACAGAAGGACACTGTAATTGACCAGGTGCCTTGCAAGGCTGTGTTGTTATCATGGGAAAACATTTTAAAAGCAAGACCTCAGCATCCACGTATGTATAGACTATTGCGGACCATAGTGATGGAAATGCCCTGTGACCGACCACGTCAGTAAGGTGGGCAAAAGCTGATTGTAAACACTATATAAAGAAATTGCTTACTGTACAGAGTCAGACAAAACTCTCATACTTGGACTGTATATTATATTGCCTGCCTGTGTACACTACTAAAACATTGTGAACCCGAGCTTCCTGTGTTATTGACTGTCACTTAGAAAAGCCTACTGATCACTACAGTCTGGTTTTAACAACTTATTTGACATTGTGGTCCTTCTTAGCCGGAATTCCCTTGGTAAGCTACAGGTCAGAGTGCATGGGTGGTTAGACATCTGCGCAGGAGAATTTGCCTAAATGGTTCTTCTTGAATGAAAAGACCTCCGACTGAATTGTTGTGTGTAAAGAGGCTGTCCACTGTCTGATCTGTGGCTGAAAAGCGGAAAACTGGATCCCAAGAAGAAAACGTGCGGTCATAAACAGGAGGCTCAGGTAAGGAGGGTTTGTCTCTTTGTGTCTATTGTAGATCAGGGACCAGACTACATTGTATTTCTGTTAACAGTTGTGATAGCAGGTCGAAGACCAATCCAAATAGTGTTAAATCTGGACATAGATCAGGGGAACACAGAGTAGAGTAAATAGTCATTGTAGACACTACAGTGGATACAGGGAAGGAGATACCACGTGGTACGAGAGAAGGGTACGTAACAGTCGTGTAGAGGATATGCGAGATTAGTGCACAAACAGATCATGTGATCCGCGTTTGACGGGTGACGTGAAGTATATGCAATCTCAGAGAGCACATAATGTGAGATATTCTGCAAAATGGGGTAATAAATATGTCATTGATGGTATATTACACAAAATATCGTTACTGAAACATTGGAATCTCTGAAAATGTGATGCAGATGTTCTAGGGTAACCACCTGTCCCACCCTGTGAGGGACAGTCCCTCTTTGGCCAGTCGTGTCCTGCAAACAAACCGAACAAATGGCAAATGTCCTGATATCTCAGGACAAACATTTCTCAGATATGTTTTCAAATGGTAGCATAAAACAGTAATTTTGTATCTGGAACCACACAATATCATAATAAACAGAATAAGTAACTGAAATGCTACAAGAATTGGTAGCTCTCCTGGCAAAAAGTGAATTCCTGTCCTATGTACTGGCCGTGGGTATGTTTTTCCCTGGCAAATTACACGTTCCAAACACCAATGTCCCACATTGTGCATTTGAAAAGGTGGCAGCCCTAAGATGTACAGGCGACAAAACAGCGACAATTGGGTATCCGTCAAGCACATAGGTGGATTGAGGTAGTGAACCGAAGGGAACAGAACACTAAAAATGCGAAAGCATCATATTACACAGAGAAGATCATAATACAGTAGTAGCGACAGCCCCCCCGCTACCACCTCCGATACCACATCCAGGATATGAAGCGGGAGGGCAGGCTAGTCCCCACACGTTACCCTGTGGCAACAGAGGTATCACAATGACCAAATGTAACAGAATCTATTGAAACCACATTCGAACTCGTAACA
Source organism: Protopterus annectens (assembly GCF_019279795.1). Taxonomy (NCBI): domain Eukaryota; kingdom Metazoa; phylum Chordata; order Ceratodontiformes; family Protopteridae; genus Protopterus; species Protopterus annectens. Next base: position 435,452,133 of record NC_056740.1, on the reverse strand, counting down.
TACCTAGGGACACTCGAGTAAGAAGACAGTCACTAGAACAGAGTGAGGATATCTGTCAATTAATTGAAGTACCGAACCCTCATGCAGGACAGGAAGGCCAGGACCCAACTCCCTTAGTGTATAGACCGTGGACACCAGAAGATATCTGTAAAGTCACAGAGGGAATTCCCCATCTACAAAGTAATCACTATTCACCATGCAATACCCCTGTATCTTCTGATCGGAAAACAAAGGGGGAATGGCGGATGGTACAGGATTTACAAGCTGTAAATCATGTAATAATACCTAGGGTACCAATGGTGCCAGACACACACACAATATTGAATGCTATGAACATGCCACAGAAGTATCTAACCGTGGTACATATAAGCTATGCTTCCTTTGCAATACCTATACATCCAGATAGTCCGTATTGCTTTGCATTTACATTCAGGGTAACAGATACAGCCATACCCGGCTATCGCAGGGATACTGTGAAAGTACAACGGCATTCCCACAGGAGATGGCTAGCTACATTCCGGTGTTTACTCCACCTGGGGCCAGTCAAGTTCTACTTTATGTGGATGATATTCTGCTTGCGGCCCCTACCCAGCAGCAATGTATGGAAGATACAATAGCATTATTGAGATATTCAGCAGAACAGGGACATAAATTAAGCAAGCATCAATTGCAACTACAGAGAATACAGGTCAAGTACCTGTGACATGTGGTATCCAAGGAGGGTAGAACATTACATGACGATAGGAAGGTAGCAATTTCACAAGCACCCAAGCCAACTACCAAGAAGGGAATGAAGTCCTTTCTGGGCCGACTAACATTTGTCAAAGCTGGTTACCAAACAATGCTTTGGAATCCGCTCTATTGTCTGCCTTAATCTTTAATACACCTATGGCAGCACAACATATACTACACTGGATTCCAGTAGCAGAAACAGCTTTCTGCAGACTAAAACGATTGATAGCTTCAACATCTGTATTAGGTCTCCCGAATAGTCATAACACATGTTGTCAGACTGTAGATTGTAAGCGGAGATATATGACGTCAGTCTTGATGCAACAGCATGGAAGTAAGCAACGCCCCATAGCTTACTACTCATTGCAGTTGGACACTGTGGCATGGTCAGTGCCACATTGTGTACAGGCAGTTGTTGTAGCACCCATGGCAGTACAGGCCCCGGCCTTAATGTTATTATTCCACCCTCTGACTGTGAGAATGTCTCATGCAGTTGCGATCATTCTGCTGCAACAGAAGATAGCATTCCTGACCCGTGCTAGACATTTGTCTTGTTTGACCATACCACTGAGTCAACCTGATATGGTGATTGAACGTTGTACAACATTAAACCTATCAACGTCACATCCGACACCTGTGTATGGCACACCACACAGTTGCCTATATGAAATGGATGAAATAACTCCACACAGACATGATATCACTGATATACCCTTAGATGATGCAGAGGTGACAGTTTATGTGTACGGATCATGTAGACAGAGTCCTACAGGAACGAATCAAGTAGGTTATGCAGTAGTTATTGATAATGGAATTGTAGACGCCCAACCCCTGCAGCATAACGTGTCTGCTCAAGCAGCAGAATAGATAGCCTTAACACGTGCTTGTACTCTAGCGAAAAACTGATGTGTGGACATTTATACCGATAGTCAGTATGTTGTCTGTACAGTGCATGTTTATGAGCAGCGGTGGAAGAATAGGGGAATGATAACATCCACCGGTAACCCGATTAATCATGCGCAATTGATCTTGAATGCATTAGATTCCATTCAGTTACCCACTAAAGTAGCTAATTGTAAATGTGCAGGTCATAGAAAGCAACAGGATAACAGTAGGAAAGGTAAAGCACGAGCTGATGCAGCTGCAAAACAAGCAGCCTCACAGTTGGAAAGTGTCTGTTTGAATGAGGAATGACAATCCTCAGACATTCTAGATGTAGATATGATACAAACAATGCAAACATCAACTACGAAAGCAGAAAAGCCGACGTGGGTATGACGAGGAGCAATCCTTGAAGACGGACTGCACATATCCACAGTGAGAAAGCCAATATTAACGTCTAATGTATTCAGATATGCGGCTTTGTGGAGCCATGGGTAGAGCCATGTCTCAACAGGGGGGATGGTACAGTTGGTCAACAGAATACCCCTAACATACGGAATTAGGAACCACATACAAACATCATGAGCAGCGTGTCACATTTGCAGTAGACAGCATGCACAGGGAGCATTTAAACCGAAGGGAGTGAGTTTACCTACACCACCATAACCGTTCCGTACTATTTGTATGGAGTTCATACATCTGAATAAATGTGAAGGGAAGAAATACTGTTTAGTGATTACACATATATATAATCAAAATGGGTAGAAGCATTCCCAACCATGAATCCGGATGCAGCAGCAGTGGCAAAGGTGCCAGTAAAATAAAGTATCCCTAGATCTGGCATACTGTAAAGAAGCTACAGTGACAATAGAACACATTTAGTGAACCAGACAATCACGCAACCTGGGGGATTATTTTGTATTTCCATGAATGTAAATTGCATGTACAACCCACAGTCAGCATGACTGCTGGCGCGGTACAATGGGATCCCGAGAAATAAGTAGAGGAGGTTGGTGGGTGACACCCAGACGAGTTACATTTGCTGTCTACCTCTAGCATTGCTGAGCATGACAACAGTTCCAAATGTAAAGTGTTGCACCCACTTCAAGTAGTATGTGGAAAGGCATATTATGTGCCAGAGTGAAAGCTGTCATGCCTGCAGAGCCGGAGGTCGATGGCTCATTAGCAGGTGACATGAGAGGATTGTTAACCAATAACACTGTTTTGCAGTTAAGTCTTTTACAGATAAAGAGCAAAGCCGGACGCATAGCTGAGACCAGTATCCTGTGTGTATGTCACTGTTATCCAAAGAACATAATTGCCAAGTGGAATGTGTGAAGGTCTGTACCAGCTACTGTTGGCAACGCCTACTGCAGTAAAGTTTGCAGAGAGGTCGTCCTGGGTTCACCTCACAGTTTTCAAACCGGTAAAGGATATCAAGTCTGATTTACATCTTGTAGCTGATATACCATAGAGCCTGAATCACCCGGCCAGACTGTATAACAATACAAAGCAACCCCAAAGACATTTGGTTTACTGTCCTAATGATTATACACCTATTAACCATGTTTCTGTTTACTTTACATTTGCTGGGACCTTACCTGCATATAACTACACGGATACAAATAGTGATACGTGATGAACTGGCCACAGAGTGGCTTCCACACTTGAACACATACCTAGGCATGACGCGTGTGCATGTACAGACTATGAACATTTTAAATTGCTGTGTTTGTACTGCCATACCTACATCATATGGAGGACTTCCGATGTATGTTGTCCCCTTGGGGATAGAATGAGACTTGTGAATATTTACACTTTGATACAGGTTCTGTGAGATCACAGGGCAAAGTGGCACTGTACTTACCTGTTACACAAAAAGTAATTGTATGTTGTCATAAACATGATACAGTTCAAGTTGGTGGGAGTATTTGTAACATAACTGTGTCTTACAAATGTCATTTAACAGCCAAACATCACAGTACTACTTGTAGCACCATTCATTATCTGTATTGAAGCTTCATGAGAACAACGTGGAAGGATGTGCAGAAACATCCTGAATTGTATAAACAGTCCTCTGTTATAGACAGGAAAATGTTACATGCAGAGGTAACCCGCATCAGTAGTAAAGTAGAATATTGTTATGTTGTTTGTGGGAAAAAAGCATATCAATGGTTACCTGAGAATTGGTCCGGCAGTTGTTATTTGGGTTATCTGGCTCCAGTCACATGACATACTGCACAATTGCCTCTGGGTACAAACGAACTATAACACATATAGCTCGAAGAACTGGGAACACAGTCGAGAAACCTACTAATCCAGTGGGTGAAATGGAAGCTGATCTGAAAATCCAGTCTTCTGCAAGAGATAAAGGAATATCGATTCATATGGACTTGAGTGACAGCGTCATAACCTGGGCTGGAACACTCCCAGCTTGTGGAGTAGTGAAATCAATCAGGGAACAGAGGAAGTTGTCAAAACCTGTCAGAGGAATGATCAATGTGACTTTCCGCTCTTGAACTTGTGACTGATGAACTGGATGCAATGAGAACTGTTGTGTCAGAAAATGTAATAGCGCACGACTGCACCCTGGCGGCGAGAATTGGTACGTGTGCGCCTATTAAAGAAGACCGCTGTGTCCAAGTACCACATAAAAAGACCAAAATCAACGCCCACCTAGAGGTAATACAGCAGGTGTCATCCATGGCGGAACCAGGCCCAAACCCACTGACGAACCATTTCCACAAACCATTTGGTGGATGGGGTTCAGTCATACTGAATATCATGATTGCCATTTGTGTGGTTCTGCTCATATTGGGAGCATGTGTCTGTTGTGGGATACTTTGCATGTAAGTATTAGTCAGGGACTCTGTCGACGTATCTGTACCCGAGACTATGTATCAAGACCTGTAGTGGTATTTGTCAATACAAAATGCAATCCTTCTTGAAATGTACAACAAATTACTTGCCTAGTTAAACGTTCCAGAGAGGAAGAGGCTAGTGAATGAAATAATGTTGTATATGTTTCTGGATAGAATAGAAGCAATCAAAGGAGGGAGAATGTTAGCAAAATACATATTTAAACATATATATGACGTGCTACTTTAGAAGCAAATAGTGTATAATGCATATTATTCTATCTTACAATATGGCAGTAGAGCATATCATGCATGTAATTGCCTGTAGTGTAGCTGCAGTGTGATTGAACCCTGACCCTGGCAGTAACCAGTGCAGCAGGTGTATGTCATTCAGCATTAGTCATCTGCTCGGTTAGAGAATAATAAATGTATGTACAGGTATATTTGTCATCCTTCCACTGAGGAGGATGGGCTTGTGAGCTCTATCTAACACAGAGTACAGCTGCTCACCAGAGAGGCAAAGGAACCTAGTAGGAAATGAAGTGACGACCAGATCTGAACAGTGTTGGAACCGTGACAGAGCAAAATTTACTGAAGTACATACTAATTGACTATGTGGCTCGCAAGGCTGTGCTATCCTCATGGGAAAACATTTAATAAGCATTACCTTAGCACTGTTGTAGGAATACAATATTGTGGACTATAGTGATGTAAATGCCCTGTGACTGACCACATCATTAATGTATGCAAAAGATGATTGTAAACACAATACTCACACAGCTGTAACATGTATAGAGTAAAGGAAAACTCTAAACTTGTACTGCATAGTTATTTGCCTCCTGCTGCACAGTAGTAAAACGTTGTTAATGTCAGCTTCCTGTGTTATTGACTGTCATTTTGAAAAGACGAATGAGTGTTACAGTTTGATTTAAACAACGTAATTGACAGATGTGTATGTTCTAGCATGGGAATAGGTCAAGCCAACCATCACAATGTCCATGTGTACCACATACAAACAGCCAGTAACACGCAGTAGTAGTGCATGAAGGCATACATGACTGTGGGAATAGTACAGGACATATGGCACATGCCAAGTGCAGATGCATGACACAAACCCCAGGATGGGTGTCCCTGCAAAGAGGAACATGTGCCAACCACACCTCCCACAGATGTACCAGCAATAAAAACACATGCCAAACACACAGAAACACTACCGTCCAACACACGACTGCAACGGAGCCTGGTCAGACACCAACATGAAGCATGCACAAACAGGGACTTGTGTAATATTTGCCTTAACACCCGCCCATAGGCCAAAGAAGAATAGAATGGACATATGCATGTAATGTTGTGAAGGATGTGTGGTAGTCCTCAGTATCACAGTGTTAGGGACACAGATACACTGTCATCAACTGTGACGTATGTGCACTGTAGACAGCATACCTGCAAGTAATACAGAGGACAATCATGTGCCACAGAAATATACACTGGAGAAAGAGGATAGGGGATAGACAAGTGTAAATGTGACAAACTATGAATATAGGTTCATACGTCCATAGGTACAGGGTAGGCCATTGTCCCAGGTTCAGCCATAACCCTACACCATAGGTAGGATGACTTTGCCAACCTTCTGTGCTTCAGATAAAATAATCATGATATTGCTGTACCTCCGTCAAGCAGTGATAATGATGTAATCCCTGGCCTATACCTGCAATTCTCCATCCAATGGACAACATACCCGTGAACAAGGCTAGGAAGGATCTCTGTCTCACATGTACTGTGATGTAGATCCACAGCATTGTGAGTGTCTGGGTGATATATGTGTCACTCAAACACATCCCATTAATGACCGTGACAAGGTTCATGTCACCTGCCCCTGCGGTTCTGAGGGATGCAGATACAGTAGGTGAAGCATACACATGACATATGGGTTGACATGGCCTCGTATGTCAGGCACAGGTCAACACTAAACAACAGGTATGTGACTTAATGGGGCAGGGGTCCTACAAGTGGGGCAGCATTACACAAAACAATGTCATCCTGCATCTGTACGACAATTAACCTATGAGGCCTCCCCAGCTGCTGTAGGTGTATGGTCAGATAAAGTCTGAATGGGGCAATGTAGTAAATCATAGGTGTAACACGTAATGGGTACAAGGAGACAATCACCTAGCCTGATGTAGATGTGAATCCCTGCACAAACAGGTGGGCAATGTAGAAGTCCCACAGAACCACGATAGCAATGTGTGTGTTGAACGAATGGTGACCGACAAACTCTGTCCCCTGATCCCTGGTAATCACCCCTGTGCTCAGTGGACAGCCACCTATATGCTGGACAAGGGTGACCTAGTACTTCTCCACAGGTATGATGTTGCATTACTTAGCATTTAGCCGTGGGACATGTCCCTGACAGCAGATATGCATATCTGGGAGGCCCCTTCGAAGGATATCTGTGTCAGATGTCCGTCCCACTATGGCACCTGTTTTGCAGTCATCTACAAACAATGTTGCCCATAACACCCCTGTGTGTGCCTGTACCGTGGAAATGTAGATGTATGACAGGAGTGGACCCAGGGAAGGGCCCCATGGGACACCAATTGCGACCGGCAGTAGGTCTGACATGCTGCCATCAACTATGACCGTGTGGGTTGTGTCACATAGACAGTTTACAACACATTCTGTGATGTACATGTTCACATCCCAGCCAATGGGTTTATCAACAATACCTGAGGGGGGTAATGTTATGAAGGCCTTTGCCAGGTCGAGGTAGGCTGTATGGACTGCAAGACCCCCATCAATGGCCTCGGTGACTGTCCCGAAAATGTCAACCATGCTTTAAAGGCATGAACCGCCCCTGAACAAGACAAACCGTGTTGGATGCAAAGTATGTATGTCCCCTATGCGTTCATGTACGAGCCGCAGTATGATCCCTCCCCATGTCTTTGCAGATAGGTCTCCTCATGGTAATGGGACAGTAATAACCAGGCTCAGTGGAGGCATTGGCCCTGTGAAGTGGGACTACAGTTGCCATGCGACACAACCTGGGTACGTTACCTGAGGTGAGGCTACAAAGAAATAGCTGTCCTAACTGTGGGTCTAATTCCTCAATGAGATAGTGGAGTACACAGTCGGGTCACCAGCTGGTCTCATGGATGCTATGTCCACTACCCTGGAGAGAGCATGTCCCACCTGTGTGTCACAGAACATTTGGTGACCACAAACCGCTGGTACAGACATCTCCTCATGTGTGGGGGAGGGTGTGGAGATGTCCTCACTGGACATGTCAGCCCGTATGTTGGCAATGTGTGTATGTTGAGTAAACTCCACCTCTTTGTGAACCCAGTCAGAGCATATGTGGGAGTGACCTCCCAGGTGTCGAGCATAGCAACTGAAGGTGGTATGATTGTCAGCCAGGTCCATGTAGGTATATCTGTGGAATGTGCCCTGGACCATGGCATGACAGTGTGTAACTCTACACATATGATGACCAAGGGTGTCATACCTCACAAGGTGTCTGCTCCACCTTGTAGTAGCCACCTCCTCGTGTTGTACAGCCTGTGTATGGCTGGGGTACACCACACCGGATGCTTGGCATTGGTACAATGAACCACAGTTGGGTAAGTGAATGCCTGGTTCATGCAGTCCTGTAGGTACTGGTAGATGGCAAATGTGATTGATGCAGTGGCTGCAGTACTGTCGACCAGTGGCTCAGGGTCCTTAAAGGAGACCACAGTAGTGTGCAGAATTGTGAAGTCTTCCTCTGAGCAAGCAATGTGTATGGTAACTGGCAACACTCACAGCAACGGATGCCAATAGCAGAAGCCAATGTCCAAATAACACAGATTAACTTCTGCATGACAATATGTCTTATCATACATGTATTGACACGTGTCTGCTAATTACAATTGCAAATGGCCGGTAAGATTGGTCTAAAGTTCCCGTGATGTCCACAGTCTGGAGGTGTTTTTCCGACAATAAAGTGGCGATACCTCCCAACCGTGACCTCTGGGTATTAATTAAAGTGGTTGTTAACCTGCAACATTGGATGTACACCATTGGGTTCTGGTGTCGGAAAACATGGTTCCTGTAGCACTACACAGTATGGGTAGTCAAGCAGACATCCGCGAATGTTGAACACACAGCATCAGTGAAACCCACTGGCCACAAGGACACAGTCCGACAAGCTCTACACTTTACATATGCACAGTGGTGTCCATTGTAGGACCCAAAAATTGTCTAAAGGACAGCGTGCCGGCTTATTTCATCACCTACGTGAACTCATTGTCGTCACCATGTCACAGGTACACATATGCACCGCAAGCGTGTTTAATGTTGATGATAGCTGTCCATGAAAAGCAGCACATATGCACAGAAATACCCAGGGTACCGGGTCCATAGAACTGCGTCCACATCACAGTCCCGCACACATGAAGGATGTGTAATGGGTACTGTCGACTGTTGCAGTCAAGGGATTCTGGGTATGTAGACTCTGGGCTCGGTGTTGTTTCGCAGGCAATCCTTTGTCCCGCCCCGTGGGAGGGATGTGTGCGTAGCACCTGCC
>NC_056740.1:435265571-435442600 GCF_019279795.1 Protopterus annectens | reverse complement strand
GTCAACACATTGCACAGTCCTCAGTCATGTGGCCCCTCATGCTCGCTATTTGCTTACATACACTACATGCTGTCACAGAGTACTGTCCATGCCTACATATACCACATCTACATACCTGGCAGCATTGTAGCTCAACCTACTCATACTGCTAACAACCATACAGGTGTCAGTGTGGCAGATATATCATGTAGATGTCATTGCATCAGTTACATCACACATAGTGCATACACATCACCTTTGCATAGTGACAGTCATGCACTGTGTATCACATGGATACTGTCCCCATACATGCATATCACATTGTACATGGTTGCTGTACACACACATGCCCCACATGGTGCTGTGGTTGCCATATTCCACTATGGCGTGGGTACACATGTGCAGGGCCACACATTTCTGGACTGTATGTCTAGCTGATACATTGGGTGCACTTGTACCTGTGCCATACACACATGTACATGCGGGCAGTGTTACAATAACACGTGTGGTGTACCTTACACAATGGATACAACTTTACATGTCACAGTATAGTCATGCCGTGATGTCTACCCAGCTCAGACAGTTTACATATGCAAATGACAGTCGTGAAACACATCTGTACTCACCTGCATACCACTAACACAGGGGTGTCATCTACTCTGGCATGGGCCATGTTCTCCACATTACTGATGCATGTAGTACTCCTACATGGCGTTTGCAGTGGGCAGGGTGAATGGAGCACTCCTGCATGTGCGCACACATGCCACATTGCTCAGCCTGGGCGTCTGTGTGACCTCCGCAGACTGGACACACACCGTGCTGTGGGACATAGGTCCTGTGCACATCCCACAGGGATACACTGTGTCACTGGTCAAGTGATAGCTCCCTTGCTGGTAGGGTGACACAGACCCATGGTACCACCACAGCGGAAGTACTGTATAGACATACAGTTGACATCCACCTCTGCTGTTCAGTGGACATTACTGTGGGGGGGTGACACTACTGTGTACATTGCACATGTGTTTACACACGGCCCTGCCGGACATCATTGTTGCACACATTGCACCTGCTACAGAACGTTTGGACACGGTTACTTGCTGTTCCCTCCATTTGGTACCTATTCTGCTACTACTCTGTCCCATATGTGCAGGCCATACATATCCTGTTTATGTACATAACATTAGGCCATCCCTCCATCATGCATGCTATGCCTGTGATACTGTATATGATTTCTGAACATATCTATCATGACAGCTTTGCATTACACATAATTGACATGGTCACCCCTACTGCGAGGCATACGTGCCGCGTCGTGCGCACATTCCGTATGACATGGACGGTATATGCCCATACACATGTGTGCTGTGACACTATACATACATGTCCTATCCCCTGCTGTGGCACTTCATTGTTGGCTATCCACTGCCAGCATCAGCGTGGGTGGTGGCATTGTTCTGTGTTTGAAATCCCTATGGTGGACCTTGGGTTATCCCGGCTGTGTACATGTTGTCCCACTGCTGTGCACACGTTGTCCACAGTCGTTGGTATGCTCCGCGGCTTAGCATTACATAACCACCTTTCACCACTCTCTGCCTGATGGACAGGTATCTTCACTTACACACACCATTCACATACAGTGCAGATTCGTCATACGTATCATGCGTTACACACCAGTACATCTCGTGGGTTCGACATACCTTTCTGGCCTTTGTTTCTGTATTCGTCACTACTTGCTTGATACTCCTTGTTTTGTCTTCACTATTTGTTCGGTATGAACATACGGTTTGAATATCCGGGGAGTCTTCCTTATATTCGTCGTTACCTGAGGCATGTGGGTTCATCACGCCAATAGCTGTTCCTCGGTGTGTACTTATGCGCATATCACCAGTGATCCTCCTCCATTAGATGCGTTCAGCGTCGGAACTAGGCCATGGTTCATTCCTCGTGTGGGCGTTGGTTATTTGCAATACCTTAGTGGGGATGGTATGTATTGTATCATGTTTGTGTGACTGCATCCGCTATGTGTGGTGTCAGGTACATTTCGCTGTGGTGTTAGCCGTGGATTGTGTGTGTTGGGTATGGTATTTGGTTAAACATGTGGGTGTCCGTGTCCAGGCGGCGTCTGTCGATGGCGTTGTGCATTCAGATGTGTAACATAGCTGTTATATTCCTGTACACAACGGATGCAGGGATGCATCAGCTGCTGCTAGTGTTTCCCACGTGGCTTGTTGCGGGTATGCCGCTGTCATTGACTGCCTGTATGTTTTTGCTACGGTTTCTGCTGGTATCCCTTTGATATGTGCGATGGGGTATATCTGCGAATGTGGGTGACGGGTACGGGGTGTGGGTCTTGCATTTATACATACACGATATGCTTGTGTGTGTGCTCCATCCCTGCTTGGGGAGCTGCAGGTTACCTGTCTGTTGTTCTGGGACTGTTTGTTTTGTTGATGTCGTGTGGTGTCGGTATCGCCTGCATGTGTGCTTCCTGCACGTATTCCTCCTTCACATCGGTTATATATCTGCGGTTGTTATGCGTGCCTACTATCCATTGGCATTTTGTCACTGATAGTTACGGTGATTGTGGTCCTGTACTTGGGACGGCCTGTATGCTACCGGTTGCCTCCTATTCCTGTGGCTTGCTTACTTAACAGTCGTGGAACACACAGCGGTATTTACGGACGGTAGGTGGCCACGATCGTTGCCGGGATAGCACATGTGTATTTTCGCCGTACATGCCTGATGCTGTGTAACGTTGCCGACATATCCTGTTGAGTCTACCATATGGCCGCCATACATACGGTCATGGTTTGTACATGCGTCCTTTGAATCTCCTGTTGGCTATGGTCCTGTGGTACATTCTGGGACATTTCCACTTTGCATCGTTTTACGTCGCCACGCGCCTAGCCACTGAGGAGCTGTCACTACTACTTTGTGGGTACTGCTGTACATACGCCTATGTTTCCTGTACTGTATGCCTACGCATGTTATTCCTCTCCGCCTGTGACATGTCACCTACATACACATTTTACAGTGGCACACACATTACACACACAGCGGAACACACGACAACCTCACCTCACACATACACATATTGCCGCCATAGCTCTCACCCTTCCATTTCCAAAATGAGGGACACACACCTTCATAATATGGGACAAATGGGCAAAATGTGGAACACATACTAATGGCTTACTAACAACTTCAGCTAAGAAGGTCATAGGATGGTTAAAATATGCTGATTTACTTATAAAGAGGAACCTTTAATGAATTAATATGATTAATTTCTATTTACCAGGATTTCATTTCAATAAATTCCTAACAATGAATGTGTGACAGAGTATTTCAATGTGGAACTTTGAGGAACTTCGAGGAACATGAACTGTTTTAGACCCCAAATGAGGTACGTTCCTCATAATGACGTACACTTGAGAGGTATGATTGCCGCTTTCGCACCGACGGTTTCACACAGTACCTACGTTGACCGCATCGCCGGTGGCGGTGTGTACCTCCGCATCCATATCCTATGAATATGACACGCACATATCCCGTTACTGTACCGTGGCCTGCCGATCATCCCGACCCGCAGATATGCATTGATGCAGGTTGACATTTCCATGGCTGGCGTTCCCTGCACTGCCCACCCTCCCGGATGATCGGGTTGTCGTTCACTATGTTTACTATGTGGAGATTTCGCCTCTTACTTCTCTGTAAACTTGCATCCCTGGGATTCCATATTTACCTGTTGTACCTTATATCTGTGTATGTGTACATATATTTCTACGTGTGTGATGATATCTATCTCCGTATCTGTGTATGCACATAAGTACATATGTGGTCAACTTAGCGAAAGTGGCAGCATACGGCTACACTGTCTGCTGTAGGACCGGCGTGCGGTTGAGGTGTTGGCGTTCCATGCTCCGCTGGCTATTGGGTGTGCAGTGTTTGGGCGATACCTATGTTGGAGTCACACATACGTCCGCCCATACGGTACACATTACGGGCAGACATGTTTGTGTGGCGTCCATTTCACTGTGTGTGCAGGTAGGGAGGTGTCAGTCCATGGGGCCTACGCTGTCACAGTATGTGCTATACGTTCCCTTTGCCAAGGCATAGGCATATTGGGTACGCCTCCGTCTACCTACTGGGGCTGGCACAGTGTGTTCATGGCGCTGAACGCCCTGTGCCTGTGCTTGCCTTGGCAGTTGTGGCGGGCTTGGTGGCCCTACACCATTATGTCCCTGCAGCAGCTGTTTCCGCAGAATCATATTGTGTAGCATACAACATACTATGAATATGTGGGCACATGTGCCTGGAGAGTACTGCAAGGCTCCACCGGCTGTATCCAAGCACCGGAACCGTGATTTCAACATCCCAAACACACGCTCTATGATTATTCTGGTTTGTGCGTGTGCCTCATTATGGCGTTCTTGCATGTGTGTGTGTGCATTTCTGATGGGTGTCATCATCCACGGCTCCAGTGCATAGCCAGCATCCCCCACAAGGTGACCTTGTGTGATGTCCCCCCTGGAAAATACCTGATACAGCTGTGAGGCATGCCAGATATGGGAGCCGTGGTAGCTTCCAGGGCTGCCAGCACACACATCCATGATAATGCCCTGCGCATTGCACACGACCTGGCAATTGATGGAGGGGTATCCCTTGCGGTTTATGTAGCGTCTACCCTGCTACCCGAGCGGTGACTTGATTTCTATGTGCGTACAGTCTATCGCACCCAGTACCTCTGGGTATTGTGCCACACGGTGGAAGTGGCATATTGCTAGCCAACTCCTCCTGAGATCTGGGGAAGTTTATATACTCATGGGCGTAATAAGTAACATGGCATCCAGGAACTGGTGTAGTACCCTGGATGCTGATGCCTGTGAGATGCCCATTATATCCTCGGTTGGCCTTTGAAAGGTAGCTGTAGCCAGTATTCGCAAGCTCACACATACCTTTGTGTCCACTGGGATGGGCTCCCCTCTGTTGTCTCTTGTTCTCAGGCGTGGCCGGCACAGCTCCACTATTTGCTGTAACGTGTCCCTGTCCACCCTGTAGCGCTCTACTATCTCCAGGTCTTGCAGCCCCTGGTAGGTCACCCTTGGTCTGAACACTCTCCTTCTCCTATGAGGCCTACGGTAGTTGTCGGCACCCTCCTCCGCAACTCCGTCTGTCTCTGACACATACCTATGCATCACGGCCACGGCGGCACCCAGCATATACATATTAAAAGTTCCCCGTGTGTTTACACCCTACGGTGCGGCATTTGGGAAATCGGGCTGTGTGTTGTGTGCATTCACACTTTATACTGTTGTGCTGTATACCCGGTGATGTCATTGGGTGTGTCTGTGCAGCCGTATCTGTGGATTATCTTCAGTGTTTTACCGTTGCAACTGCGACGGTATTGCCTTTAGTGTTACATTACAGTTGCCTGCATTGGCGTAGCTTTGCATCTTACATTACTGTTTCTGCACGTTGCACCTACTATTGCCTGCAGTGCATCCTGCAGGCACATGGCATATGATGCATTTTGTCTGCCGCCGCCGTTATGCTACCTCTGTACTTGGCTGTGCTATTTCGGTTCTTTGCTCTTTGCATTTCTACTACATCCCCTACTATCTTTGCATTCCTATGCCTCCCCTTTCCCGTTTTGTGGGAGTCTGCAGGCAGAGTTGTCAGCTGCCGCCGTTTGCCCTTCCTGGATTGATTGGTGTTGATTGCTCATTACGGCTCCAATTACACTGCTTCGCATTTCCTCATATTCTCCGCTTTACCTTCCTATATCCGTGGTTGTTGACGGGGAGGCCGTCACATGACTGGGTTGGGGAACGTTGTCATCCTCGTGCACATGCATCTGTGCGCGCATTATGTACTCTCAGCGCATCTATTTCCTCACACGCCGGTCCTGCTGCTGTGATGTGCATTGTACAGCCCATGTTTGCTGGCCTGCAATGTGCTTCCTCCTACAGTGGCACACCCCTCTGCGATTGACATGTATTCCGTGTAGGCCACTCCTCGGTATACTACCGCTGCGCCGTTTGCTCCATCCTTACACCGGCGCCGGTTTTGTGATTCACTATTATCTGCCTCATTTGCATGGCATTGACTGCTAATACATGGTTACGGCGCCGAACACTGCCGCCACTCCTTGACAACCCTTGCGCTGGGGTTGAGGCTTTCCATACATACTATGGTGTGTGGTGGCTGTGCAGCTGATGTGTATTATACTGCTCTTTTAGGACATTTGTCATATTATTTCATTGTTTTGCACCTTCTGTGCACATATCCGGGGGTTCTGCTGTGGTTTCTGCGTACATAACATTTATGTCATTATTTACATTTTGTGCATGTTTTCTTTGGACATTCTCGGTGCCTCTCGCCATTGGCATATTGCACCTGTATGATACCTGACGTTGACAGCCTTCCATTACTCCTTGGTCATGTTTGGGTAAATGTAAACTGTTTTTCTTGGTTTACATTTCCGTGCCCTTACGCTACGCCTGCGCCACTTCGTGGATCGATATTTGCCTTCATTTGCATGGTGCAATACCGCACACAGTGTGTTTAGCATACCTACGCCGGGGGCGGCGCAGGTCCGGCGCACGCCGGTAGTGCACGTGGGATTGGTTCATACCTGAATCGCTCGGTGGCCATATTTGGCTTTATCACGCCGATGCTATGCGGGCGCCTGGCGCCAGGTTCATGAATCCCGGGGTTTGATTTTCATTTTCTAGTAATTGCCTTTTTGGCCGTCACCAGAATTAAACTTAACAAGGCCTTACTATGTCTACGCAATTCAGATATTGTGTCCCAGCTCAAAAGAATCATTTTCTTAGTTACGACCATTTGATCACCCAATATTCATGACAGAGTACTCTGTAGGGAATATTTAAAATTCTGCCAGCTCATTATACTCCCATAACATATGTTACCGTTTATCTCTTTCTTCCCCATCACACCTCCATTATTTGCCATCTACTTGAGGAAAAGATCTCTGGAGTTTGCTTGGGGTATACAAATACCTGTGCAAGTATTTCCAAGCAAAAATCCTAAATTGTCTAGATTTTGTTGCATACTTGGCAGCCATATATATGTCCTCCCATTGTTCCCTTGAAAATTTCTTATCCAGTCTCTCTTCCCAATCTTTTCTAAACTCCAATGATTGATTCCAATAGTTATCATGCAATGTTTTACATGCCCTATAAATTATCCCTTTTTAACAGAAGCTTATGATCCAGATTCAGCTATAAACTCTAGCAGAGAAGGTCTTTCCCTTAGGCATCCTCTATCTCTTCCTCTTTACCTATACTCTGATATCAGTCCCTCACAGGGAAGGCAGTCTCTAGCCTGCAGTCCAAATGTCTTCTTGGCCTCTTCCATTATATTACCTTCCTCCTCTAGTTATTTTCTCCCAATACCCTGCCAGTTTTCTCCAGTAAATTCCAACCCCCTCTTGCCTGCTCTCTGTACCCCTAATTACAGTCATCCCTATCAGCAAAATCTCCTTTTTCCATTCTTGTGTTGGCTTAGTTCTCAGAATACTTTCTGCTACTTTATAAATATAATATTCTGTATGGCTGTTGTTGTTCAACTTAAGGATTTGCATCCAAAATCCTACTCTCTCCTTATTTCTTGAATTTCCCCATTTCATCATCATCCCTTTCCACTTTGAATTATAGCTTTCCATTTGTGTTATGTGTATGAGCCTTAATTGTGTAGCTCTAAAATATCCCTTCAAAATAGGTAATCCTACAGTCTTTGTTTTGTCTCCATTAATTTTATATTCTCAAAAGACTTGAAATTGTCTCAAAATGTTCAATAACACTGACATGTCCTTTCATGGTTTTACAAGATACAAAATAATATTGCCTGCAAATAAAGCCAACCTTTCTTGATTATCACACCAATTATATCCTTGAATTTCTGAGTCCCTTATTTTCTTAGCCAATGGCTCTAAATATAAAGCAAATAACAAAGGGGAAAGAGGACACCCCTGTCTGGTTCCTCTGTTCAGACACAAGTTATCCCTCTTTAATTCTTGACTCTGATCCATCAGATATCCTCCTAATTAAGCGTATTATTGTATCAAGGAATGCAAATACTTCAGTTGTCCTACTAATAAAATCCCAGCTTACTCTGTTGAATGTTTTCTCTGCATCAAGACCCACCAACAACAGCTGCATTTTCTTATATTCTACCTTCCTCTGGATCATTAATGTTCTATTAATTTTGTCAAATGTTTATCTCCCATCCACAAAACCAACTTGACCCATATCTGTCAATTCTGGCAACACCTTTTCCATCATTTTAGCAATTATAAATATAAACACTATAATCATGATTTAAAATTGAAATGGGTCTATGTGAAGCTGGGTCTGATGGGTTTTTAAAACAAACCACATGAACAGGATACAGGATACAGCTGATTTATTCCGGTACCTCGGCCCAACAGCCTTCAAAGGAATAAAGTTCAAGCCACCAGATGCATTATATATACTGGTGCTACCCAACAATCAACAATTAAACAATTAAATATGATTGAAATGGTATTAAACAACTCCAGAGAGTTAAAGATACAGACACAATTGATGGAATTTATACAAATATGAAAAACACTTAAAGCTTAAATACATTGAATTACTCATTTTAACACACAAGAAAGATACTATTAAATGTTTAAATTTACTTCCAGATTCAAACCTCGAGGTTTTAAAGTACCATATTTCAAAATGAATCTGCTTTCTAGATTTAATAGACTCTGCTGAAAATTACCTCCATAACATACATTGGGTTTGGCTAAAGCACAAAAAATAATGAGTCAATAGACCCATTATGTACTGTGTGAAAATGTTCAAATATAGGGCTATTTATCCTAGCATTACGAACGTCGCCAATGTGTTCTAATACACGTATTTTTAATTGGCGTTTAGTCTGACCTATATAATATTTTGGCAAGTCGTAGCTCCTTTTGTCCACCAAAAAATTCTGCAGCTTTAAGGACATTTGAGAATGTCTTATGTAAAAAGGCAGAAATTGAATATGCTAGCTTTTTGAAACAGTATTTTTCCTTCAATTTAAGCAAGCCTGAATGGCATGCTTTGAAGAATATGAAGGAAGCTTCAAAAAAGTATGCTTTTTGTGTTGCAGATAAAGGGGGCAAGTGGGTAGTTATGAACAAATGTCATTATTTAAAAATGAATTATGATTTACTATGTAATAATTACGTTTATGTTGAATTGCCTAGAAATCCCATTAATGATTATAATTCTTCTCTTTTGGAAATTCTTGAGAGAGGTGAAAGGTTGGGTTTTCTGAGTAACAAAGATGTTAAACATTTATATGTGGCCAATCCTAAAGACCCCACTTTTTATGCTATACCAAAAATACACAAAAATATCTCTGACCCCCCTGGTCGCCCTATTGTGTCCTGTTGTGGTGGTTATTTGGAGTTTGTAGGAATTTTTTTAGATAGCATTCTAAAAGACCAATTGAAATATGTTGCTTCTCATATTACAAATACAAACCAATATTGTGAGATGATTAAAAATTTCGAATGGGACTCCAATTTTTACTGGGCTACGGTCGATGTAAAGTCCTTATATACTAACATTAGTAATAAATTGGGTTTGGAAGCCATAATGAAAATTTTGGGTGAAGGTCCACGCACATCTTTTGTTGTTTCTCTTTTAGAGTTTCACTTAGTCATAACTATTTTGTATTTAACAATAAAGTATTTCTTCAAGTAGATGGGACTGCAATGGGAGCTAGCTTTGCTCCTACTTATGCAATTTTGTTTATGTCATTTTTTGAAATTAATTTTTTATACACTTTGGAATTTTTTCAAAGAAATGTTGTCTCCTATTACAGATTTATTGATGATTTAATTTTTATTTGTAGAGGAGACGTTTCAGATTTTGACAAATTTATGGTAGATCTTCACCAAAATAGGTTTGGTTTAGAGTTCACACGTTATTAACAAACATGAAATCCAATTTTTGGATATTTTGTTATATGTGGATAAACAAGGAATTGTCCAATTTAAACCATATAGGAAGGAAGTAGCCTCTAATAATTTTTTGCATGCATCTAGTGCACATCCTATGCATCTTATTGAGGCGCTTCCTTATGGTGAATTTAAACGAACATATGAACACACTTCTGAACATAGGCTCTTGAAATCTGAATTTGACAATGTTTGTAAGAGATTGTTGAATAGGGGTTATTCTGAGATTTCAATTAGGAAGAATCGTGTAAGATTTGATTCTAATTTAAAGCATCATGTTACAAAGTTATCTTATATTAATCCAACTCAGAAACAGGTCGATATCAATGATAGATTATTTTTTGTTACTAAATACTCTCTATTTTCGGACACTTTATGTAACATTGTGAATTTCTTATGGCCTATTGTTCATAAAAATGAGGAGATTGGGCATCTTTTTCCTGAACATGTTTCCTTTTCATATGGCAGATATGCAAATCTTAAGGAAATTCTTAAACCTAGACATTTGCTATGTGATGCTTCTTTGTCGGATTCTGACATTCAACATGGTATGTTTAAATGTGGCAAATGTAAGATATGTGTGAGGGTGAAAAATCTATCAGGTAGTACCATTAATGGGGTTAAATATTTTGCACAAAATAATTTTAATTGTAGTTCCTGTGGTGTAGTTTACATTATTGGTTGTGACTGTGCTTTGCCAAAATATTATATAGGTCAGACTAAACGCCAATTAAAAATACGTGTATTAGAACACATTGGCGACGTTCGTAATGCTAGGATAAATAGCCCTATATTTGAACATTTTCACACAGTACATAATGGGTCTATTGACTCATTATTTTTTTGTGCTTTAGCCAAACCCAATGTATGTTATGGAGGTAATTTTCAGCAGAGTCTATTAAATCTAGAAAGCAGATTCATTTTGAAATATGGTACTTTAAAACCCCGAGGTTTGAATCTGGAAGTAAATTTAAACATTTAATAGTATCTTTCTTGTGTGTTAAAATGAGTAATTCAATGTATTTAAGCTTTAAGTGTTTTTCATATTTGTATAAATTGCATCAATTGTGTCTGTATCTTTAACTCTCTGGAGTTGTTTAATACCATTTCAATCATATTTAATTGTTTAATTGTTGATTGTTGGGTAGCACCAGTATATATAATGCATCTGGTGGCTTGAACTTTATTCCTTTGAAGGCTGTTGGGCCGAGGTACCGGAATAAATCAGCTGTATCCTGTATCCTGTTCATGTGGTTTGTTTTATCAACTTGTTGCTGTTGTTGGTTGCTGTTTCTGATGGGTTTTTACCAGCTTTAGGTATTACAGCCACCACTACTTTCTTCCAGGATGTTAGTGCTTCCCCTCTTTTTAAAATACTGTTGAACAAAACCTTCCAAATCTTCATCACATTCCTCCCCCCTTGATATCAAACTTCCACAAGAATACTGTCTGTTTCTGGAGACTTTCCTCCAGACTGATTATACATCACTGTTTTATCTCACCTCCTCCTATCTTAACTGTTAATTATTGAGCCTCATTTACCTCTAACCTTGGCATACTTAAGTCTTCCATACATATTTCCATTTGTGCTCTTCTTGATTTCCACATTTCTCTATTTTATACAAATTGTCTTGAAATTTCTGAAATATTTATAATACTACTACAGGATCTCTGGTTATTTTTGTTGTTATATGCTCCCTGAGTTCAGCAACAATCCTTTCTATTTTCTGTTGCCTAAGTCATTGTGCTAAACATTTTTGAGCTCTGCAGTTATTATCAGCAAACAGTTGCTCAACAGTAATCCTTCTAAACTCAAGCATATTTCCCAGGTACTTCCTTATTTTCTCTTTAACATTCTGCAGTTGCACCTCTTCTTGTTTTGTGAAATTCTCCTTATTCTGCCATAATTTAACCTTTGTAAGCCCCCTAGATAATTTTTTGTTACTTCTTAACCATATCTCATTTTCTTTTATTTCTACCCTATTTTTAAATTTCTCTTTCATTTTTACTCACTCTATACTTCTAAAAAAATTTCTATCTTCCTGAATAATGCTCGAATAATTTGCATTACCCATTCCTTAAATTCCTTTCTTTTTAGCAAGTAGGTGGCAAAGCACCAGTGTCTCATTTTTACTTTATTACCCTATATTTTTGTCTTTGTTTTTATTGGCATATGATCTGAAATAGTTAGTGGATGTGTGTTGAAGCTTTCAATTAAAGGCACATGTTCCTGTGGAATACAATTTCTGTCTAGTCTAGTCCAGTCACTGTATTTTGGGGAATAATGAGTAAATTCTCTCTCTCAGTTCCTACTACTGAATTCATATCTTCCATACCAAATATTTTCATACAATTCTTCAGAAATCTACCCTCTTTTTGTTATATTTTTCCGTCTAGGTCCCCAGCTACATTCTCCCTGTTGCAAATCAAGTTCCAGTCCCCACCTAAGTAATATTCCCTGCTAAAAGCTGATTACGTCTTCCAAAATTTTGATAAGCTCCATAATAGCAGTTTTAGGTGGAATATAAATATATGCTAGCATAATCCATCTACCTTGACGGTAACCCCTTACTATCACAAATCTACTATTATTACTTTTTTCCCTCTTCTATTACTACTGGAGCACCTTTAACAATTAATATAATCACTCACAATTTCTTTTGTTCCTGATATTCTGCTGAATATCAATCCTGAAATCCTTTCTTTATCAAATTCACCTGCTCATTTCTTTCCAGATGTGTCTCCTGCATCATTGCTATTTGCACTCTGCATTTCTTAATATAATTCAATTCTCTTACCTTTCTGTCTATACCTGTGGGGCAATTTATATTCCAAAATAATATTGCTGGTGTAGCCATTATGATAAGCAGTTACTATTCCCACCTATTATACATGACAGCTTTTTTAAATGTCTATTTCCAACTTTTGTGTTACATGCACAGACTAACATTTGTCAAGCTTATCTTTAATACAGTTTTTCATGTCCTCTCCATTTGAACCTATGTCACATTTTTCAAGATTTTTGGTTTTAATGAAAACTCTCAAACAAATACTAAACACATTTCTAGAACACCCCATATCAAATCTTCAAATAACACAAAAACACAAGGTGGGATATAGGGTTTTCATTCCCTCCAAACACTTAACAAAGTCAACAAATGTCCAATATTTCTCAGACACTTTTTCTTGTAAAGTCATATTTCACAATAGTGATTTTTGGTTTATAGTCACATGTTTATTCAGCAATTGCAGTGTTGCTGGTCTTTTTCCTGTTCATCTACATCTCCTTACATCAGACTCTGGTTCATGTCCAAGTTACTCCAAATTCTTCCAGTGAGTGCCTGTGCTTTTTCTATTTCTCAAGCATTTTCCTTTGGAACATTGGAAAATGTTTCACTGGCAAAGTCTCTCTATGAGCTTTTATTATCAGAAGAATGAGAAGCAGGGTCTTCTTCTCTTTGATAGTTCACTTTTTGTTGGGCAAACTTTAGTATTTCTTCCTTAGTATGTTCTGCATCAAAACTGTCCTTGATCCTCCAGGAAAAATATTCTGAAGACAGCTGGCTACAACAGCTTGAATGTTACACCTGCCTCTCAATATTCCCTGATTGCTGGGATACATTTGCTTCTCTTCTGCCTGGTGTACAGTGAACAATCATTTTCCACAAACCCTCTACTGTCTCCAATTTTTATTACTTTGCCCTTCTGTCACAGTTTTGTCAGAATCAACTATTTTAGCATGATTGCATCTTTACTAATACAGGTCTTGGCTGCTTTCTCATGGACAGATTTGGAGCATACACTCAATGTGCCCTTTTAATTAACAAATCCAGCTGCGATATACCAGTCCAGTTGATTATTTGTGCTTTCATACAATTTATATCTTCTGTTCCTTCCAGTTTTTCTGGTACAGCAGAAAATCTCAGGTTTCCTTGTGTACTCTGACCTCTAACTGAACCTTTTATGAAACAGCTCTTGTTGAGAAGTTTCATACTCAGCTAGCTTTTTCTTCATTTTTGACCTCTGATTTTTGCAGTTTTATCATTTCATCTCAATAGCTGCTTAAAATCTTCCATTTCTTTTTCAGTCTTTTGTTATTTGGGTTGATATACTCATTCAGTGTTTCATTTACTTTAAGCAGCTCTGAGTACATTTGATTTTTTTTCCTATGAATAACTGGAAACCATCTCTTGCACCAAAACTGGGGCTTGAACTACTGTTTGCTGAAGAGGTGCAGGATTCTTCCCAGTCAATGTTTTATCTTTACCTTTTATAGTTGATTTTCTTTCAGGCTCTCTGAGTTTCATCTCTGCTGGTATCCAGGCAGTGTACTTACTAGAAAGCTAGTAAATTTATTACCCCTTGTTTCTCATTTTCTTTTTTTCACACCAGTAGAGCTAAAATGTAGCTGTTAATCAGTGTACTGCTATCTTGGAAGTCAATCAAAAGTTTATTTTTGACATCTTCTGAGGGGTTCTGAGAATGCAGACAGCTAACTGCTTAAAAGAGTACCAGTGGCAACAGCCCTGGAAGTAGTATCTATAGGGTCATAAACACATTTTAAACAATGAGTAGTGATTTGAGAAATAGAAGAAACTAAACTACACAATGCAGATGTTTCCTTTCGAGGGAAAACTGAATCCAAAATATTCCTCATACTTATCACAATTAGTCAGGATAAACTAACCTATGAGCCTGACAGTTTAGAATTATAAAAATCAAAGTTGCAGAAACATTCACTTTTCCCCAAACTTAAGAAAAGCTTTTCCATTTTTTATCAGAAGGAGAAGGGTTAGAATTAACAAAATGTTTGGCAGCAGCTGTATTTACTAACACCATAGCTGCCTGGTCAGGTGTTGAATGAGTGTATAGAAAAACGTTTAACAATCTATCTGCTTTCTTAGGGGCAGCAGGCTGATTGGTGGAGTATTTACAGACTGTGACAAAACACATCTTCCAGTTCTGACAGTACTGGAGGGATGACTGAGGGTTCTGAAAATTCCAGTTGTAGGAAATCATAATATTTTCCAAGGGACTGAGAGACATCAGTATTCTCCCACTGAAAACCTAGGTTCATCTTGGAAACAGACTCAGAGAAACAGAATTCCTCACAGATATAATTAGATACCACACTTTTCTCAGAATCTGAATCAGAAACCCCAAGAGGAAAAAAAACTGCATCTGTCCCTTCACAATCCCATACAGATACTAATTATTGAATCTCTTCAGGGAAAGAGGAATCCCTTTTTCTTTTACCAGAAACCACTTGACAAGAAGAGTCAAGAACCTGCATGAAACCCTGAGCTAAATCCAATAAATTACTCCTGTCCAGAGTACATGGCACAGAAGAAGATAAATAGTTTTCAGTCTCTTTTTGACATAAAAATTAGGGAAAACCAACCCACTATTGTGAGAATAGGCAAAACATTTAGGCTGACCAGGGGGACATTTCCTGCCCCTTCTCATATTACCAACAAAAGTGGCTCTCCCTTGCCCACTGAGGGCACCCCAACAGCTGCTTTCAAGGTGGCTAGCCCCTGATCCATGGTGCTTGTATGGACCACACCAATGGAATCTGGGGAAAAATGAGTAGTCTGAGGAATCAGCTTTGGCCACAGCAGAGTCAGCCACCTGTTGCTGAGGCAATTACTAGCCTGCTGTGGTGGCAAAGTCTGCAATCTTTTTTTTTTTTTAGTGGTTGCAAGACAGTATGACCAAAGGGCTGGTAGTTTGTTCCACGATCAAGCCAAAAATTATGTTTGTTTGTCGGGGAAGCTTAGCAGCAGCAGTTAGTAAAGCAGTAAAATACCAAAAATGTAACTTTTCTCAGAAAAAATACACAGTAAAAAGTACTTTAAATCCTTCTCCTAGCTCCAAAAAGTAAAATAAACACAGTTTCTACACAGAAAAAAGTAGTGTAGTTTTAAACAGCTTTTAACCACAAAAGTAAAAAAGTGTGCTCCAGTTTAAAGTTTATAATAGTGATGGGGCAGTCAAGGAAATACTTTTTCGTAGCTTAAAAGTACTTTTTTTTCAAAATAAGTTACATTAAACAAGCAAAAAGTAACATGGAAGGTTAGCTGACCTTTGATCCTTAAAAGCCTGCAGAGGAGCACGCTTCTCAGCAGCAATCAGGTCAGCATGAGGTGACTAATGGTTTTGGTGTGTGGAAGTGCCCTGAAGCCTTCTTGGAGGCTGCCCAGCTGTTATGTCCTATGCAGGGTATAACCCAAACAGCTAAGGCTACTGCAGCAGTGATCAAATAACGAACACCAGTAGTTAGTAAAATCAGTACAGTAAACTGTCAGATAACCGGCACCCATGGAGACTGGTAGATGCCGGATAACTGTAGCTTCGGGTTGACTGAGGGTTACTATTAAAAATATAACTGTACCTAACAGTCACCTAAGCTTTCCTCCACATGTTTTTACTCCCCAATATCCCCCTAAATCATTTTTCCATACACAACTATACCTCAAGATTCATATAAACTCCATGTGCTACCAGACCTGTATCATGATATCTAATTAAAGCCCACATTCCATTCCATTGTATACTCAGATCTACGTAAATCCAAAGTCTTTACTTATCTAAACCTTAACACACACCTGAACCAACTTCACACAGTAAAATTGCTTTGTGCCCAGACTTGTATTTTTGTCAGCTCAGCTCAAGTTGCCTGACAATCTAGACATGTGGAAGGTGCCCTAAAGCTTTAGAAGTTGGCCAGGTGTTATATCCTTGTCCAGACATAACCCATATAGCTAAGGCTACTGCAGCAATGATCAATATGATGAACATCATAGCTTTCAAATGTCATCATCAGGGTGGGCAACAAGATATAGTGAGACCATACAACAGGATTCAGGCAGCTGATACAAATAAATATATATTTTCTGTCTTATTTTCTGTCATCCACATGCACACACTCCTTTTTAATTTCTCCAAGTCTTTTAGATTTCTAATACTATTACGGAAATGGACCCCATTCTAAGTCCAAGTATCATTAAATGTCATGAATTTAGTATTGTTTTAATTTTTGATGTTATCTAGAAGTGCACTTCGCAGCACCTACAATGTGCCCAGTAATGACTCCTCCTGCAATTCATATGGAATTACATATATCAGTAACATATCTAAGTCCGACAGTAAATTTTTTTTATAAGACCCATTGCTCCTACTACTATTGGAACTGTCTGGGTATCCTTCTTTCACATTGTCGTCATTTCTGCCTGCAAATCCTGGTATTTTATGACTTTGTGTCTTTGTGTATGTAAGACAATGTAGTCACTGGGTATGCCAACTTCAGTGACCAATGTTACCTTTGTCTTCTTTCCATGGACTACTATATCTGGTTTTCTCACATCTATTTTTGAACTGTTAGTAATAGGTGATCCCATGTGATATAAACTTCATCATTTTCTACAATGCTTTGTGTCTCATGTTTCAATGTTTTTCAGCTTCTTCAGTATTATAATGTTTGCACAATCCCCAATGCGACAGTCTTGCCACATTTTTATGCCTTTCAGTATACAGTCCTTCTGCCATTAGCATATCACAACCAACAACAAGACATACGACTGTTTCCAATTCTGTTTTACAAAACCTACATTTGTCTGTTGCTCCTACATGTTCAATGGACTTTGTAAACCAACGTGTATGTAGTCCAGTATCATGGGCCACCAACATAAACCTTTCGTATTTGGTTTAGCTTCACCTCTCCTTAGCCATTCTTATATTTGATCCTGATCAACATGAAATTGTTCCAAGAGTTTTCTTTACTTGCAACTATATTTATGTGTTTTCCACATTTTTACCTTCTCGTCTGATCCTTCACCATATATTCTTTTGTTTTTTGGTACATTCAGTTGCTGCCTGATTTTTATCTACTTCTGGTTTGATTTACATTCCCACTTGATACTGATATGTTTCTGCTAAACTAAGCAAGGAAGTAATTTTAGACTTATTCTCCTCATGTTTTAAAACTTTCACTATGTGTGGGTCTTGTGAAGTCAGCAGATATGTATGCAGTCCTATGATTGCAGATCTATACATGTAATCAATTTCAAGTAGTCCCATACCTCCTTCATAATGGGGAAAATATAGATTAGTACTAAGCTAATTGCCCTTGCAAGACATTTTAAGCCTTGCCAATTATCCCTTGTGAGACTCAAACCCTGTTTGTAAGACAAGCACCTTAACCATTAGGCCACCCTCCCATAGTCTTGGTATGCACTGATGTTTATAAATCATTTGATAAGCATGATGCATCCTTCTTGTTTTCATGTCCAACTGATCCAACGGACAGTCACTTACTCTAAAACTGTAAGTTAGGACAGGAAGAACAAATTGGTTTATAGCTTGGACTTTGTTCCTAGATGTCAGTGCTGTTTTCAGTATTAATTTTAGTCTTCTAAAATATTCCTTACAGAGTTTCATTTCCATTTGTTCACGTTTTATTGTTCTTTTTATCACATTCCTGTCCCAGGCTGATGTTTTCTTGTTGCTGCAGTTTTTCTGCTTTAAAGGTTGTTTTTGCACATTTATCAAGACCAAATGACATTCCTATATCATCTGAAAATGTTTTGACCACTTGCATTTACGCTTTCAGTTCCTCATAGTTTCAAAACATTCACAAAAAGAAAATGAGAAGTCTTTACACTTTGTTGTTTTCTGGGAGCCAGATTGTAGGCATGACTAATTTGTTAAGTAGACAGCTTTATGGGTTAAGGGCAAGACAAAAGAGCAGCGGTGACAAAGAGCCACCCTGGAATAGCCCTCTGAATTTTTATCTCTAGAATAATAATTTGTCCTTTATGCAAATCTTAACTGCAAAGTGGATTGCTACTGATTCATGGTCGCTGTAATGTAATTGATCAGTGTAGGGTGTATCTTATACATTTTTAAGCACTGTTTTATCCATGAATGTGGGATACTGTCAAATGCTCTTTTGTGGTCTATCCATGCCATACTTAGATTCTTCCCCTTTTTACAGTTCTCCATTATGACTTTATTTAACAATAAATGATCTTTTGCTCCCTATGACGCTTTTTGTTACCCTTTTGTTCTATTGCTATGATTACGTCTTCTAAATGACTATAAACTCTGCCAGCATCAATTCCAGTGCATAGTTTATACATTGTTGGAAGGCAAGTTATTGGTCTATAGTTTTTAGGATAGCTTGCAGATTCTCTGTTAAGTAGGAGTATTGTTTTCCCTGTTGTTAACAAAGGTTGGCGCCTGTTCGGGGTGCAGATACAAATAGTTCTTACTCATGGCTAAATCTTTATGTAAATATGTTAATACCTTTAGCCAGGCTTTAGGTACTGCATCTGGGCCTGGGGTTTTTCAGTTAGGAGCTCTTCTTTACTTTGTTTCAATCTTTCTGGCTGTTACTTCATCCCATTTCATATCCTGCACATTTGAACTTCTTATTCTTTCTTTTACTTCTTCTATCCATTCAGCATCTTTGTTATGTTCAACAGAATCTTCATACATATTTCTCCAAAGTGTATCTATTTCTTTTTTTGATAGTGTTTCAATTCCTTTTGCCTTGTTTCCCAGTTCTCTATAAAACTTTTTGGGTCATCACTAAATTGCTTAGTTTGTACTTTTCCCTTTATATTTATTTGCATATCTTCTAAGTTTTTCTGCCTGTGCTGATATTTTTAGTTTATTATTTGTGATACTGCATGATAGATGCTGATCTGTTCTGATACTGTGCATTACTTTTATCATGTCTATCCTTCTGAGTATTTCTGTTGATCTGTTCCCTCTTCTGTACTCTTCTAACAGTGACACTTCTTGTCATAATTGCTTTATAGTTTTCTCTGTTCAATACTTCATGATGACATTTGATTTCTCGACTTCCTTTCCCTTACTGCCGTGTGTTTTTGTGGTAAGACTTTATCTGTTATTAATTTAGCTGCACAGTATACATCTGATTTCCTTCTGTTATATGGAATGAATTTCTATTAAATTAATTACTGTGTTCATTTGTTTTTTCAAACTTCTAACTTTTTGGATTTTGTTGAGTTTCTGTAGTCTGTTTCTGTCATATTAAGATCAATGAAAGAAATAGACTACAAGAAGTCAACAAAAGATTAGATGGTAGATTACAGGCAGTTAATGGGCTTGGAGTCCAGGAAACTATTGAGTTGTCTAGCCCACTGTTTTGTTAAGTGACTTGCTAAAGGTCATTCAGTAGGCAAATCAAGGCTGAGGGAATCAAACCCTAGACTACAGGAATTATCATCTTTACCCTCTGTGCTAACTGCCAGTGATGATTGATGGTGGTCTCATATCCAGCCAACCCATCTCCTGATGAAAAATACTATTTCTCTGCACTCACACCTTGCTACTTTGGAAAAGCTTCTGCTCTCTGGGCTCCCTCTTGATTTTAGGTCACTAACATTCTAGTCACCAAGTCAGCAACTGATCATAGAAGAGCATCTAGACTTTCTTCTAAGTGCCATAATTAGCCTGATTCCAAGGTGTGGGAGAGCTCCTTATAAAAGAACATTAGAAATTAGCAAATGTGGCATAGCCCATAAATCAGAAATTTTACTTGCTTTTACTCACTGCGTTGACATTTAAGCTAAACTTTGCATAGTTCAAGTAAATTTTGGAATGTACATTGAAATGCATTTTCTTTGTGTATAATGCCCTTTTCTGTTACTTTCTGTTTTCAAATGTTATGACACACTTCTGTTTTCAAAAATGTCTCCAGTAACATTCCCCTAAAATATTGATATTACACTGTAGCAAATATACAGGTACACAGATAGGAAACATTTTTGGTGACACCTCTAGTTTTTATTTATTACAAGCAGAACTTTCAGTTTGTTTCTGCAGCACATTAGCAAGCAGAATAAAGAGGTAGCGTTTTAATAATTTATTTAAAATTTTTCTAATTTGATGGAAGGTGTTCTCATAGAAATAATATTTTTAAGAATTAATGATGCTGACATAAAAACATGAGAAAAATACTATTTTAATTTATGAATAGCAAACTAATACAGAAGCTAGAATACCAACCTACACATTAATTAGAATATTTTACAGTCTGGGAATTTAATCCTGCAATTTAACCTGGTACATTGGTGTGATGTGGTGAAAGTCACTTAACAAACCTAAAGAATTACATATGAGAACAGAAGAGATAATTGTGTCTAGTGAAACTTATATAATCTGCATCCCAGTACCTAAAATGAGTTGCCATGCTGTTTTCATAACTGAGAAGATCTTACACGTCATTCAGATTCAGTTACACCAGCATTTAATTAAAATAAAACTTGTCGTATGGCACTGAAATAACCTTCTCCTATTTTTGCCATTGCTTCTTTTACTTTCCACATATTGTGTACCATCTGCTCCTTCTCTCCAACTGGGAACAATCTATCCATACAAATATCATGTGCTTTTCCTTATCTCTTCAATAACATGTCCCTGTAGAGATTTTCAGTTTAGATGATGTTTTTTTTCTTGTAACAAAACTTGAATTTGCTCATTTTAAACATATTTTTATTCATGGAAGTGTGAGGAATGCACATTGGTAACATGCTTATAGGTAGTGCCGTAACAGTACATTTCCAAAGAGTAGTTATTTTAACTGTAAATCATAAGATGTGTGTTATATCTCATCTTTATCTGTGGCATTTTCTGGCCTAAAGTTCCAAAACCAGTGGCTTCCTTCCCTGTAGATATCACTTCTAGTGCCATGCTGTAATGCACAAACTGAGATATTTGCCCGGCTTTCTTATCTATCCCACACTGGCACACACTCTGTTCAGTTCTTTGAATCAGAATTCCTCACTAGAAAGAATGAATGTGCTAGGCAAATAGCCCTAATTATACTTGACCAAAAATGCATGCAACTTTGAAAAAGAGTCTAAACATCATGTATAAACTATCCAACATTTGTCCAAAAAGTGATGGATTATGGTAAAACAGAAAATGAATATTTATATACACAGAAACCTTTGAAATCATATACAACAGCAGTATTTAATACATAAACTAATAAACTGTCTTTCGGTTTTTCCCGGTTAGGGGTCGCCACAGCGGAACTCTGGTCCGCTAATGATTGGCAGTAGATTTTTACGTGCTGGCTTGCCGAGCCTAACGCACAACCTTCAATGAAGGAACACCCATTCACGCGTGTCGACACACAGAAGATGCTCTAACTGAGAATCGAACGTGCAACGTCTAACTGTGAGGCGACAACGCTACTGCAGCACCACCACTGCAGTAGTATCCAGAATAGTATTTATAGTTCTGAAGCAACATACATTAAGCAAGCAATAATGTCTAACAAGGTGGGTATTCCAGGAAAATAACAGACCACCCAAAAGGGTTGTGAGACCCTTCACTGCAAGTGGAGGGTCTCTACATCCCAGGAAGATATCTTATCTGTCTATAACAACCACTGTGGAAGCTATTAGAAAGTGGGATATCAGTTACATTATTTTATATTTATTTTATTAATATATACATTTTTTTATATTTTTGATGTAAAAGAGTTCCTCCTCTTCCTCCTCTTAGTATTTCAGACTTGCTGCAGGATATGTAATTGTCATTGGAGGATTTATTTTACATCCAACACATGCAATATGTAAGTGTATAACAAGACTACACACACACACACACACACACACACACACACACACACACACACACACACACATAGACACACAAAGTGTCCTGCAATTGCAGCCGCTTTCTTGTCTCACTGTGATCAAATAAATGAAAAAATATACACAATGCAAGGATTGCAACTTCCCCACATACTGCTCAGTTGTCCTTGGAATATTTGTTTTCTCCTTCAAAAAATATCCATTCTGTGGCAAATCACTAAGGATCACAGTCAGTCGATAATGCCAGTCATTATATTTTAGAATGCATTCATTAAAGTCAAAAAGCTGAAACGCAGAGGGCATTTTTATGAATGAAAAATGCAGAAACACAAAAAGGTGAAACACTTGGCAACCCCCCCACCCCCTGATAATTATATATACCAACTCTGAGATCACACTACAGCATGGAAAGAGCAAATTCCCAAACCCTGCTGTACCTCAATGTCATTGCTTTTGAGTTTTATTTTTTTTTCATTCCATGTAATATTGTTTGGTGTTTCAGCTGTTTGGCTTTTTGAATATATCTGTATATTTTCATACTTTTTATTGTTCAGAAAATGCTTGTTGATAGAAAATGTCTTAGTCTATTAACTCTTTATGTGAATTAGAGTTATATTTAACAATTGCTCCTGATTTTGACTCTGCGGCCCACACATTATTGTTGTGTTCACCCAAAATATTTGAGCAAAGTAGTTAAGTGGTATATGTACGCTGCCTCTGTCACCCTGTCTGTCTCTGTCACACTCAGACAGACAAAGAAATAGACATACACAAACACACACACACACATATGCACACATACATGTACAAGGACACATAGACACACACACACACACACACACACACACACACACACACACACACACACACACACACACACACACACACACACATACATATTGCTTTTCATATCTTTTTCCCACACTCATAGGTTCATAGATGTGTACTAGGCTAATGGCCCTGGAGCCTTGACAAGCCAAGCCCATATAATTGCCCTGGCATTGTGCCGCCCGATGTTAGTTCCCAGTGCCTCTATCAAGTAGAGCCACTAGAGTAATCCCTGGGGTGAACTTTCTATTTCCCTTCCACTCATCAAGATTTCTCTTGAAGAGTGCTAGTGAGGTGCTCTGCTTGACACGTATGGGGAGTCTATTCCAGAGCATGGGCAGTCTCTGGGTTATGAACCTGTCCTTTTAGCGTGTTCTGTTGATTGTGGTAATGAGGTTGAGGTCTCTGGAGTGTGTGGTGCAGAGGGATTGGGATTTTTTTAAATTTAACATTTCTAACAGAACTGGGGCAGACATGGCTTTGTAAGTCAAGCAGAGATTGCCTTTTAGTAGATGATATGAGACAGAGAATAGCTGGTGTTTTTTGCATCTCTCCATGTAGTACATGTGTTTAAGGCCTAGGATCCTCTTCATGAGGTACTTTTGTGGCCTTTCTAGCTGTTGCATATGTCTAGTGAGGTTCATGCCAAATGGGGCATTATACTCAATGATTGGCCTAATGAGGGAAGAGTTGAGAGAGGCAATGACCTCTTTCTTCCTGGATGCAAAACCCTTAGTAATGAGATGTGCCACATAGAAGGGCTTTTTGACCACTGTGGCAATGTGGTGATCAAAAGAGAGGTTGCTTTTAACCTGTGTTCCCAGATCTCTTATAACACCTTCTGTGTTCAGTGGACTACCATCAATGTGGAAATTCATGGGAACTGGGTTTTTCCCCAAAAGGGATGATGATACATTTTTTGGCATTGAGCTTAAGGCCATGGTTCTGACACCAGCCGTTGGTCTCAGTGAGGCCATTCTGTAGGATGTCAACATCAATTGGGGAGTTAATAATAGCTCCCAACTTACAATCGTCTGTGAACTTTGTCAGCCAGAGTCCCTTCGTGTTGGGCTGGACTTCAGAGAAGTAGATACCAAACAGGACAGGACCTGGGACCGAACCCTGTGGGACTCCACTCATGACTAGTCAGCAGTCTGACTTGGAATCAGCTACTTTCACACTGTGGGTTCTATCTGTGAGCCAGTTTGCAACCCACCTAGTGATATAGGGGTTGATGCCAGGCTTAGTGAGTTTTTCTATGATTCCTGAGTGGGGAATGGTATCAAAGGCCTTGGCCAGATCAAGGTAGGCTGTATGAACCACCTTGCCTTCATCCACAGCTCTGGTGACTGACTCAAAGAAGTCAACTAAGTTGAGCAGGCATGATCTACCCTTCACAAAACCAAACTGTGTGGGATCCAGAGTCTGGAGATTCCCTATATCCTTGTTTGTTAGGTCCATGATGATGCGTTCCATAGCTTTGCATATCAGACTCGTCAGGCTAATGGGGTGATAGTTCCCAGGGTCTGTAGTTGCTCCTCCTTTGTGGAGAAGGATGATTGTAGCAGTGCGACATTCAGTAGGGACAAAGCCTGAGGTGAGGCTGTGATTGAACAGGGCACACAGGTGAGGTGCAAGTTCACTCTGTAGTTCATGTAGAGCACAACCAGGGATATTGTCAGGTCCCATAGAAGCTGTATTCCTGGCCTTGGACAGTGCTGTTTTAACCTGTGCAGCAGTAATACTGGGTGCCTGGCAATCTACTGGTATTGTGATTGGTCCTGGGGGGGTTGGCACTGAATCTGTCAGCCCCAGTATACTGGCAATATTTGTTGTCTCGGTATAGGAGGTACCATTGTGCAGTTGCTCAGAGCAAATCTGGGTATTGCCGTGGAGATTCTTTACATAACTATAGAAGGCCTTTTGGTTGTCATTCCTATCTGCTGCAATTCTGTTTTCATAGCTAGATTTAGAGGATTTGATGAGGGATCTCAACTTTTTGTTGAGGCTGATAAGGGAGTTTTTCCAGTCTTCGGACTTCACCTTATTCTGTATCAGTTTCTTCCTTCTGCTGTAGATTTTGTTTATGGCAGGGGACCACCAAATTGGCTTCCTTTTTTTGGAGGAAAGCGTCTTGGTTCTATTGGGTATGGCGAGATCCATGCATTTGTGTACGTGTTCATACAGTGCATTGGTGTATGATTTTGCAGTCATGCAACTATTCTCCATTTGCATGAGATCTAACCAGGGAAGAGCGGACTATTGGTGTAGAGCAACAGTTGCTCATGTTAGTAATAACCAGGTCAAGGATGTTGCTACCTCTAGTGGGGGTAAGAACGAGCTGGTCCAGGGCACTGGAATTAATGAACTCCAGGAAACATTGGGCAAGTGTACTGGTACATGAGTAGTTTACCCAGTTAATGGAGGGGTAGTTGAAGTCCCCTAGTAAGAGAGTGTTAGGTTGGACCCTAATATTCTCCAGAGTGTTTAGGAATGTGGAGTGGGAGTCATGGGACATGGTTGGGGACCTATAGCAGGCTACAACCTGAATCTCTGTCTTACCTAATGTTAGCTGCACTTGAAGTATCTCTGATGTGTTATGTTGGGCTACCAGTTTGGAGGTGTGCGCATCCTTTATGAATATGGAAACACCACCAATTTGGAGCTTCGGTCCAAGTTCTGAGGCCAAAAGGTGTGGAATGAGTTATAGCCTGGTAGTGCAGGGGTGCTTTCTGCTGCCTTGAACCAGGTCTCTGTTACAGCACAAATGTCGATGTTCTCCATTTTAAGGAGTGCTTCGAGCAAGTGCATTTTCAGATTTAGACTTCTAGCGTTGAGCAGCATGACTCTCAGATTGCATTTGTTTGTAGCTGTTACGGTGGTAATTTGGTATTTGGAACACCACCTAAAAAAGGCACTACAGAGGTGGCAAGAACCTTGGCCAGTATCCGGAAGCTCAGGGGTGAAAATGCAGTCCATCTCTGACAAAGCATCAAGGTCTGTCAATCATGTCATCCCAGGCAGACAGGTTACTGGATCCCTTTAGAATGACACCAGAAACTTAGCCAATTGTTGAAATCAATAATTTTCTGCTTGTACTGTGGTATCATTCTGGGTGATAGTAGGATGCTGCTCAGGGCTAGGGTCATACCCGCCTGGGCTACATAATCTGAGAACTCCTCCATGTCTCTTTTCATGTAATCCAGGGAGGTACATCTTAGGTCATTCACACCCACATGTACAATGACAGAGTCATATTTGTACCAGTTGTTGAGGGACCTGAGTCCTGCATTATGTGGTGGATCCTGGCACCTGACAGGCAGATGATTGTTACTGTCTCCTTATTCAACCTAGTGAGTGGGACATCAGTGTGCCTCACTATTGAGTCACTTATGACTATTGTGTTGGGCATCCTGTTTTGCCTTAGGGGCTTTGGTTGAGTAGCACACTCTTTGGGAAAGTTATGTGTCTCATGATTAGTGTGTTGTGGTGGTCAAGCGTTTCTGTCTTGGACAGAGGCACTGGGAACTAAGGTCTGGTGGCACTTTGCCAAGGTAATCCTATGGCTAGGCTTGTAAAGCTCCCAGGGCCATTAGCCTAGTACACACCTATGAACCTATGAACCTATGATGGACAGAGGAGGAGAGCCTGGGTTGTCTAGCTATCACTGGAATTGAGAAACCATGCGGTCTACTTTAGGCCCAAAATGTCTGGGTGAATCATGTCTGCCATGTGAGACAGAACGTCTGGAATTGGATCCAGGATCCAAGGAGGATGAACTAGGTGAGGCCAAAGGAAGGGGAAACAAATCTGACAAGGCCAATAAGGGACAATGAGGATGACTGTGCTCTTCAATCGAGATGCTTTCTGAAGAAATTAGGGGATTAGGGGAGTTGAGGGGTAAGCACAGAGGAGACCAGGGGGCAAATAAATCATGAATGAGAGCATCTCTCTGTGTCTCCCCCAGTAGAAGAATCAGGGCAAAGAACCTGCTGCACTTGTTGTTGAGGGACGATGCAAAGAGATTGTAGCATGGCTGGAGGAATATCTTCTCTGCCATTTTCTTGCTGAGGTTCCTCTCATGAGGCAAAAGGATGGACCTGCTCAACTTGTCTGCTATCCCATTAGATTTCCCTGGAATGAGTGTTGCTATCAGAAATCAATTGGATAACATCACCCATTGCCGCACTCTCAGAGCTTCTCGACATAAAGGGGTAAGATCTGGTTCCTCCTTGTTTGTTGATGTACCAGACTACTGATATATTGTCTGTCTGTACTGCAAAGGTCCCTGAAGGGAGAGAGACGTGGAAGGCCTGCAGTGCTAGGAGAACTGCTCTCATTTCAAGGACATTCATGTGCATGTTGGCCTCCTCTGTGGACCAGGTGCCTTAGACCGTGTTTCCCATGAAGTGCTCCCACCCAAACTGGGATGCATTCATGGTCACTATGGCTTTGGGCTGAGGAAGTATGAAAGGGCAGCGTTATAAAACCTGTTCTGAACAAATCCACCACCTGAGGTACCTTTTGCACTCCTGAGTTATTTTTATCTGGGTGGACAAAGATTGGTACAGGATGGACCACTGAGTCATCAGGGTCCACTGAAAAAAATCTCATATGGTATCTTGCCAATGGAACCAGAATTATGGCAGCAGATATTAACCCTAAAGCCTGTAGAATCAGTTGGGCTGACAGTGAGGAATTTTTAATTATCTTTTTGACTTGAAATCGAATAGATTGTACCCTTGGTAAGATAAGGGAGGCTGTCACTGATACATTATTGAACGAGACTCCTATGAATTCTAGCACTTGACTTGATTCTAGCTGAGATTTGTTGAGACTGATTGTAATGCCTACATGAGAGCACAACTGGAGAACATTATCTCTTGCTTTGATCAATGGATGCCTGGTTGGAGCAGTTATGAACCAGTCATCCAGGTAAGGAAACACTTTGAATCCATGTAGTCTCAAGTGAGCTACTACTACTGCCATGCATTTGGTGAACACCCTGGAGCTGTGGTGAGGCCAAAGGGTAGTGCTCTGAATTGGTAATGACTGGCTCCAGATGAAAGAGTAGGTATTTCCTGGATCACCTGTTCATTTTTATTTGATAGTACACATCCTGAAGATCTATTGAGAACATCCTGTTGTTCTTGTGCAGGAAAGGCAAAATGGACTAATTGTGACCATCTGGAGCTTTACATACTGAGCCAATTTGTTCAGATTGCTGAGATCCAAATTTGGTCTTCAGTCCCATGTTTTCTTTGGCACTAAAAAGAATCTTGAGCAAGTTTCTGATTCTTTCTGGCCTGGGGGGACTTCTTGGATGACTTTTTTCTAGCAGCTATTTTATTTCTACAACTGCTGCTTTCCTCTGACTAGGTGGAACATCAAAAATTTAGTTTACTGTTGAAGGAGGGGTAGGGAAACGGAATTATATAACCTCTGGAAATAATTCTCTGTACCCATGTATCTTTTGTAATGTCTAGCCAAGGTCTCTGGTGCAGGGATACATGAATGTCAACTGGCTCCTGAGGTGGACAGTCGGGCCTCCTTTTCAGGAGTGCTGGTAGGGTCTGTAAGAGAAGGAATCTCTGGACCCCTGGTTCTGTCGGCCTTCTCTGCCATGTTGGTGATGTCTTCCATTAGAGTTATCCCCTCTGCCCCTGGGGAATCTATCTCCATGTGAATCATGGAAAGGACCCTGGGACTTTCTCAACCACATTTATTGACCCGCTCATTGATTCCTAGAGAAGGTTCTTTGAGGAGTCAAAAATATGTACGTACACTGCAGACAGGGTCTTACCATCTTGCTCACATTTGGACAGTGTGTCTTTAACTTTAGGGCCAAGCAAAGAACTTCCGTCAAAGGATTCATTGATGAAGAAGGACTTAAAGGGCACTGCAAAATCACACAGGTGCATCCAGGAATGTCTCCTAATGGAAATGCCTGAACCCACCATTCCTGAGCTACCTTCAGCTGCACATGAAATGAGCCTCATGGATGAATTTGAAATGGACTGTAGGGTAGCCAACTGTAAGGCAATGTAAGTATGGGCCTCAGCAATTATTGTTCCTGAAAGGGATTTGGAAAGTTCTTTAATCAAATCCCTCTGAAGTTTGGTGAAGTGCACCAAATAATTCAGTGACCAAGTTCGAAAGTCATTGAAGCATAAACACACTTCCCAAATCTGTCTAATACCCTAGGCTCCCTGTTGGGGAGGTGAACAGATGAACACTGCTCTGTGAGTTCTTTCTTTGTGGCTGCCATTATGACTATGGCATCTATTGGTACTCCATTGCTCCATAATTCTCTTCCCTTCGGTGGTGCCAGGATCCTATCTGGTCTCTTAGGTATTGGCTCAACAGAATCATGTTCCTTCCACGCCAACCAAGAGATCAAATCAATGAGCTCATTGGCAGGCAGAGTCACCCAGGAAGTAGAGGAGCCAGACCCAAATGCCTCCAGGAATACTGATTCATCTTGGGAAGGGTTATCGGTAGACCAATCACCCCTTTGCTTAAAGACTCAAGCTCTCTGCAATTGCTTTTCAAGACACCATATCTACTTTGTAAATATTGTAAATAGCTTCTTATGTCAAATGAATGCATGTAAAGTGTTTCCTTACTCTAATCGATTGTTATGCATAATGTTTCTACACTTCAATTGTAATGAAGAAAAATTCTCAAATGAATCTCTACAGTAAAACAATCTAGATACATCAAAATTATCTTTGTCAACCTAGCCTGATACAGAATGTACATACTTGTAAACTGTACTTTATTATGTAACTTACTTATTTTTGTATCTTTGCTGTTTATGTTATATTGGAGCTTTTCTCCCTGGGCCTCCACTGAAAACAGGCTCTCTTGGGCCCAGTGGACTTCCCCGGTCACTAAACTGAAATAAATAAATAAATAAATAAATAAATAAATAAATAAATAAATAAATAATAAATGTCTCCAAGGGAGACATCATCAGGTGGGGATTCTGAGGACCCTTCCTCTTTATCGAAATCAGTATCTTCTGTGACACACTCCTGAGGTCAGTCTAAGTGCCTCGTCTTGCACATTCTGTTCCTAGGGACTTCTTTGGAAGGATGCTCCGGAGGGGTATTGGAAGATACAAGTATACCCTGCTGAGTAGCCTGGAGACTTTGGACTGGCTGTCCCTGTGGAATAGGGTGTTGAGGCTCAAGGCACAAAGCCATATGGGATACAGAAGAAAGATCCAGTAGGGGGGAATCAACTGCCCTCTAGTAGAAAACACTCTCTCTACCACCTCAAAAGGAGAATGCCCCAGGGAGAAGGACACTGACAGATCCAAGAAGACATGCTTCCAGACTGTTGGATCCCTCTGACCCGAAGGTAGTCCACCCAAGGCAGAAGTCAGAGCCGAGCTGTCTAATGCCAAGGTTCCAAGGGGCAAAGACAGCTCCAACAGCTTTGGGGTTGACTTTAACACCTTGGATCCAACAATGATGCTTCAGGTCTGAGAGTCATCCAGCTCTGACATGCTCAGAGCCATTCCACTCAGAGAAGGTATTGGAGCCAAAGACATAATAGTCTTCACATCCGATACAGGCAGTCCCAGAAAACTGAGATCCAAGGGCTCTGAAGCCGAAGGACAGAGTGGAGAAGGAGCCAAGATAAGTGGAGTAATACTGCTAAAGGTCTCTGGACCCAAAGGGGGTAGGAGCCGGGAGAACTCCCATCTGAATCTGTGTCAAGAGAAACTTTCTCATCATTCTATCCATATCTGCCTCTGGAAGACTTCTGGAAGAACAGGAAGAAAAGGCCACTGAAGGGGACGTAGAGTGACGATGTCTCCTTAAAAATGGGGATGGTAGCTGAAAGGGGACAGGGTCCAAAAAAGACAAATACCAGGTCCGGGGAACCTGTTTCAGCTCAGAATTAATTGGATCTGATGAGGGAGACCTTGTATCTGAATATGGATACTCCCCCTCCTTTTGTGGTTCGGTCTGAGTTTTGGGGCCGAAAAGCATGGTATGAGGTATAACTTGGTAGTGCTAGGGTGCTCTCGGAAGCCTTGAACCAGGTTTCTGTTACTGCACAGATATCGATATTCTCCATACTGAGGAGAGCCTTGAGTGCGTGCATCTTGGGTTTTAGACTTCTGGCGTTGAGCAGCATTACCCTTAGTTTCTTTTTTCTTGTGTTGTCTATGGAGTTGGGTTTGTCTTTTGGTGTCATTCAAAGTGGATCCAGTGTCTGTCAGCCTGGGATGATATGCTCGACAAGCCATGTTGCTTCGGTAGAGACGGCTTGCACCTGTCACCCCTGGGCTTTTGAATACTGGCTAAGGCTCTTGCCACTCCCATAGTGCCTTTTTTAGGCAAGGCTCAAAAGCCTGGTCTGCAAAGCTATGGAGCGTATCATCATGGAACTCATAAACAAAGACATTGGGAACCTCCAAACACTGGATCCTACCCAATTCGGCTTTGTTAAGGGCAGATCTTGCCTTTTGAACCTGGTCGACTTCTTTGAAACAGTCACCAAGGCCATAGATGAAGGGAAGGTAGTCCACACAACCTACCTGGATCTCGCAAAAGCCTTCGACACAATACCCCACTCGGCCATCATAAATAAGCTCACCAGCTTAAATATCAACCCCTATGTCACAAGATGGGTTGCAAACTGGCTCAGGGATAGAACCCACATGGTCAGAATTGCAGGTGCCATGTCAGACTCTAAACCAGTTACAAGTGGCATCCCACAAGGCTCAGTCCTGGGACCTCTCTTGTTCGGTATATATTTCTCTGAGGTACAGGCTAACACCAGGAGGACTATGGCTGACCAAGTTCGCAGATGACTGTGAGCTTTGGCCAGCTAAGACCTGCATACAATCAACTGAATACATAAGTGAAGTTAAGTACATTTTTATCTGCACTTTTATCAAATAATACACGATTTAAAGTAATTTGTTTGTGTTGCATTGAGCAATATCTAGCTGGAAGTTGTGACTCTGTTTTTTCAGTAGGTCTTATACAAGTGGTATTTTCAGTTAAGGCTTGTTAAAAAACCTGCATAGCCAGTGATAAGTGGGGGTAGTTTACTTTATTGTTATTCAGTTTCTGTCTTATACAAGTGGTACAGTGAATTATTTTCTGTTTAAACTCTGAGCTTTGGCCAGCTATGACCTGCATACAATCAACTGAACTCATAAGTGAAGTTAAGTAAATTTTTATCTGCACTTTTATCAAATAATACACAATTTAAAGTAATTTGTTTGTGTTGCATTGAGCAATATCTAGCTGGAAGTTGTGACTCTGTTTTTTCAGTAGGTCTTATACAAGTGGTATTTTCAGTTAAGGCTTGTTAAAAAACCTGCATAGCCAGTGATAAGTGGGGGTAGTTTACTTTATTGTTATTCAGTTTCTGTCTTATACAAGTGGTACAGTGAATTATTTTCTGTTTAAACTGTGAGCTTTGGCCAGCTATGACCTGCATACAATCAACTGAACGCATAAGTGAAGTTAAGTAAATTTTTATCTGCACTTTTATCAAATAATACACAATTTAAAGTAATTTGTTTGTGTTGCATTGAGCAATATCTAGCTGGAAGTTGTTGTGAATCTGTTTTTTCAGTAGGTCCCCACCCACCTTCCCTGTTTTTGTGTTGGTGTTAATCTTGGTGGCTTTGAAACTGCCCACCCCTCTTGTAAATTTGTACTTGG
Organism: Protopterus annectens; assembly: GCF_019279795.1. Classification (NCBI taxonomy): domain Eukaryota; kingdom Metazoa; phylum Chordata; order Ceratodontiformes; family Protopteridae; genus Protopterus; species Protopterus annectens. The sequence continues at coordinate 435,409,460 of NC_056740.1, read as the reverse complement.
ATACTCCTCCTGGGCCCATCTCATTTGCTCATTCAAAAAAAAAAAAATGTATCTGCTTTTACTGTATTTGTGTTTCTTCCTACTTTATTTTGCTTTTGCGTCATCTTAAAAGTACTCAATTGTATTTATTACTGCTTGGTGTAACTCATTCTAAGCCTTTTAGTTTAAGCACTTGGGCTTCAGACCAGTTGTTTTACATTAAGAAGGTTTGTGGTCTGCACTGTAGTTGCAGAACAGGTAGCTTACATCCTTCTAAGTTGGGAACTGCTGATTGAGGGCTCAATGTCTGTTATTCTAAAAGTGTATTAATTCTGGTTTAAGCACTTGGGCTTCAGGCCAGTTATTTTACATGAAGAGGGTTCATGGTCTGCACTCTTGTGGGAGGAGAGGCTAGACTCTGCCCTTCTGAGCTGGGAATTTCTGGTTAAAGGCTTATAGTGCCTGTATATCTGAACTGCTTCTTACTGAAATTGGTACACCTTGTTTGCTGTAGCATAGACTAGATCCAGGCCTGCTGAATCTAGCTTTGTTTGTATAACTTGAGCACTAATCCAGGCATTCTTTAAAGTATTCAGTTGTATTTATTACTGCTTGGTAGTAACTTGATTAAAGTGTAGCTATCATTCTAAGTCTTTTGGATTAAGCACTTGGGCTTCAGACCAGTTGTTTTACATTAGGAAGGTTTGTGGCCTACACTGTGGTGGCAGGACAGGTAGCTTACATCCTTCTAAGTTGGGAACTGCTGATTGAGGGCTCAGTGTCTGTTATTCTGAAAGTGTATTAGTTCTGGTTTAAGCACTTGGGCTTCAGGCCAGTTATTTTACATTAAGAAGGTTCGTGGTCTGCACTCTTGTGGGAGGAGAGGCTGGACTCTACCCTTCTGAGCTGGGAATTTCTACCAAGCAGTAATAAATACAATTGAATACTTTAAAGAATGCCTGGATTAGTGCTCAAGTTATACAAACAAAGCTAGATTCAGCAGGCCTGGATCTAGTCTATGCTACAGCAAACAAGGTGTACCAATTTCAGTAAAAAGCAGTTCAAATATACAGGCACTATAAGCCTTTAACCAGAAATTCCCAGCTCAGAAGGGCAGAGTCTAGCGTCTCCTCCCACAAGAGTGCAGACCACGAACCCTCTTAATGTAAAATAACTGGCCTGAAGCCCAAGTGCTTAAACCAGAATTAATACACTTTTAGAATAACAGACACTGAGCACTCAATCAGCAGTTCCCAACTTAGAAGGATGTAAGCTACCTGTTCTGCAACTACAGTGCAGACCACAAACCTTCTTAATGTAAAACAACTGGTCTGAAGCCCAAGTGATTAAACTAAAAGGCTTAGAATGAGTTACACCAAGCAGTAATAAATACAATTGAGTACTTTTAAGATGATGCAAAAGCATAATAAAGTAGGAAGAAACACAAATACAGTAAAAGCAGATACATTTTTTTTTTTTTTTTGAGTGAGCAAATGAGATGGGCCCAGGAGGAGTATCCAAGTACAAATTTACAAGAGGGGCGGGCAGTTTCAAAGCCACCAAGATTAACACCAACACAAAAACAGGGAAGGTGGGTGGGGACCTACTGAAAAAACAGAGTCACAACTTCCAGCTAGATATTGCTCAGTGCAACACAAACAAATTACTTTAAATCGTGTATTATTTGATAAAAGTGCAGATAAAGGCTTATAGTGCCTGCATATTTGAACTGTTTCTTACTGAAATTGGTACACCTTGTTTGCTGTAGCATAGACTAGATCCAGGCCTGCTGAATCTAGCTTTGTTTGTATAACTTGAGCACTAATCCAGGCATTCTTTAAAGTATTCAATTGTATTTATTACTGCTTGGTAGTAACTTGATTAAAGTGTAGCTATCATTCTAAGTCTTTTGGATTAAGCACTTGGGCTTCAGACCAGTTGTTTTACATTAGGAAGGTTTGTGGCCTGCACTGTGGTGGCAGGACAGGTAGCTTACTTCCTTCTAAGTTGGAAACTGCTGATTGAGGGCTCAGTGTCTGTTATTCTAAAACTGTATTAGTTCTGGTTTAAGCACTTGGGCTTCAGGCCAGTTATTTTACATTAAGAATGTTTGTGGTCTGCACTCTCGTGGGAGGAGAAGCTGGACTCTGCCCTTCTGAGCTGGGAATTTCTGGTTAAAGGCTTATAGTGCCTGCATATTTGAACTGTTTCTTACTGAAATTGGTACACCTTGTTTGCTGTAGCATAGACTAGATCCAGGCCTGCTGACTCTAGCTTTATTTGTATGCTTGTTGTTTGTTTGCTTGTTATTTCCCTGAAACGCTAATTCCACCTAAAATGCTGCTTTTCAGCGCTTCTGTGGATCCCTAGTGATATCTGCATTGCTTACTGTACTTATTTCCTTGTTTCACTTGAAAGAAAGTTACTGTTTGTCGTTTTTGCATTTAAGTTACCTGTAACACACTGCATTTAAGTTACCTGGCACTTGCTCACTGAAGCAATTATATAAGTCAGCACTAAAAAATTAAAAGCACTACACCCTCACAAACTCCCCTTGAGTACCTTGTTCCCCATTGGCCCTTTTTTCAATTATAAAGGAATTCCCAATACTATTCTAGCATGTCCAAAGGTCAGTTGTCAATCTCCTCTCCGGTCCAGCTGGTGAATCTGGGAATCTTGAGGCAATGTTACAACTGCCTCATGTACACAGACAACCCTCTCCTCCTCCCAACAAATTCCACACATGTGAGAGATGTAACCATATAGCCAAACTGGAGGCTAAGCTCTCTCAACTCAGTACTGGCGTAACCAGTCAGGAGGAGAAGGAAACCACACTCACTACAATTCCAGTCTCACATAGACCTACCACGACAGCAAACCAAACACATAAACACACAAAAACATACTCGGAGGCTCTAAATAAAAATCTGCTTAAGCAGCAGAGACCTCCAAAGCAGACACCCAAGCAACCGCTACCCCAAAACAAAACACGTGCAACACATAGCTCACAAAGCCAGTGTGCCGAACAGTCACAGCCCTTAAGGCTAAACAACACATTTGATACACCTGTAATAGCTGACTCTATCGTCAGGCACACTGACGTCCCGCTCACCAGGCTGAACAAGGAGAAGGTCATGGTGAGCTGCCTGTCGGGCGCTAGGATCCGCCACATATCACAAGCACTCAGGTCACTCCAAGGCAAGTACAAATATGACTCAGGATTAAGCATTTAAGTATTTATTATAACATTAATTGATGAATATTTATTCTTTTTTTAGTAGTTCATGGTCACTTTAAATTTTGAAAGATGTTGTTTAATTAATTGATTACTTAATGTATTTATTGAATAATGTTAATTGAGTAGAGTGTGTGTATATAAACTTCATGTTCACACTCAATTAAATGTGATCCTTGAAGGCGAATTGCCGAGGTACCAGATCACTGTTAATAAAGACTTAGTATACTGGTATAGTGCTGGCTTCTTGTGTTTTCTTCAACTTTGCTGTGTGGTGTTTCTTGATGTTGATCAGTTTGCCAGCACTTTTATACCGGTAGTATTATGTCACAAGTTAATGGAAGCCCTGAACAAAATAATTTGTCAGGAGTGCTGCTTTTTACTGATATCATGAATGAACGAGAAAGAAAGTTTACTACCATGGATCCCTGGAATGTGGGCACCAGTTGAGATGCAGATGGGCAGTTTGTTCAGCTGGAGAGGCTCATGGCTAAGGAAATAGCATTATTTTTGAATACGCGCCTCCTGGAGAAATATGTAAGTTTAAACATTACTCCAAGGGGGTTGCGTATTGATAAACTTCCTGCCACACAATTTTCGGGAGAGGAGTCTGACCTCTTCGAAGAGCGGAAACAGGCTTCACTGTCATGCACCATTAATTGGCTCCGTATTTTGATCAAACGTAATATGAGAGCACATGAGAAATTAAAGGTTGAAATCTTGAATTTACAGGATGAGGTGGTGGGGGAGTCCTGTTATAGGATGCATATTTTGAAAGTTAATGAAAAAATTTGCAGGTTGGAAAGTGAGATAATCCAATGAAAACGAAGTAAATTAGTACGTGACTTAAAAGACTATGAGACTGGCATTTTGTTCTCATGGCAACGTGAGCCTGCATGTAGCAGGTCAAAGGTGAGAAATGAAAGTAACAGACAGCGAAGTGTTTCAGTGTCTTCAACAGACAGGAATACTTCTAAAAATGTAACTTTTGCCAGTTCTACATCTGTGACAACAAATAATACTGAGGTTAACAATGGTGCCTCAGTTTCATCCAATACTGACGATTTGTTTCAGACGAACAAGTCAAGTAGAGGAAGGAATGGAAGGAATGGAAGGAAGGGAAGGAATCATTTCAAACAATGAACTGATATGTGGACTTGGTATAGAGACTTTAATGTGTGTTAATTTATCCGATTTGGAACTTACTCATGACATGGAAAATGTTTTATTCAGAGGCAGTAAATTTATACCAACTTTTTTTCCCTCTCTAGCAGATTTATATCTAGAACTTAAAGCTTTCATTAGAAAATTATTGTTGAAAGTTTATTTTAAAAGAGAGGATGGGTGTGCTTCTGGAAATGTTGACACAAATGTTTCTTATAACACTGTTGATTTAGATGAAAGTCTATTAAATGTATCTGTGTATGAGTATGAAGGAGCTGAATTTTGCGAATCAGATGAATCAATTGATGAAGTGGAAAATAATAATGTTTATCATACTGAATATGGGAAGCTAGTCATGCCACATTTTGCGAGCAACAATAAGTTCACACCCAACATTTATGTACCTGCCATTTCGGTATTCTTTAAAGTTCTTTTCAAAGAAATTGTGACAGAATTCAATGTATTTAGTAAAGAAAGAAAATGTTACAATTTAAGCAAAAATGAATGGTTGGCTTTGAAGGCCCTAAAAGAATGCAAGACTAAGTTTATATTTAAATGTGCTGATAAAGGTGGTAATTGGGTTATTATGGATAGAATGGATTATTGTAATATGGTTTATAACATATTTAAAAATGGTGAAGAATATAAACAGACAATGATCCTACTATGTCATTCAATGATGAACTATTATTTTTATTGGAGAGAGGTGAACATAAACATGTTTGTAGATTGTTCATAAAAAAACCTGCAATCCCCATTTTGTATGCCTTGCCTAAAGTACATAAAAATTTACATAAACCTCCAGGCAGGCCAATAGTTTCAGGGATAGGTTCATTTTTGAGCAATGTTAACATTTTTTTGGACTTTCATCTAAAGGCTCATTTACATAAAGTAGTAGCTCATATTTCTAACACCCAAGATCTTATTAATAGTATATCCCAAATTAAATGGTATAATGATTATTATTGGGTTACTATAGATGTAAAATCACTGTATACTAATATTGATACCAGATGAGGGTTGGAGTCCATTACTGATATGCTGGGTGTTGGGCCTAGAAGTACCTTTTTAGTGGCATTATTAGAATTTTGTTTGACTCATAATTATTTTTTATTTCAGAATAATTATTTTCTGCAGTTGAAAGGTACGGCAATGGGGGCGGCCTTTGCGCCCTCATATGCCATTATATACATGGGTTACTTTGAAAGGATGTTTATTTATCCTACTTCTTTTTTAGGAACAATGTTATACTATATAAGCGTTTCACTGATGATCTTATTTTTATTTGTAAGGGAGAAATAGATGATTTTTTTGAATTTTTTGATAATCTCCTTAATAATGAACATCATCTTGTCTTTTCTTATGAGATGGATAGAAAACAGATCAACTTTCTGGATTTAACGTTGTTTGAAGATGGGGAAAATATAGGGTTTAGGCCCTTTAGGAAACCTACTTCTGTTAACATGTTTTTGCATGCAACAAGTATGCACCCAGGTCATTTATTGAAAGCATTACCTTATGGTTAATTTAAGAGAATTTATGATCACACAAGTAATAAAAATGAAAAAAATCAGTGAATTGAATAAAGTCATGCTGAGGTTAAGTGAAAGGGGTTATAATAAAACGCATTTAGTAGCATGCAAAAATAAATTACTTGGGCAGAATGTTGATGTTAATCATATGTTTACTGTTAATTCTGAATCAAGGTGTGATATTTATACAACTCAGTGAATTCATGATGATGAGAAGCAGTTTTATGTAACTAGATATTCTGCTTTTTCTGATAAACTGGTTTCAATAGTCAGAAAATACTGGTACATTATTAGTGAGGATGAGAGTATTGGTCATCTATTTCCTAAACATATCACATTCTCTTATAAGAGAGGTAAAAACCTTAAAGAATTGTTGAATAATAACTTTATTGAAAGGAATGATAATTTTTTCATCATTATGTGGATCTTTTTCTTGTGGTTCTTGTAGTATTTGCCACAAGGTCAAGAATTTGAATGTCATCAATGGTATACCTCTTGTTGCTAAATATTATTTCAACTGCAGATCCACTGGGGTAGTATATATATATTGGGTTGCTCATGCAATAATATGTGGTACATAGGACAGACTAAACGCATGGTCAGGATTCGTATTTTGGAACATTTAAAAGATATTAGAAACAAGAATCCAAACAGCCCTGTTGCACAACACTTCCATGAAACACACAATAGTTCCTCCACCAGTTTAACATTTTGTGTATTGGGAAAGCCCTTTATTAACAGAGGGGATGACATTGTAGTTAAACTATTGGAGTTAGAAAGTAGAATGATTTTTAAGTTTCACACTCTAAAACCTAATCGCATGAATCAGGAATTAAGCATTTAAGTATTTATTATAACATTAATTGATGAATATTTATTCATTTTTTAGTAGTTCATGGTCACTTTAAATTTTGAAAGATGTTGTTTAATTAATTGATTACTTAATGTATTTATTGAATAATGTTAATTGAGTAGAGTGTGTGTATATAAACTTCATGTTCACACTCAATTAAATGTGATCCTTGAAGGTGAATTGCTGAGGTACCAGATCGCTGTTAATAAAGACTTAGTATACTGGTATAGTGCTGGCTTTTTGTGTTTTCTTCAACTTTGCTGTGTGGTGTTTCATGATGACTCAGTCATTGTCCATGCTGGTGTGAATGACCTGAGACATACCTCCCTGGACTACATGAAAAGAGACATAGAGGAGCTCTCTGAGCATGTAGCCCAGGCCGGTATGACCCTGACCTTGAGTAGTATCTTACCCTCACCAAGAATGATGCCACAATATGAAGACAAGATGATCAATTTCAATAATTGGCTTAAGTATTGGTGTCATTCAAAGGGGATCCAATGCCTGTCAGCCTGGGATGACATGCTCGACAAGCCACGATGCTTCACTAGGAATGGCTTGCACCTATCACCCCTGGGCTTTCGGATATTGGCAAAGGCTCTTGCTACCCCCATAGTGCCTTTTTTAGGCAAGGCTCAAAAGACAAACCCACCTCCATAGGTATCACAAGGGATAAGAAACTAAGAGTAATGCTACTCAACGCCAGAAGTCTAAACCTCAAGATGCACGCACTCGAAACTCTCCTTAGCATGGAGAACGTCGATATCTGTGCAGTAACAGAAATCTGGTTCAAGGCTCCCAAGAGCACCCCAGCACTACCAGGTTATACCTCATAACATGCTTTTCGGCCCCAAAACTTGGACCGAACCACAAAAGGAGGGGGAGTATCAATATTCGTCAAAGATACCCATACCTCCAGGTTGGTGGCACAGCACGAAGCATCAGAGACTATCCATGTGCAACTAACAGTGGGTAAAACTGCCTTCCGGTTTATAGCCTGCTACAGACCACCCTCCTAAACCCAGGAACCCCACGCAGCCTTCCTGACAACACTGGAAAATATGAAGGTCTCTCCAAACACCATTATATTGGGCGACTTCAACTACCCAAACATAGACTGGGAGCATTACTCTAGCTCCAACACCCTAGCCCAAAGGTTCCTAGAATTTATAAACTGAAATGCTATGGAACAACTTGTTACCACTCCCACAAGAGGGGAAAACATACTGGACCTGATCATCACCAACATGGGGACTCTATTCTCCAGACCAGAAGTGTATCCCTCACTGGTAAGATCAGACCATAAACTAATCTCACTGGATATTCACATCCCGACCCCACCCCCTGCCCAGAAAACCACAGTGAAAAACTTCTCTAAAGCAAATTTCACACTCCTCAAAACCGAGGTGGAATCCTTCAAAGCCCCCGGGCCTGTGGAAAATATGGCCCAGACCACAGAATCCTTTATAAACGCATTCTATGAACACCTTCAGGAATGCATGGATCATGCAATCCCAAATAAAAACAAGACCCAATCCTCCAAAGGCAGACGTCCTGTCTGGTGGACCCCAGCCATAAACAAACTATACAATAGAAGGAGGAAGCTACTACATGATAGAGCAAAATCCCAAAAAAGGAAGGCATCTCTGATCAGTATTAGCAAAAAACTACGGACACTCATAAAATTGTCTAAGGCCAGCTTCGAGAGAAAAATTGCACAGGACACTAAGGATAATCACAAGGCTTTCTTTAGTTATGTTAGGAACCTGGGTGGGAATTCCCAGATATGCTCAGAATTAGTCCAAAATGACAAAAAATACACCGAACCAACAGACATTGCCAACATCCTAGCTGACAGGTTCAGCACAAACTTCTCCCCCCACCAAAAGGGCAAATATCTATCCCAGCAGAGTGCTGCCCCCCTGACATCTCAGATGCTCAGGTAAGAGCCACCCTCTCCAAAGCAAAAAACACAGCATCAATGGGACCAGATGGTGTCCCGGGCTGCGCCCTACATGAACTCCAAGAAGAGCTAAACCCAAACATAAAACTACTGTTCAATCTCAGCCTTACTACAGGATATGTACCCAAAGAGTGGCGTACAGCAACAGTGGTCCCTCTCCACAAAGGTGGTGCCTCAACGGATCCTGGAAACTATCGCCCCATAAGCCTGACTAGCTTGGTCTGCAAAGCTATGGAAAGGATCATCATGGACCTCATAAATAAAAATATTGGGGACCTACAGACACTGGATCCTACCCAGTTCGGCTTTGTTAAGGGCAGATCCTGCCTCTTAAACCTGGTCGATTTCTTTGAAACAGTCACCAAGGCCATTGACGAGGGGAAGGTGGTCCACACAGCCTACCTGGACCTCGCAAAAGCCTTCAATATAATACCCCACTCGGGCATTATAGATAAGCTCACCAGCTTAAATATAAACCCCTATGTCACTAGATGGGTTGCAAACTGGCTCAAGGACAGAACCCACATGGTTAGAATTGCTGGAGCCATGTCAGACTCCAAACCAGTTACAAGTGGCGTCCCACAAGGCTCAGTCCTGGGACCTCTCTTGTTCGGTATATATTTCTCGGCGGTACAGGCCAACACGGAAGGACTGTGGCTGACCAAGTTCGCAGATGACTGCAAACTGGGCACCATAATCGACTCTCCAGCCGACACAAGCATCCTCCAAAAGGGCCTCATAGAAACAGACAACTGGTGCCAGAGCCATGGCCTCAAGCTAAATGCCAAAAAGTGTATAGTCATCCCCTTTGGCAAAAACAAAGTGCCCACAAATTACCACATAGGTGGTAATCCATTAAGTATGGAAGAAGTAATTAGGTACCTGGGGACCCAAGTTGATAGCAATCTCTCATTTGACAACCACGTGGCCAAAGTGGTTAGAAAAACATTTTATATAGCCCACCTAATCATGAAGGGATTCACATCTAGATCAGGGGAGGTCATCGTGCCTCTTTACTCATCCCTCATCAGGCCCATAATTGAGTACAATGCCCCTTTTGGGATGTTCCTTACCAGACACCTGCAGCAACTGGAAAGATCCCAAAAGTACCTCACCAAGAGGATCAAAGGGCTCAAACAGATGCCATATGCTGCCCGGTTAAAGAAACTCCAGCTCTACTCAGTGGCATACCGCCTGCTCAGAGGCAATCTGTGCCTGACGTATAAAGCCATGTCCAACCCAGAATTAATGGACATGCTGCACCTCAGAAAGTCCAAATACCATCAAGCTACGTGCTCGAGAGACTTGAACCTCAGCACTGAAATAAATAGGACATGCTGGAGGGACAGATTCATAACCCAGAGGCTCCCTTCACTCTGGAATAAAATCCCAGTCCAGGTTAGGCAGAGTCCCTCATTGACTCTCTTCAAGAGAAATCTTGATGAATGGATGGGGGATCGTAGGTTTACCCCGGGTATCACTTCTGTGTCACTGTTAGACAGAGGCACAGTATACTAACCTCAAAAAAGGGCATAGCAAAATTTATTTAAAATGGGTGACGAAAGCCAAACACACTCTGGCTAGGCTTATAAATGCCCTAGGGCAGATAGCCTTAGTATGAACCTATGAACCTATGAACTGGGTGCCATAATCGACTCACCGTCTGACACAAGCATCCTCCAAAAGGGTCTCACAGAGACGGATAACTGGTGCTAGAGCCATGGCCTAAAGCTAAATGCCAAAAAGTGCATAGTCATCCCCTTTGGGAAAAACAAAGTGCCCACAAATTACCACATAGGTGGTAATCCATTAAGTATGGAAGAAGTAATTAGGGATGTGGGGACCCAAGTAGATAGGAATCTCTCCTTTGACAATCACATTGCCAAAGTGGTTAGAAAGACCTTCTATATAGTCCACCTTATCATGAAAGGGTTCACATCTAGATCAAGAGAGGTCATTGTGCCCCTCTACTCATCACTCATCAGGCCCATAATTGAATACAATGCCCCATTCGGGATGTACCTTACCCGACACCTGCAGCAACTGGAAATACCCCAAAAGTACCTCACCAAGAGGATCAAGGGACTCAAACAGATGCCCTACACAGTTAGGCTAAAGAAACTCCAGCTCTACTCAGTTGCTTACCGCCTACTCAGAGGCGATCTGCGCCTGACGTATAAAGCCATGTCCAACCCAGAATTAATGGACATGCTCCACCTCAGGAAATCCAAATCCCTTAGAGCTACATGCTCCAGGGACTTTATTCTCAGCACAGAAATAAATAGGACATGTTGGAGGGACAGATTCATATCCCAGAGGCTCTCCTCACTCTGGAACAAAATCCCAATCCATGTTAGGCAGAGCCCTTCAATGACCCTCTTCAAGAGAAATCTTGACGAGTGGATAGGAGATCATAGGTTTACCCCTGGGGTCTCTTCTGTGTCCCTACTAGACAGAGGCACAGTAAACTAACCTTAAAAGGGCTATCTTCTGTGACCTACTATACACAGGCACAGTCAACTAATCTAAAAGGGTGGCGAAAGCCAAACACACTCTGGCTAGGCTTATAAATGCCATAGGGCAGATAACCTAGTATCAACCTATGAACCTATGAACCTGTACAGGGTTCTCAGATAAAAGAATGGTAGGAAATAAATTTGATTTATGTAAAGCTGGAGAACATCCCACATTAAAAGAAATTCTATTTTGGGATATTTATTGTACTTATGCTTATGAATGGGATATAGGATTATTACCCCAAGAAAACTTAATAGTTAAGTAGAGCTCTTTGGTTTCAAATCATTTTGGGTTGCTGTCTAAACCCTAGTAAGACTGCTATTCAGTCTGCAGTAAAGAAAAGGGGGTGAGTGAAATTGTAAATGACTTGATTTTTCTAAGAAATTTGTTTTTAACAAGTCTTCCTAGTGAGTATGCTGAGGAGCTTAAGTGCTCTAGATGTTTTGTTATATGACTTTTTGATAATAAATAAGAGCCAGGATTCAGAAACCGGCCCAGGCATGAGATGTAAAGCTGCAGCAAAAATGGCCTGATGGCTCATCATGGAAACCAGCAATTCCATGAAGCATTAGCCATAATGAGGAAATACTTCATTATCAGTTAATTTATCAAGAAAAGAAATGACATCCCTCAACAATCTTCCTTTAAAACCATTAGAAGTTGTAAGAACTTTATTCAGACTAAATTTCAGAATGAACTTAACACATGTGACTGGTCCAACCTATGGCTACTTCCACTAGATGAAGCGGTCTCATACTTTAACTCTACATTTCTTGCTATCCTGGATAACCATGCTCCCCCATGCACTATCAGAACCAATAACAAAGTAGCACCATGGCTGTCCAATGATACAAGGCAAACAATTATTAGCAGAAACAAAGCATGGACCTCCTGGAGAACCACTGAGTCCCCAAAAGACCACCTTATATATAAACAGCTGAGAAATGACACAAATAAGTCTATTATGCAACAAAAGCACCAAAACCAACCACAAAAATTCTGGTCAGGCATAACCAAACTTCTCCACCCAGGCCAATCAACTACCCCTACCCCCTTAACTACCCTCCAACAACCTCCTAAAATTGTTGCTAACACATTTAACACTTTATTTACAGAAACTGTGCAATCCCTAGCCAGTAAGCTATCTCCCTATACCCCAAGTACCACCAACTCCACACCTGATAATAAGATCCCCTTTAAGCTTGATCCAGTACCAACATCTTTTATTAAGTCCCAACTTAAAAAAACTGAAACCCACCACCCTTTCAGTAGACCTACTACCTGCAGAATATCTCCAAAAAGGCACTAATGAAATAGCATACCCCATATCAATTTTAATCAATAGAACTATCCACGAAGCCTATATCCCCTACATCTGGAAAATCTCCCACATTGTTCCTCTTCATAATGGGGGAGATTCCACTGAACTTTCAAATTATAGGCCTATAGCCATTCTGTCTCCCTTGGCTAAAATAATGGAAAAATGTATCCACAAGCAATTTCTTGTCTATCTGAATCAAAACACTCTCCTAGCCCCCTCCCAGCACAGATTTAGACCTTATCATAGTACAACCTCAGCCCTTCTCTCCTTCTCCCATACAATAAATCAAAACCGTAATGACAACAAGCTCTCCTCAGCCCTCTTCCTTGACCTCCCCAAGGCATTTAATATGATAAATCACCAGCTACTCTTAAACACATTAAAATCACTCTCCATAGATAACCTAGCAATTACCTGGTTTCATTCTTACCTAAGTGACAGACAACAAGCTGTACTATGGAAGAATAACCTATCGTCCCTTTTACCAGTCACCCTTGGAGTCCCACAGGTATCTATATTAGGTCTCCTCCTATTCTCCATATTCATTAATGACCTGTACAAAGTTATCCCTGATGTAACTTGTATTCAGTATGCAGATGACTCAACCCTAATCTGCTCTGCCACCTCCCCCACAGATATACAATCCTTGTCCCAAATCACTTTCAACAAAGTAGAGAACTGGCTCACTGGTCGCCAACTACTATTAAACCGAAATAAAACCAAACTATTACTCTCCTCACCACTTCTCACCATAATATCTAACAATGGCACCATAATTTCCCCAGAACTTCGTACTAAACTACTGGTAGTGATCATTGTCAACAACCTCAAGTTTGATGCTCACATAGACAAAACTATTAAAACAGTTAATAACAAATTAGGCTCTTTATAAAGGATTAAACCATTCCTAACCCCATCTGCTAGAACTGTTATTGCCCGTACACATCTACTATCAACCCTTCTTTATGCCTCACTCATCATCGTAAACCTAAACAAATCAAACCTCAATAAATTAACTACGTGCTACAATAACATTGCCAGATTTGCCACAGGATCAGTTTATAGAACCCATCACTGCCTTAACCTTCAATCGTTAGACTGGCTTGAACTACCCTATCAACTGCAATATAACCAACTATTACTTGTTCGCAAAATCCTCTACCAACCAGACAGTATACCCATACTGAAAAATATTATTACCCCCTACAGTAACCTAAAATCCCTTCGCTCTTCCAAAAAATTGCTAGTGCAAACTGTTAAAACCAACAATTCAGCTGGTGAATCATTATTCTCCAACTCTTCTGGTAAAAACTAGAACCTACTTCCTGTTGAACTCACCACTGACCCCTCCTTATCCCAATTCAAAAAATCCCTTAGGAAATACATAAAAATGCAGTGTCTTTGTCCCTGTACAAACTCTGACTAACCCCCACTCAAACATAATTCATAAATGAGAACCTCATTACAGGAATAGAACTCTGACTCTCTGTTTAAAATTCTGTGTATCTCCCACCTACTGGGAAGATTTAAAGTTAACACTACACCATGTATGATAACCACTGTTAATATATGTGTTTTCCTTTTTCAGATGAAATCTTTTAACTATTTTTTTCTCAGCTACTTGCTTCCAACCTTTGCTGTGTGTATGTGAGAAAAACATGTACCTGTGTGTACATATTGTTAAACAAATCTCAGATTTGTGATAACTCACTGTAATAATTTCACTGTATTTACACTTGTTTTTGTACATTTGGAGCTTTTCTCCCCGGGCCTCCACTGAAAATGGACCTGTATCCAGTCGGACTTTCCTGGTTAACAAATGTAAAATAAATAAAATAAATATGTCTGTAAATTGCTCACACACACACACACACACACACACACACACACACACACACACACACACACACACACACACACATATCACCATACCGCTTACCTATTCATGAGTTTACAGAACATCCGCAATTTGTCACTGCCCCTCATACATGACAAATGATTACAATCATTCAGTAATGCCAGACATTAAAGTTTCATTCTTTTTCTTGTTACTTACTAAATGCATTGAATGCAAGACCTGTTACTCTTTCAACTTTTTAAGTGGATTAGAGTAATATTTAAAAAGACTCCTTGGTGTCGTCTAGTATTGTCCTCCGTTAGAAATTCACAGCATGGCTCCCCATACATCTTGGAGCATTACAGTCAGTCAGTAATGTCAGACACTAAATCTTATGGATTCAACAATGCACCATAATGCAAGACATGTGTTGCATTAACATTGCAAGTAGATTATGGGGGGAGGGGGAGGGACAAGTGGGAGAAGTTGACCTTTCAATAGAACAAGGTGGTTTAGGATTACCTGATTTGAAGGAATATTTCAGAGCTACACATTTAAGGTTTGTATACATGACACAAACAGAAAAATATAATTCAAAGTGGAAAGGGATGGTGATGACGCTTGGAGAACTTCAGGAAATAAGGAGAGGGTGGGAATGTGGATGCATTTCCTGAAGGAGAATAACAGCATACATGCAGAATATTATATTCATAAAGTAACACAAAGTATTG
Source organism: Protopterus annectens (assembly GCF_019279795.1). Classification (NCBI taxonomy): domain Eukaryota; kingdom Metazoa; phylum Chordata; order Ceratodontiformes; family Protopteridae; genus Protopterus; species Protopterus annectens. The sequence goes on along the minus strand of NC_056740.1, from coordinate 435,394,328 downwards.
TAAGAACTAAGCCAACATAAGAATGGAGAAGGAAGATTTTGCCGAGAGGGATGACTGCAATTAGGGGTGCAGAGAATAAGCAAGGGGGGGGGGGGCTAGAATTTACTGGAAGAATGGCAAATTAACCAATGTATTGGAAGCAAATAACTAGAGAGGGTAAGGTAATACAGTGGGAAGACATTAAGAAGATGTTTGCACTGCAGGCTAGAGACTGCTTTCACTTTCAAGAACTGATATCAGAGTACAGGCAAAGATAAAAGGATGGGGGAATCCTAAGTGAAATATCTACTCTGTTAGAGTATTTATTTGACTTTAGAACAGAAACTGCTGTTAAAAAATGGGATACTTAGTAGGGCATATGAAATATTTCATGATAACCACAGGAATCAATGACATAAGGTTAGAAAAGATTCGGAAGAGACACTGAATAAACAATTCACAAGGAAACAATGGCAGGACATATGAAAGGCTCCCAAATATGCAACAAAGTCAATAAGCACAATCTCTGCAAAAGTAAAAGTCATCTGAATAATTCCACATTAAAGAGGTCTGTAACTAATGAACAGGCTGCTACTGGAAAACAACTTTACATTTCAGTGTTTCATCTACAAATGCAGTACCTGTTGTCCTTGAAGAATTAATTGCCTATATTACATTAAAAATGGTAAACTGGTAATATTGCACTGCAGATTCACTGACAAGCTGACAACAAGTTCATAGTTATTAGGCATCTCATACAAAGGTGGGCACACTCAGGAGTGCAGAGCCCCTACCCCCCCCCCTTAAAATGCATTGAATAATCAGGAATCAAAAGGGCACTCCAATATCAGCACTCCATATACATAGTGTGGGAGTAGAATCCACAGCCTTCTGCAACAAAAGCAATTATGCTACTAACACTGCATTTAAATTCTACAGCACAGTGACTGCTATTTGCTAAACAAAACCGTTAGTTACACATTGAAAACAGACTTAGCATGAGCAACAGTAAACTTCTCTTCCTTTGAAACTCACAATTCAGTGAAAATGCACTGAAACTCATAATTCCTTGAAAATGTACTGAAACTCAAACTCACAGTTCTGTCAGCAGTCTGGTAGCTGGTGTAGAGGATTTCAGGCTCTTGTCTCCACTGAAGCTCACAATTCCTTCAGCAGTCTGGTAGTTGGTGTACAGGATTCAAGTTTGCATCTGAACACTAGCTCAGAATTCCTTCAGCAGTCTGGTAGTTGGTGTAGAGGATTCAGGCTCTTGTCTCCTCTAACCAAGTCACAGGGTCAAGTCTGATAAAGTTAATTGACTAATCTGCCCCCCCCCCCAACTAGGGCATTACAAACCACACCTCCATACTCCGAACCTCTTAGTACAAGAAATCTGAACAAAGCCTAAAATAATGAGGGGAAAAGAGCCCCAAAATAGGGAGAGATTTTAAATATTGCTCTTATACACTTAGAAAGTTGCTTGAATAACAGCATTTGACTTAACATGCATTTTCAGAAGGAAATTAAATCTGAAACTCGAATGTATGATCTTATTTAGTTATTTCAGTCCTCAGTGATTTGCCAGTAAACTACAAATGTTATGAGGAACATACCAAAAATATGAGGCAAAAATGTGGACATTCTACAAAAATCTGGACAGTTGAGAAGTATGCATACCTCACAACCTCTTAGTTCAAGAAATATGGACAAAGCCTAAAATAATGGGGATACAATGGCCCAGAAATAGGGATACATTTTAAATATTGATCTTTTTAACTTAGAAAGCTACTAGAATGACATGATTTATGTTAGCATGCATTTCTGATGAAAATGACATATGAAACTCAAATGTATGACGTGATTTAGTTACTGCAGTCCTCAGTGATTCGCCAGAAAACCACAAATGTTATGAGGAATAGGCCAAAAATATGAGGCAAAAATCTGGACAGTTGAGAGGTATGTATACTTCTCAACCTCTTAGCACAAGAAATCTGGACAAAGCCTAAAAAATAGGGATACACTGGCTCAAAAATAGATTTTAAATACTGCCATACCTCTCTCAACCTCTTGGAGCAAGAAATATAGGCAAAGCCATAAATAAAAGTGGGACAAATGCCCAAAAAAGAGGGACAATTTTTAAATATTGCTGTTACAAACTTAGAAAGTTTTCAAAGATTCCAAGATTCAAAATATTCAAAAGAAATTATATTGCCATTTAGGAAACACAAGTGCTACCCAAAAGAAATTTCAAGTGCCATCTCTTTTACAGAAGAAAACAAACACAAAAAGACAAGACATGATAGGTATTAAAGAATAAACAATAGCTACAAAATTAAAAATCTAGGTAGCTGACGCACATGCTTGTACATTATTTATATACACTGGATAACACTGACTACTAGATGATTAACACAAGAAAAGAAAAGTACATTATACACAGAGGTGAGATTGGGTGATATTGCACATAAGGAAGTGATTGCAATTGCACTTGAATGAGAATATATTAATTTTAGTATGTAATAAATAAATAGAACTACTGTTTGGAAAAAAGGAAAGGAATGAGAGTGTAATGATCTATTATAGTGTTGATACATACAGATTTATGTCTGTATTAATGAGTCTTATTGCAGTTGGATAAAAACTGTTCATGAATCTGGAGGTCCTGCAGCGGATACTCTGTAACCGTCTACCAGAAGCAAGTTTAGTGAACCGACCACACCCTGGATGAGAAGTGTCACTCAGTATTTTGAGGGACCTCTTTTTATATCTCGTTTCAAAGAGCTCCTGTAAGGTAGGAGGACTAGTGCCCATGATCTTTTCTGCTGTTCTTATTATTCTTTGCAGCTTCTTCATTTTGATCATTATGCTGTTACCAAGCCGTACAGTGCAGTTGCTGGTGATAATGGTCTCGCTGGCTCCTCTGTAGAAGACATTTACAGCACTGATAGAGAGCTTTGCTTTTCTAAGACTTCTAAGGAAGTGTATTTGTTGGTGGACTTTTTAATTAGCTGTCCTGTGTTTGTACTCCAAGAAAGATCCTCTGATAAATGTACCCCCAGGAACTTTGTAGTTTGGACTCTCTACACTTCTTCACTGTTGATCTTGAGAGCAGGTGCATTGCAGTGCTTTTTCTGAAGTCAATAATGATTTATTTTGTTTTATTGATGTTCAGGTCCAAACTGTTGTTATTGCACCATTCAATCAGAGAGTTGACTTCATTCCTATAACCACTCTTGTCATCACCATTTATGAGTCCCACCACTGTGGTGTCATCTTCAAATTTGATGATGGCTGTTGCTAGCTTTTGCAGAGCAGTCATGGGTAAGTATTGTGAACAGTAGAGGACTCAGCACACAACCCCGGGTTACTCTGGTGTTGATTGTAATGCTCTCTGAAGTGTTGTTACTGGCACTGGTCCTTTGTGGTCTTCCAGTCAGAAAATCGAGGATCCAGTTGCACAGCTCTTTATTTCTGCCAAGGTTGATTAGTTTTTCTATAGGTTATATTGAAATCCCTGTATTGAATACTTAGCTGTGAAGCATCTGCATTTTTTTTCATCTAAGCCATCATTTTCTGCCATTTTTCTGTTTACTTAGCTGAACTCTATGAACAGCAGCCTGTCATAGTTGTTCTTCTCTTCAAGATGCTCCAATGTGAGGTGAAGTCCCACCGAAATGGAATCAGCAGTTGATCTGTTTGCTTGGTAGGCAAACTGCAGCGGGTCATAGGACTGGCATAGTACTGTAGTCAAATGCCTTTTAAACAGTCTTTTGAAGCATTTCATTACATTTGATGTAAGGGCCAGTGGCCTGTAATCATTTAGGCAGGTGGGGTTGGTGTTTTTGGGGCAAACTGGTACTTTTTCCTGGACAACAAGATGTCTGTCAGGACTATGCTGAGTTGGTCTGCACAATCTTTCAATACTTTCCCCAGAATGTTATCAGGGCCAGCAGCCTTCCTGGGGTTCACTTTCCTCAGTTGGTTCCTTACATCCACAGCATTGAAGTTGAGTACTGCTTCCTTTTGGTCATTGAGAAGCTTTACAGCTTCCAGGTTGTTTTTCTCTTCAGACCTGCCATAAAGTGTGTTTAGACTGTCCAGAAATTCAGTGCTATCATCACCCTTAGCTGACTTGGTCTTGTAATCATTTAGCTGTTGAATGCAGTGCCACATGCCTCTTTAGTCTTTCATGTTCACAAAGCATCCTCGTATCGTCTTTCTGTACTCCCTCTTGGCCTTCATACCCTTTTTTAGATTAGCCCTTGTCACACTTAGACCCTTCTTATCCTTTGCCCTGAAATCAGTGTTTATTGCCCTCAGCAGCTCATACACCTTGTTGTTTAGCCATAGTTTTTGGTTGGCTCTTACTTTAATATTTTTGATGTTCATTACATCATCCATGTATTCGGATATGTAAGCCATAGTTGTTTTAGTATATTCATCTATGTTCACCAGATTGTTCACCATGGCTGCTTCCCTGAAGACATCCCGGTTTTTGGTATCAAAGCACTTCCTGAGACTTTCCATGGCTCCTTCATGCCAGGCCCGATTTGTTTCATAGTGGGCTTATCTCTGATCAAGAGAGGTTTTTAAGCAGGTATTAGTTTTATGGAGATGTGGTCAGAGCCACCCAGGTTTTGTTGTTGTACAGCCTGTATGTTCCTTTTGTCCAGAGTATTTGCTACCCTTGTGGGAAAATCCAGTCTGGTAGTAATTGGGCAGCACCTCCCTGAGATCTGCTTTGTTGAAGTCACCAGCTATCATAAATGCACAGTCAGAATTCTTGCAACGCAGCTCACATATAGTATTATGCAGTAAATTCAGTGATTCAGTGATGTTAGCACTCGGTATGTATACAGCTGCTACATAGACATCATTTAAATCTCTGGGCACATAAAAAGGTCTGCATTTCAGTATCAGAAATTCCTCATTTACAGAGCAATGTTCATTCACAATGTTACAGTTTTTGCAGCAGCTATCATTTACAAAAATGCACACTCCACCTCCCTTAGATTTCCCACACGGAGCTAGGTTCCTGTCAGCTCTGAACAAAGTGAATCCATCAAGGTTTACAGCACTGTCACTAATCCTGTTATTTAACAAAGTCTCTGTGAAGATTAAACAACATGAATTTCTCACCTTGTTTGTGGTGTTGAGCTCAAGCCTGAAAAAAGTCCATCTTGTTTTCTAATGAGCTTACATTTGCTAACAGAATTGAGGGAAGTGCAGGCCTGTGAGGGGTTGTTTTCAGTCTGGCAGCAATTCTATCTCTACAGCCTCTTTTTCTGGTTCTGTTACATCTCTTCCTTTTGGATCTCATCCTGATTGTTCCAGAACCTTCCATTTCTTGAGTTAGGTACTTTGAAGCTTGTTTGGTTAGGATGCTGAGTTCTAGCGGTTCTGTAAGTGTTGTAGGCCCCAGATGCTCTGTAGTACACAGGGAATCCAGCCAGAATGACAGCATGATTGAATACTTGATTTACAAAAGTTTCTTTCTGCTGTAAGTAACTGTAATATCATTTAAATGACTGGAAAATGATTTTTCTCATTTTTTTTACCTGAAAAATAAGACAGATTAAGCACAATCTACCATAGCCGCAGCCTACCTGGGTGCCGTGTTTTTAGAATATCAGGTTTTGCATTAGCATGCATTTTCTGAAGGATATAAAGCCTGAAACTCAAATGTCTGTCATTATTTTCTTATTTCAGTCTTTAAAGGAGAACCGTGCCCACAGACTCAAAAACATGTTTATTTCATCATGGTTTGCTGTTTCCTACATTTTAACACCACTCTGGGACTATTTACAGGTTTTAATTTTTTTTATATGTAATTTCTGAGTCTGACCACATTGGGTCTGGCATCTTGAAGTTATTCTGATTGGTTAGTCTGCCTCTAGGTATCCCAGAATGCAGTGCTTGTCTGTAAACATTGACAGCATGCAGGCCAACTTCTTCCTAAAGCTCCTGTCATTGCATTGATCTTACCGTACATGCATACACTGCTTTCAGTCAGTTAGTTTTAAGTAACATTTCATGCTGTTCAATGACTACCTAAAACACAAACAGTGCAAATGCCACAGAACAGACTTTCAAAGTGCTTTTTACTGCTGTTTCTTTTTAGAATGGCTAAACTGCAGTCTTTTGTGAAGCCTGAATTGTACTACTTTGACTCATCTCCCATCCCCCTTCACACCTAGCTTCCCTAGCTGTCAAAGTGCTAAGGGTAATTTGAGCTGTTACCTCCTGTGAATGACAGCTCACAGTAGGAGACTTGACTCATGTACAATTTCCCTGTTCTAGCCTTTACTTTATGTATGGGTCGGTGAAGGACCAGGGAGCTGTGACATCACAGCATGGATGGGTTTTTAGGACGGTAGTGGTGATGTAAATTTGGGGAGGGAAATGGCCAGAAAACTACCTGTATTCAGTGGCCTTAATGACATCAGTGAATTGGAGATTGCAAAAGTCCAAGGCAGCTGGAAAGGAAAGTCCATACACCAAGCCGTATATTAAAAGGTTTATTCCACAAAATATAGAATATACTGCGGTGGTGGTGCTGCGATAGCGTTGTTGCCTCACAGCAAGATGTGCCGTTTGATTCTCAGCTAGAGCGTCTTCTGTGTGGAGACATGCGTGAATGGGTGTACCTTCGTTGAAGGTTATGCGTCAGGGCTGGCAAACTCGGCACGTAAAAAAAATCTACTGCCAATCATTAGCGGACCGGAGTTTCGCTGTGGCGACCCCTAACCAGGAAAAGCCAAAAGACACAAACAAACATTCCACAAAATATAGAATATAAGCGCTTTCATTTTAACTTCTTTAAAACTTCATCAGATACACCTAGATGCACAGATTGTTTTATGGACTATTTAGTGAATGGTAAGATAGCATCTAGGTGTATCTGATGAAGTTTTAAAGACGTTAAAACAAAAGCACATATATTCTATATTTTGTGGAATTAACCTTTTAATATATGGCTTGGTGTACGGACTTTCCTTTCCAGCTGCCTTGGAGTTTTTAGTAGTTTGTGTTTGTGAACATTCTTTGAATTGGAGACTGCAGCAAGCTTTTCCAGGGTGGGACAAAAGTTTTGTGAAAGTGAAACCACCACAGTACAGTAAGGTACTGTACTAGTGGAGAGAAACAATCAATTTATAATATTTTAAATGCTGTATTCTTGTTTATTCATACCAGGGACATTAAATTGGGAGAAAAAAGACAGAGAAGTTGAGCATTTAATAACAGAATCCCATTTTTGTCTTTTAATGATTTGCCACTAATTTGCCAGAATTCCACAATTTTATGAAAAATGGATGAAAAATATGAGGCAGAAATCTGGACATTCTGCAAAAATACATATTGTTGAGAGGTATGACTATTGCTCTTTTTAAATTAGAAAGTTGCTTGAACAACAGGATTTGTGTTAGCATGCATTTACTGAAGGATATGAAGTCTGCAACTCATATATATGTCATTATTTAGTGACGTCAATCTGCTGATTTGCCAGAAAACCACAAATTTTATAAGAAACAAACCAAAACCATAAGGCTAAATCTGGACAGTTCAGAGGTATAACACACGCTCTCTCTCTCACACACACACACACACACACACACACACACACACACACACTCTCTCTCTCACACACACACACACACACACACACACACACACACACACACACACACACACACACACCACCCTCTCTCTGATCTCTCTTACACACACACACACACACACACACACACACACACACACACACACACACACACACACACACACACACACACACACACCTTCTCTTTGCTCTTACACACACATGCATATACCTACGTTCTCTCTGCTTACTCATTCGCATGCTTGCACACATGCTCACTTGTTCAAACATACACACACAATCACTGGAATGGCTAGTTTAAATTCTGTTTGCGAGTATGGAATGTGTTTACATCCGTGCTGGTGGGTGTGCATGGCACCGCACGCATGGTCCTCCTTAAAGGAGTAGACACCCACGATCTTAAAAAGTACTTTTTTTAAAATATATGTTGAAGCCTTCTGGCCAGAGTGGGCCACTGTAGCCACTGTTGCCTAGTGCTGGATCCTGGCAATATTCCGATTTTTAGTCTTGATTTGGACACAACCAAATCAAGACTGAGAAACAGGTTTTGTTGTAACTCTGCTGCTGGTACTGCTAATGGGGGAGCATTAGCTCCCCCCCCCCCCCTGGTAAATCCACCACTGTCCTATCTGAACATCAAAGATCCTCCAGCAAATCACACTCACCCATTTACTTACACACACACACACACACACACACACACACACACACACACACACACACACACACACACACACACAGTCTCACTAATTGAAAATAATGGGTTAATGCAAGCAAGCTTTTGGCCAAGGTAAATACTGTGACTAGTGGTAAGGATTTTTCCAGCTGAGTGGTTTCATGAAGTGCCCAGCTCTATAAAGCCCTTACTACAGACATTTCATTGGAAGAGCACATGGCTAATTACCATATGCCACTTTCTAGAATCTCTCATTAGTATTTCTGGTAGGCTAGAGAGACAGCCTACTGTGGTGCTACACCTGTTTGAGCTAAGTATTGTGGTAGCCCTGTCTACGAATCAGAAAGGGTTGCTGTCAGTAGTAAAAAGAACTTATAGATGGCGGTAACCTTTCTGAACTCTGGCCAGTGTTAGAATGGCTAGTTAACTACCATTTACAGCCTAATAGTCTGGAGACATATATCAGGCTGATTGTTGTTAAAGAAATTGGGACATAGGTAATTCTAAAGTGATGGATAGTGTTCTTGTTTTACTACAGAGGGATGAAATAGTTGTTGGGAAAAAGAATATAGTTTATTTGATGAGCTTGCAGAATAATATTTGTTTTTTCATGGAGCTATAAGATTTGGTGTGGCTGAGTGTGGTAAGACTGGTGTAGAAGTATATCAGAGTAATACATATTTTCAAGACAGGTAATGTTTGAGTTATCACTGCAGTGATAAACTGGAAATGGAGAAGCATTTATTTCTGGAATATGCATTTAACATGACATTTTAGTTTGTGTCTTTCGGCTTTTCCCAGTTAGGGGTCACCACGGCGGAACTCCGGTCCGCTAATGATTGGCAGTAGAGTTTTACGTGCTGGCTTGCTGGTCCTAACGCACAACCTTAAACGAAGGAACGCCCGTTGACTGCTGAATTAGATGAGAAGCAGGAGTACAGACAGCTATTTACCATTTTAGACAGTGTATATATTATTTTAAGTGCACAAGTTTTATACCTCAAGAGTATTGAATGTCCTCCTTTTTTCAAACATATAAACTAAAGGTGTACAAGTGAGGCAGAAACAAGTTAAATGTATCAATGTTGAGTTACACTTATTATATTATTAGCTCTCCTGTTAAAAGGTTCAAGTACAAGCATTTTAGTATATGTGTTGCATATTTAATTACTTATTTATGAATATACCATAGAACAAGAAAGCAGTTATTTTGGGGCAAACAACAATATGGGTCCTTGATGCACAAATATGAAAGTTCTATTTTCCGCCATTTTGAGAAGACAAAATGAAACAAGTTCTATTGGCAATATATCTCATAAGAAAATACAGTAAGAAGGAGATGGGGAAGACTGTATCATTTGTAAGGAGATGATGTGTACTTTTATACTTCTCAATTGTCCCTAATTTTGCAAAACATCCCAAATTTTGCCTCATATTTTTACCCTGTCTCTCACAAAATTTACTCCATTGACATATACAATTTTGTCATCTGGAAAGCTGACTTATTTAGTTAGTTAGCTAGCTAGTTAGTTAGCTAGTTAGCAACATGTTTGTTCTTTCTGTGCAGAAGGATAACATGGAACTAATTAATTTGTAGGCTTTATTGTTCATAAAAGAGGAAACAAAATGAATGGCAAGGGAAGAAACATAAATGAAATAGAACAAATGTGCTAGGCATTATTTTCAGAATATGAGAAAGTACAGTTTTGTTTTAATATTTTGAAGCTCACTGTGTCGTTTAGTTATAGCCTGTCATAATGTACAGTCATGGAAATCTTTTTTTTTTTTATCTTGGATTTTATATTTAAGCCTCAAGGTCAATAACACATTTTTGTAACTATTATTCTGTGACATATCATGTTTACTATGTTATTTATAGCATCTACTTGAACTATTACCAGCTATGGCAGATGGGAATCTCAGCATGGCAGCCCCTTCTGAAGAGATATGCCCCATGAGTGCTACATCACTCCCTCCCAACCTCTGTTGCAGTGCAGTTTCAGTACTGCAATATGAACCTAAGTATTTGGTATGAGGATAGAACCTACATCCTTCTGAACTTCACAGCATCAAATCAAGTGAGTGATGTGATAAATACTGACAATGCTAAGCGTGATGATATATGAAAAATACAAATGAATTACTTCAGAACAGATATGGGAACTTGCATTGTAATAGTCTTACGGTTCACCAATCCTGGTGTGCTTGAGGTAAACACTGCATGACGTGGAAGACACTATCCAGTCATCTATCTTGGCGGTTTCCTGAGTGATTTTGGAAGAGATCTTTATTTTCACACTCCCATTTCTCTGCTTTACTTCTTTTAAGCAATAACTGTGTTCCTAGCTCCTGGCCAAGGCAATAGACGGCATCTTTTTTCTTTGTAGTGAAGTGACCCAGCCCTGTTGTAGTGATTTCCTGCTGTTTTCATCATGTTTCACCAAGCATACATTCTCATTTCTGCTATACAGCTTTTTTACACTCTCATGTATCCTTTATTTTTGCATAATTTCTCTACATTCCTTTGCTTACTTTTCTAATACATATGTGAATACGGCCTTAGATGAATTCTTAAATGTAATAAATATATCAGTCTGCGTGTGACTGGGTCACTGTCCTTTGTGTTTTGAATTATTGACACTGTTATGTAATCCACTGTACGTTTTGCACTTAAAATGTAGCTTTTGTTTCTGTTGTTTGCTATGGCTGATATGACTACAGTTGTTAACCATTTACTTATTATATCTGAACTCTGACAGAGCAACATAGCACAACATTAAACAAAGCTCAATATGAAAACTAGTTTAGTCCAATGTTTAATTTAGAAATTAGAAATGGTCAAAAACATTTTTGAAGCTGTGAATTTAGGTGTACAAAATCTTCCAGAGCAACATTCTTCCTTTTACACACACCTGAGACCTAGGCTATACCCTCTATCTAGAGACAAGCCAAATGAGACATAATATGTCTGCAATGATCTCTAATGACCGAAGATGACCAATATGTCTGCAGAGAGTAAAGCAAATTATTTTAGTAGTATATGACATTGTGGCTGATTTTTTTCCTCATTATGTCACTGCTAAAGTATTCCCATTATGCAGTCTTTGAACAGGATTTGTATAGCAGCGAGCCAAGATGAACACTAGCTTCTGTATAATTTTTTTTTTTTTTTGCAGACCGCCGTTTCTCTCAGAGTTTCATTTTAGGGAAACATTTTGCCCTGTTTTACAGACACGTGTTTTTTTTTTTTGGATAATTTTGGCACATAGTGAACAGGACATTAAATCCTTACTTTTGCCATTTCAGGGAGAATATGGTGATAGGTCACATAGGTTGCTAGCAGACATTGAGATTGAGACAATCAGATATAAATCTAGAGAATACAGCATATTAGAAATTCATAGCTTTAATCCGCTGAGCTACATTGCACGACTATAGGAGCTGTGGGATTTTGCTTTAGTTGCAATAAATGCATTATGGACAAGTACAAGTATTTTTAAGGATACAATGGCTATTTTACATCTTGGATAGAAAGTCAGATAACTATAATGGTTCAAAATCTGTAATATCTAATCCATAATCCAGAGCAAGAGACGTGCACAATTTAGCTTGAGTAACAACAGCAGTTTAGCAAACAGGAACAGTATATAGCTGATTCAAGATGGTAATAATAGTAAGAACATTGTTGTTAAACCTTTCATTCCACATATGTACCACGTATGGTATGACTTACGAACCCACAAAATATTATAGGTTTAACTAGCTAGTATGCAATTTTATGTTTTTCAGGTATAATTTCCTTGTAAAAACAGTTTTACTCTGTACATAGCTTCATTTGCAAATGTTCAGCCACATGAATCTTGTGATCAATCTTTAAAGGTCACAGGATCGGAAAATATTCACTCCCATTTCCAATCATTTTCAACCCATGCCCAAGACCTCCAGGAAAACAAAAAAAAAGGAAAACAATTGCTGGCTTTTTAACACTGCACCCTCTTTAACATTGTTTGACTGATTCCAAAACCCACACAAAACACAAAACAACCACTAAAAAGATGTCTTCCTTGGACTATACATGGCTGATCCTGCGGTAGTCTCTACATTCCCTGAGGTCTAGTGAAATCCATCTGAGGCAGTATGACCCATCACGTCTCCCGCACTGACACAGCCCTGTAACTGACTGGATTTTTGCAGGTTGTCTTTGACGTTAGTCAATTATCTTTCTGAGTCTCAGAAGCCAGTGTGTATGATCAATAAATTTTACTACATCCAATATGCATGTGCAGACCTCACAAACTCAGAAAGTCATAATCCTTTTTGCTTTTGGGTACCAGGTTATAGTCTGCTGAAGAGCAGGAAAACAAAAACAACTTTTGAGTGACTATATGTTGAAATTGTAAAGTACTTCATTCTGCACTAGTAGAAAGGGAACATTTTTCTTGTTTATGTAGAATTGTCAGCTTTTTAACAGCACCTGTTCAATAAGTCATTATAGTCTTTAAGACACTATAAAACATAACTATGTAGGTCTGTTTCAATCTTTACACAGATAATGACTTTTTTTCTCTCGTCTCATCACTGTTACACTAATATCTGTCACAATAACTATGTTGATATGAGCAGACTGCTCACTAGAGACTAATTTTTTATTTTTATTTATATTTTGCAGACAAGGTAGATCAAAGTAAACAAAATATTTAGTTTTATGGAGTCAGTACAGTTGTGTAAGATACTTGTCATACCAATAGATATTTAAGAATAGTTCAATGTGACAGTAAATCATAACATTGGTGTTTATTGTCCTTCTGTGTCCCACTTCCCATCAGGATTTTCACAAAAGTGGCTAGTTTCCCAGGGAGGAACCAGTATAGGTCTCACATCAAGCAAAGTACTGATGTAGACAGCATGAAGCTTGCTTATATATCCCTCATTTTTCTTCACTTTCTTCAATTCTGCAAGCCTATAACCCCACAGGGTAGCATGCTTTTAGTTCCTGAAGTCCAATGCTAACCAGAAATTCTAACATGGAATGAATTAAATCAGGAGTTTAGAAAGCACACCAGCACCAGCTGCTACACATCCACAAATATGCAATGTATATTAAATTGAAAAGATGCTTATTAAAAAGTTGAGTACTTTCATTCCCACACAAATCTACAGAGACTTCATCAGAACTAGATCCATCACATCACATCACATAGTTTCTATTAAATAATCAGTTCATTCTGTCACATGTAAAGCCACATTCAATCATTTAGTAAAAATATTATTGCAGTACAGCATTGATTATCTGAACGCAGTGTTCCTAAGAATTGCTTCTGGACGTGCTTCTTTCCTACTGTACAGAATTTAACATACGTTGATGCTTCACCTGCGTATGTGTGTATGTTTGTGTGTATGTGTGTGTGTGTGTGTGTGTGTGTGTGTGTGTGTGTGTGTGTGTGTGTGAGTGTGTGTGTGTGTGTGTTTGTGTGTATGAGTGTGTCTATTTGTAAAATGCCCCAGTTAGGTGTACCTGGTGGTTAGTGTTACTTTGCTTAGGCTCAAACCCTGTAAATTAGGTACAAGAAACATTAGCCTGAATCCTCTACCCTTACCACCACTTGTGTTTCAAGGAGTTGAGTGCATAGCTTTCAACTGTCTAGATTTTCACAGAATGTCTGGAATTTTTGGCTCATACTTTTGGTCTGCTCCTCTTAAAATTCATGTTTTCCTGGCAAATCAGTGAGGACTGAATTCACTAAATAATGTTAGCCATTTCAGTTTCAGTTTTCCTATCTTTCAGGAAATGCACGGTAACACAAAACCTTTTATTCTAGCAACTTTCAAGCAATATTTAAAATGTGCCTTTTTCAGATTTCTTGTGCCACAAAGTTGAGAGATACGGTTGAGTGTCAAGTGTATTTTACAAGAAAGTAAGTGTCAAGTGCATTTTACAAGGAACTGAGTGCTTCGGGGGAAGAGAAGTTTAGTGCTGTTTATGCCAAGTCTGTTTACAATGTGTAACTATTGTTTAGCAAATGATATAACTATTGTGTTGTGCTGAAGTGTTTAAAACCATTGTTAGTAGCACAACAGGTAGTATATTTGCTTTTGATGCAGAAGGCTGTGGGTTCTACTCTCACAGGATGTAGATGGATTGCTGATACTATACTCTGTTGTACTTTAAAGGGGGTGGATGCTGCAGTCCTGAGTATGTCCTAGTAACTCCTGTTTGATATCTCTTACGTCGTAGTTTGGCAAATAAATATTTAATTATAGTACAATAATATACCTGTACTGTACCATTTTGTACTTACAGCAATTTTTTTTCTTGTTTAATGTTCATCAAAAACATTTTTAGAAGCTTTTTATCTGGTGCAATTATATGTTTGATTACCCGAACTACCCTAGGTTACAATTACTTAAGATGATCAACTCTCTACTATGTAGAATAAATAATAATCAAATAATGAGTTTAAAAGTGAAAAACATGAAAAAGGATCATTAACTATAAAAAACAGATAGAGCAAATAAATGAATGTGACCGCTGAATAGAACCTATGTTATGTTTTTGCTGCATGAAGTTTTAACAATGGAATATTTTAATCCAGGGGGTGCAGTGGCATCCAATCTTAACTGCCACAATGTTTCTATATATTCTAACCTAGATTCCCACTCAGCCCCCCCTTAGGTCCCTTGAAATTTTATCCATAATTCCAAATCTGAATCCATTCAAAGAATGTCTGAAAAGTGCATTGTTTGTATTCTTAACAATGTTATATGATGTTCATAAATTATATTCCTAAATGTCCTTCTCGTTTTACCCACATAGAAAGCCAGACACGTTAGACAAATTACTAAATATACAGTTCCTGAAGTCTCAGTTTCCATCCCTGAAAACAGTATTAAGTGAATTTCTACTTTGCAAGTTAATATTGAACCCACACTGGTTACAGTGTCTGCACTCTGTTATAGCTCTATATGTACCACCATTCAAAGTACTTCTGCCCTAACTTTCAAAGATATTTTGAAGGTTCTGACCTTTTTTATATGCAATATGTAGTTGATTACCAAATATATTTAACAGATCACTGTTATATTTTAATACATTCCAGTTCCTTTCAACAGTGTCTCTTATTCCAGCAGAATTTGTGTTGTATTCCAATACTAAAGCACCTTCAAATAAAACATTCTGGGAGGAACTGGTCACCTTATGGAAGGAAGTTTCAAATTTCAAACTGCTACCTAACAATGGCTTATAGCTTATATTCCAGCCACTGGTAACTTCCTTCTCAATGGCTGTTAATTAACCCAAAGGGTGACCTATTTCATGAAACATCAACAAGACCTTATCTCTTTCAAGTATTTTATTTTATTTATTTATTTTATTTTACATTTGTTGACCGGGATGGTCCGACTGGATACATGTCCATTTTCAGCGGAGGCACAGGGAGAAAAGCTCCACAGTGAAAAAATACAAATAAGTTTACAAATTACATAGATGAAAAAAAATTGCTAGTTAACATATTATATACATTCATGGTTAAGCAGATGATAGCAGTATTACAGTTAAAATACAACTTTGAAAAACTAGTGAAAAACTTGTGCATTTCAAGAGACATTACAGTAACTATGTACAGTTTCCAGTTCATTAAGTTTCTAGAGGTCTGAGGGATGATAAAGAAACTGCTTGCTTTAATACAGCAAGGTAGGATTAATAGTCGGTTAGAGTAGGAAATTGAGAAGAAACCCAATTTGTTCAAGTAGTGTAGGATGTGTTGTAGATGACAGGACCTAGCCTGGATTTACGCATGGGCATACCCAATGTGCCTTACGGAATTGGGTAAGATGTTTTTTAAATTGAGAAAGTGAATTAGAGAGTCTTAGGTTGTTAGGTAGGGAGTTCCAAACCTTGCCTATAGAATTGGCATAGAGAGCATCCCCTCCCATGTTGTTGGATTTGATGGTTTGGACCAGTAATCTGCTAGAGGAGTGAAGACTACTTAGGTTGAAGTAGGGAGTCAGTAGATTATTTAGTGAGGGGGTTTTGTCAGGTTCCTTAATGATTTTATATGCTTCAGAGAGTTGGTTAAGTTTGAGAATATTTGGTAGTTCTAACCAGTCAAGTTTCTTTAGGTTAAGGCAGTGATGTGTTCTATAAGGGGCGTCTGTTATGAATCTAGCAATGTGATTGTAAGTCACGGAGAGTTTATTAATGTCACCTATATTGAGGAAAGAGAATACAGGGGAAGCATACAGTAGCATGGAGAGGAGATGGGTACGTGCTATAGTTAGTTTGGCAATGGGGGTGAGGAAGTTCTTAATTCTATACAATGATCCGAGTTTCTTATTTACAGTCTTTATGGTTTGACTGATGTGCAAGTTAAATTTAAGTTTATTGTCAATAGTGACCCCTAGTAGTTTAGTGTTAGTGTCAGGTTCAATTATGGTGCCATTATTAGACTGAACGAAGAAGGTGATATTATTAGCTAGTGTGCAGTATTGTCCTGGAGGAGAAACTGAGGTGGGAAAGAATAGTAAAAGCTTAGTTTTTTTAGGATTAAGGATGAGATTCCTCTCTAATAGCCATTTTTCAATTGTAGCAAAGCATTGTTGGGTCATTGCTTGTAGATCAGGGAGAGTGGCATTCAAACAAATAAGGGTGGAGTCGTCTGCGTACTGGACGCATGTGGCTTGAGGGATAACTGATTGAAGTTCATTTATGAACACGGAGAAGAGAAGGGGACCTAGAATGGAGCCTTGTGGAACTCCTATGGTATTAGGTAAGGGTTGAGAGAGTTTATTTTGCCATTGGACTGCCTGTTGCCTTCCAGAGAGATAGGCATGGAACCAGTTGAGAGCTGAATTATCAAAGTGGAAGGTTTTTAGTGTCTGTAGAAGTAGTTGGTGATTGACCATGTCAAAGGCTTTTGACAAGTCAAGAAATAAGGCGGAAGATATTTTTTTGTTGTTACGATTTTTATTAATTGAGTCTAGGGCAGTGGTCGTACTATGATGGGGTCTGAAGCCATGTTGAGATTTGGTCAAAAGATTGTTTAGAGAGAGGTGATTAAGAAATCAATTAATTTAAGAAATTAAGAAAAGTAAAAAGGTCTCTAAATTTGAAATCATTCTAGCAACCTTCACTAAGCTCTTGTTTTGTAAAAAGGTGTGACGCCTGTTGAAATGTAGGTAGCTGTTTAAAATAGTTGGTTTCTGATACACATTTGATACAAAACCTTTGAGGGTTTTAGAAATGGCTAAATTTAAAGAATTTACACTTTGAAGTGTATGTGAGTAGGTCAATTTTATGGGTCTATATTAGATTAACGAACACGTAAATGTACGAATCTGTAAAGGTCGACCGTTATAGAGCGAACATTTACGTGTTCGAAAATCTTTAAAAATAAAAATAAACTAAGTAATAAATACATAAACCAAAGGGTGTAGGCAGGGGGGAAATTCCCCCTGCTCCCTCCATGTGGGGGGTATGCCCCCCACCCCCCACTTAAATATACCAACTCCAAGATTGCGCTACAGTGTAGTTAAGGGGAAATAAGAAGTTATGTACCTACCATAACGTTCCATGTTAGTTGTCTTCTTCTCGCCTTCTTTCTTGCTGGATGGGTTCGGAGCCGATCCTCGGCCCGACTGCCAATACTAAAGCTCGAGAGCTAATTCCACCGGCTCGAGGCTCCCCTATATCCCACAATGCTAGGCGGTAACTACTCAGATCTCGTTTGATAGCTATACCAAGCAACCCTAGTCTCCATAGAATGGAGTAGGGAAACCCACCTCAAAACAACCTGCGTAAAAGGTATCGCAGACCTCAGAAAGGAGAAAAGAGGTGGAAGAACGTGTGGGAATGACGACTTCCAGAGGAAGAACACAAACTGAATTCCTGTCGGTCTGCCCAGGCTTGGGGGAAGGAGGGTGGGACGCAAGAAAGAAGGTGAGAAGAAGACAACTAACATGGAACGTTATGGTAGGTACATAACTTCTTAATGTTAAGTTGTCAATCTCGCCTTCATTCTTGCTGGATGGGACCGCGTCCCTAGCACCTTATCCCGGGTGGCCTATTGGAACAGACTCTTGAGAACAGTGGAGCCAAAATTGTCACGGCTTCTGGAAACCATGTCTAATTTGTAATGTGAAATGAATGTATGAGGAGAAGCCCAGGTGGCTGCTGCACAAATGGAATCTATTGGCAGCCTATCCTGAAAAGCTACAGATGTAGCTAATGCCCTAGTTGAATGAGCTCTAGGTCTTGAGGGTAGTTTTTGATGTCTGATCTCATAGATGAAGGTAATTGTAGAGGTGAGCCATCTAGAGAGGGATACTTTAGTAACAGGAAGGCCCAATTTCCCTTCTACATATGACAGAAACAATTGATTAGATTTCCTGAATTGTTTAGTCCTGTCTAAGTAATATCTAAGTTGGCGATGAACATCCAAAAAATGTAGCTTTTGTTCCGACCTGTTCGAATAGTTAGGAAAAAAGACGGGGAGATCAATAATTTGGTTTAGGTTTACTTGAGAGGAAACTTTAGGGAAAAAGGATGGATTAGTATGGAGGGATACCCTATCTTTGTGAAACACTAAGTAAGGAGGACGATGTAGCTTTTGTTCCGACCTGTTCGAATAGTTAGGAAAAAAGACGGGGAGATCAATAATTTGGTTTAGGTTTACTTGAGAGGAAACTTTAGGGAAAAAGGATGGATTAGTATGGAGGGATACCCTATCTTTGTGAAACACTAAGTAAGGAGGACGACTGCACAGAGCATGGAGTTCAGATACCCTTCTCGCTGAAGTTATAGCTACCAGAAAAAGTGTCTTCCAAGAAAGCAACTTCAGAGAACATGAAGCCCGGTTCAAGGGGAAGGATTAAGGATGCCAGAACCAAGTTCAAATCCCATTGAGGCGGGGGATCTTTGATTGGAGGTTTGAGAAGAAATACGGCCCTTAAAAAGGCTTTACAGAGTTTGTGAGCCATGATGCTAGACTCTGAAACACCAACATGAAAATTAGATATGGCAGCCAATTGAATTCTAATGGTAGATGCAGATGATCCTAAATGAAAGAGTTCTGCTAGAAAGTCTAGAATAGACTGGATAGGTGCAGTAAAGGGATCTATGTTTTTTGATGTTGCCCAAAAAGAGAAGCGTTTCCATTTGCTACTATAAATCTTCCGGGTAGAAGATTTATGAGAGGCTATCAAGATATCTCAGACCGAGCGAGATATTGAGGGAAGCCTGGCTAAGGTTGGAATCGGAGAAACCACGCTGTGAGGTTTAGAGAAGGCAGAGAATGGTGCAGTTGACCCGATTGGTGGGTTATCAGATCTGGTACTGGGTCCAGATGCCAAGGCTGCTCCAAAAGGTAACGATGAAGAAACGGAAACCATATTTGTCGAGGCCAGTAAGGGGCAATGAGGATCATTGTCACTCTCAAGGCGATGGCTTTCTGAATTAGTTGAGATATCAGTGGAAAGGGGGGAAAGGCATATAGAAGTCCCCGGGGCCAATCGTGGACTAGAGCGTCTCTGGTGGGATGGCCTGGTAACGGGAAGAGAGTGAAGAAGTCATGACACTTGCTGTTTTGGGGAGTAGCAAAAAGATTGCAGCAAGGCTGGCCCCATCTTAGGAATACTTCTTCTAGAACTGATTTCTTTAGAGACCACTCATGGGGCATTTGATTGCCCTGCTCAATTTGTCTGCAATAACGTTGGATTTCCCGGGAATGTGCGTTGCTATCAGAAAACGCTGAGAAGAGATCGCCCATTGCCAAAGTCTGAGTGCCTCTCGACATAAGGGGTATGATCTGGTTCCGCCTTGTTTGTTGATGTACCACACTACGGACATGTTGTCCGTTTGAATTGCAATAGTCCCAGTGGGAAGAGAGTCGTGAAGGGCTTGCAACCCTAAAAGCACTGCTCTCATCTCTAAGACGTTTATGTGCAAGTGGCACTCGAAAGGTTGCCATGTGCCTTGGACTGTCCTGCCCTGATAATGCCCCACCCAATCAGGGAGGCGTCTGTAGTCAACGTGGCGACTGGGGGGAAAAGAGTAAAGGGTCTTCCTCGGAGAAGTTGAGGTGATGTGATCCACCAAGACAGTTGATTCTTGCATGATTGAGTTATCAATATGGTATGGGACATCGGGAGCTGTTGAAAGGACCATTGAGTAAACAGCATCCATTGGAGGATCCTCATGTGAAAGCGAGCTAAGGGGAGAAGGGGAATAGCTGCTGCCATGAGTCCTAACACCTTCAAAACTAGTCTGGCTTTGACTTTGTTGCATTGTAAGAGAAGGGAAACTTGCTTTCGAATGTCTGACACTCTCTGCTCTGTGAGTCTGGCTGAAAGATTGAGTGTGTCTAAGGTGGCGCCTATAAAGGTAATAGACTGACAAGGCGACAAGGCAGATTTTTCGAAATTTATCGAAATGCCTAGAGCTTGGCAAGATTGGATGGTGAAGTCCCTGGATAGAAGAAGCTGATGTCTGGTGGTGGCGGTAAGGAGCCAGTCGTCTAAATATGGAAACACCTGGAATCCTTGATGTCTCAAGTGAGCGACCACTGCCATGCATTTGGTAAACACACAGGGGGCTGTAGTGAGACCAAAGGGCAGGGCCCTGAACTGGTAGTGACTGGCTCCCAGCCTGAAGCGGAGATATCTCCTGGAGCGTCTGTTCATCTTGATGTGGTAGTACGCGTCCTGAAGATCTATCGAGCACATCCAATTGTCCTGACCCAAGAAGGGTAGAATGGACTGTAGTGTGACCATCCGGAATTTTGTTTTTCTGACATACTTGTTTAAGTAGCTGAGATCCAGTATGGGTCTCCAGTCCCCTGTTTTTTTTGGTACCAAAAAGAATTTGGAGTAGATTCCGGATCCTTGCTGGTCTGCTGGGACTGATTGGATAGCTCTTTTTGATAGCAGCTTTGAAATTTCTAATGCTGCTTGCTCCCTTAGACCGGGTGGAACATCTGGAAGGGATCTTTTGTGTTGAGATGGGATGTGAATAAAAGGAATTTTGTAACCCTCGGATATGATCGACTGTACCCATTTGTCTTGAGTAAGGGAAAGCCAGGCTTTTGTGTACAGGGATAACCTTCCCCCGACTGCCTCCGAAGGTGGACAGCTGGGCAGCCCCTCAGGGATGCTGAAAGGGTTTGTCAGAGAACATTTCTCTGCTACCCTGGTTTTGCGGACCTCCTCTGCCTCTAGGGCGGCGTCTATTATTATTCCCCCTCTGCCTCTAGAGGGAAATCGACCTTGTGCGTCAGATGAGACTCCCTGTGATTGTTTGCGGAACCACATCTTTCCTCCCCTCTGATCTTTGGGATAGGGTCTAGAAGGGGTAGAAAAACGGACTCCTACGGCAGCGAGAGTCTCACCTTTTACCTCGCACCTGGTCAATGTATCCTTCACCTGTGGACCAAAAAATGGATGATCCATCAAAGGGAGAATTGGTGAAGGACGCCTTGAAAGGGTCCGCAAAGTTGCATAGCTGCATCCAGGCGTGACGTCGTAAGGCAACACCTGTGCCTGTGGCTCTACTCGCCCCATCTGCAGCATATGAGACCAGCCGCATGGAGAAGTTAACGATGGAATTCAGAGTTGCCAACTGGGAGTTCATTGTGTCTTTGAACCCCTCAGCTGTAGGATCCTTTATCAGTTCACCCATATCCTTGAGTAAATCTCTCTGGAGACGAGTGAAGTGGCATAAGTAATTCAGCGAACGCATTGAAAAGGTCGCTGATGAGAACATCCGCTTGCCGTACCTGTCCATGGTCCTAGATTCCTTATTAGGAGGATGGACAGGAACTGAAGGATCAGCTAACTCCTTCTTAATGGCCGCAGCCACCACCATGGCATCAACAGGGACACCTTTGGATAAAAAATCTTTATCTCTAGGGGCAGTAATAAATTTAGATGGTCTCCTCGGGGTGGGTTCCACTGAATCAGGAGCCGTCCAAGCCTTCCTTGCCACCACTTCCATAAGGGGGTCAAAGGGAGGGGACACCCAGGAGGTAGAAGGGCGAGAGCCAAATGCCTCAAGATACACTGACTCATCCTCCGAAGGGTTAAGGGCTGGCCAGTTCCCCCTCTGTTTGAGGATCTCAAGGATGTCAGCAAAGGAGACATCCTCAGAGGGGGATCGAGGGGAACCTTCAGATTCCTCTAAGTCAGTGTCAGAGGTGATAGACTCAGGGGAGTCAATGTGCTTCCTCTTGCACTGCCTCTTCCTAGGGGGATCTCCTACCAGGTCAGGAGAGGCCTCGGAAGAGGAGGAAATTCCCCATGGGGAAACTTGAGGAGTTGGCTCTCTGCAGTCTGAGACAAGAGGGTGAGTAGAAATCACCACAGGCACTGTAGATGGGGGGGCTGAAGGAGCCGACTGTGGGGCAGAACCTGGTTCTAGCACGCTCCGCATGACCTCGAAGGCACCCCTGTCAGGCAAGGCCAGAGGCCCCCGCTCTGAAGACACAAGGACCTTCCCCGGCACCGACAGGGATGGCTCCGAAGCCGATGTCAGAGCCAAACTCACCAGCGCCGAAGCCCCGAGAGGGAGAGCGGGGTCGGACAAGGGTCCGATGCCACTCGCCCCCTCGGAGCAGACGAGGGAAGCTCAGCGCCGAGATCCCTCCAAGGAGGAGATCGGAGCAGACGACAGAGCCGAAAGGGAAGGTATCGGATCCGACGCACCGACAGTCATGGCTCCGACAAGCCCTGGCTCCGAACTCAAAAGAGTTGGAGGAAGAATGTATTGGGGAACGGAAATAGCCACTGACTGCTGAGTCAGGCTATGCAGCATTTGGGCCAGTGCCTCGGACTTGAGAAGTCTACTCACTACCCTTTGCAAATCGTGGTCAGATATCCTGGAAGACCACGAGGAATGAGTTTTATGGCTCCGTTCGGAAAGAAGAGGGGATCCTGGCACCGAATGCATGGAGCCGATAGAGGGGGATCTGGATCTCTTCCTAGACTGTGGCTCCGATAAGAATATTGGAGCCAACGGAGTTTTATCAGCCTCGGCTCCAGCCGGAGCTGAGGTAACAGTATGAGGCTTGGAAACATCGGCTCCGGCCGGAGCCGATGTCGAAGCCGACTTAACCTTTCCAGCAGTCGACTCAGAAACCAGAGCCGACTGTTTGGAAGTTTTAGAAGGCTTCCCTGACACAGACTGAGTCAGGGGGCCTTCAGGCTTTAATAAGCCCCGCAAGATTAATTTATTCTTGCGTTCCCGCAGAACTCTAGGGCTAAAACCATGACAAACAGCACAAGAGTCCTGCAGGTGCAAAGGTCCCAGGCAATACACACAAGAAGTGTGACCGTCTGTCAGAGACATTTTCTGACAGCACAAGTCACACTTCTTGAAGCCTGAGACCTTAAAGTCTTTTGACATCGTGAAAGGAGTGTCTGAAAACACAAACACACTACAGGCACACCCTCTACTGAAGAAATTATTAAAATATTAAGGCTATCACAAAGCCACAAACACACATACAAGCCCTTAACAAAAAACTACTAATTTAGTCACTAAAGGACTGGGGAAGAGGGGCCGAAGGCCTACAAGTTAAGGGAAGAAAAGGAAGGGAATATAGACCCGAAAAAACAGGGGTCGATTTATCTAAATATTAATTAAACTAAAAAGGTTATGGTATGAAACAAAAAGGGATTAAGAAATACCTATTATGGTAAAAAGTCTCACTCACCTGCCTGAGCCGGTAGAAAAGCACCTCGTCAGCTATAGCGGCAAATGAGATCTGGGTAGTTACCGCCTAGCACTGTGGGATATAAGGGAGCCTCGAGCCGGTGGAATTAGCTCTCGAGCTTTAGTATTGGCTGAGTCGGAGCCGAGGATCGGCTCCGAACCCATCCAGCAAGAATGAAGGCGAGATTGACAACTTAACATTTTCCCTTTTCCGCACTGTAGTGCACTGATGTGCGCTCTCGGAGTTGGTATATTTAAGTAGCGGGGGGTGTGGGGGGGTGTGGGGGGGTGCAGAGGGGCTTGCCCCCCCGCTAAAACCCTTTTCTTAAATTTTGTTTTCTTTATTTTGTTTTTATTACATTTTCGAACATTTAAATGTTCGATCTCTAAAGGTCGACCTTTAGAGATTCGAACACTTAAATGTTCGTTGATGTAATATAGGCCCGAATTTTATGGCATGGAGGCGGCTAACACCTGTACTAGTGTATTAAGTGAATCCAGACTGGATGAGGTTGATGGTTATCAGATGCACCTTTTTAATTATTTACTTGTTTGAACAGCTCTGCAGTTGCCCTTCCCTGAAGGGTATTACCTTGGTATTTTTAATGGCATTTGAGTACTGAGTGAGTCATTTGTGCTAAAGGATGAATGCTGGTTTAGATTACTGAAAGGGGGTTTACTGGATGCCAGTTATGCTATACTGCTTTATACTGCATGAGCATGAAGGAAAACTGAATGGAAGTAAATACTTGAGATTAGCTACAACTAGTTTTCCATAAAGCAGAATTTAATTTAATTCTGTTGTTCTCTGCTGTGTCTCTTGTTGGTTTTCCCTGCTAGGTAGACCTGGTGAGGTTTCTGAAGGAAGCACCAGCATTAAGCAGACTGGTGATGAAATTCACTGCTGAATGTGATGATGGATTTGATGGACCGACTTAATCTCACTATATATGAAGAAACATTTTGTAGTGTTAGTAATAGTTTTCTGGAAAATAAATTGCTTAGCTAGCACCAATTAAAGAAGCACTTACATCTTGTAATCAACGGAAAGCTTTGCAAAACAAAACAGAACAAAACAAAAATGGCTAAATACCACTGTTGCTTCAGATGCATATACAAAAAGCTAGAGTAGCTCTAACATTTTACTTATAGCGGCAGAGTTAGACAATCGTGGCTGCTTCTCCTCTTTGACATTTAAATTCCTCAATTTGGATAAACTTGTTTTCCTCCTGTATTGTATGTGTCTTGCTTTGGCCAAGATGAGTTTCTTTCTTCACTAAGCCTTCCATTAAAAAGTTTAATTATAATTGTATTGCACTAGGTAATTAGAACACAGTTATTATTCAAAATAAAGGCAAAATCAGCAGTAAAAATATTTGTGCCCAAGTCTGTTTAGACACCATAGAAACTTATACTCTCCTAGATCTCTTTCACCTTTTGTAAAAAAAATCACCATCACGTTTCCTATTTTCTCAAGTTCACCATACATGATTTCAAATATTTATTTCTTATATTGCTCTCATAATATGTTTAGATCGAGGAAGTAATTATTCTCCTAGAGACATATCTGATCATTTAGAGAAACATCTCAAGACACATTTTAATGAAGTCAGGTTTTCCCTAAGCAAGTGTCAAACTTAACTCTAAATCCTAATGTATTCCATTATCTTCACATTACTGAGTTCAATAATGAAAGATTAGCTAAATTTATTTTCAAAATTTGTTTCAGAACTCAAATTTTCCATACCTAATCTTGACATTGTATGGGCTGCCATTTGGGGCTGAAATTAGTGGGTATTTCATCTCACAAGCATAAAAATCAATGAAACTTCAAACAAAAAATGAATTGCTGTATAAAATCAAATTCTTTGAATCTTAACTTATTAACCGTAAAGACCCCATTTATTTCTAATCAAATTAAAGAATTTTGAATCAAATATTGTACACAACTCTAGGAATGTATCTGGGCTGACTGTTACATTCAGTTAAAATACTATACATCTATTATTAAAATGTGAAAATATTACCTATCATAAGATCAATACCATGCAAGGTGACAACAATCTAATTCAGGTTCTAAATGCTATTATTGACAAATTTAGAGAAATATTCACTATCTTTAATTCACAAATCTTTAAGTATTCTCCTCCAGATCTAGAAGTATAACTAGATTATTTTGCCTAGCATAGACTTTTCCTGGAGTCAAATACTTATTTAATTGTACCTCCGAGCCTCCAAGTGATTTTAGTAGCTATGTATTTCTTACAGGCCACACAAAGCACCAGGCTCAGATAGGTTTAACTCTATCTTCCATTTTTTTAAAGTTACTTTGGCATCTCTGGCAATCATTAAATTTGGAAAAACCATGCAGTCAGTTTTAAGGACTGGAGATCCGGTACAGGCATCCCGGATGGGTGGTTGAGGAGATCCGGGGTGGGATCCAGAACCCATGTTGGGTGCAGAAGATGAACAAAAGAAAGGGTAACCAACCTGCTGAGGCCAAAAGGGGGCAATGAGGATTACATTGGTCTGCCATTACATGGCTTTGTGAATGAACTTGGTGAAGAGATGAGTTGGTGGAAACAAGAAATGAGGGACAAAAATGGACTAGAGCATCCCTCAGTGACTGTCCCTGTACATTGATGAGGGCAAAAGAACTGCTACATTTGTTGTTGAGGTATGAAGCAGAGGTCACAGCAAGGTTGGCCCCAGTGGCTGAAACATCTCTGTTGCCGCTGTTTGTTTGAAGGAATACTAGTGAGGCAGTAGTATAGTTCTGCTCAACTTGTTCACAAGTATATTGAACATCCCAGGAATGCACATTGCTAATAGAATGCAGTTTGTAGACATCACCCATTGTCAAACTTGCATGGCTTCCTGGCAAAGCTGGTACGAATTGTTGATGTTGTCCAAGTGGATGGAAACAGCATCTTTGGTCGACAGTCCTGAAAATTCTGCAATGGTAGGAGAACTGCCCTTAACTCCATGATACTGAAGTGAAGTTTGGCCTCTGATGTTCACCACATCCCTTCAACTGTCGTCCCTTCATAATGCCTTCCCTATAATAGAAAGGAGGAATCTGTGGTGACTGTGGCCATGGGAGTATGAGGACAAAAAGATTTGACCTGAAAAACAGTCTGGGGCATAATCCAATGTTGTATATGATTCCTGCATACCTGCTTTCTATGACCATTGTACTTCTAAAGTCCACTATAGGAATCTCATGTGATATCTGACCAAAGGAACCAGAGTAATGGAAGAGGCCATCAATCCTAAGAGTTGTAGAATGATTCTTGCTTGTGGTCAAGGCTGTTGCAACACATGAAAGGCTATGGCCCTTAATGAGTTCACTCTTGCAAGGGGAAATTTTGCAATTTGTTGGACAGTGTCTATTTGGCAACCTATAAATTCTAAGCTCTGAAAGGGATGATGTTTCCTTTTTTTGTAGTTGATTGATATTCCCAACTGAATTACCAGAGACCGAAGGACTGACTGGAGCTGTAATAGTAGATCCTTGGAGGTAGCAATCAGAAGCCAGTCATCTAAATACAGGAAGACCTGGATCCCTTGCAGCTGGAGATGAGCTGCCACTATCTTGGTGAACACCCAGGGAGCTGTGGTGAGATCAAATTGCAGGGCCATGAACTGAGTTGACTGACTCCCAGACAGAAAAGGATAAACCGTCTGGATAGCCTCTGGATGTTGATATGATGATAGGCATCATAGGGATCAACAGAGCACATCCAATTGTCCTTCTTCAAAAGAGGTAGAATGGATTGCACCTTGATCATCTGGAATTTTGTCTGTTTGAAATATTATTTTAGATTGCTGTTATCCAATATTGGTCTGAGGTCGCCTGTCTTTTTTGGAACTACAAAGAACCATCATAACTGGTCTGGGGGACTGGTTGGATGACTCTTTTGCTTAACAACTTTGAAACCTTTGTTGCTGCAGATTCCAGGTGATTGGTTGGAGTATCAGAAATCTTTAGTCTTGCTCTGGGGAATCCAAAAAGGTCTTGCTCTGGTGATAATCCTTAATACCCATAAATTGGAAGTTATGGTTTGTCAGGCTACAGAGTGTAAAAGAAAAGCATCCCCCAACTACCGCCAGAGGGCAGCAGTTGGGCAAATGTTTAGGGATGTCGATAATTTTTTTAATTGAAAGGCCCAAGGAAACCTTGATTTTGTTGGCCACCTCTGCCTCATGAGTGACAACCAGACAGATTGCTTCCTCCTCTGCCTCAGGAAGCTTTATCTCCAGGAGTATCCAGGTGAAAACCTTGGGACTTATTGAACCACATTTTCCTACCTCTTCTCTGATTCCTGAAGAGTAGAAAAGGTGATTCCTATGGCAGACAAGGTGTTACTGTCTTGTTTTCTGCTGGTAAATGTTTCTTTCATGTTTGGTTCAGACAAGGTGAAACCATCATAAGGGCATTTATGATGGACATCTTAAAACTGTCCATGAAATTGCATAGCCGCAACCAGGCATGATATTACATGACAATACCACATTGCATGAAAGTTCTGGAGAGGGTGACTGATAAACGGATACACAGAGTAGTAGAATGTAAGATGGCAGATGGGCAGTTTGGATTCAAATCAGGATGCAGTACAACTGACCCGATGTTTGCAGTGAGACAGATACTTGAGAAGAAGCTAGAGATGAGCAGAGAGTTCAACTGGGCATTCCTAGACTCAGAGAAGGCATACAACAAGGTCCCAAGAAAGCTGACATGGGCAGTACTGAGGTGGTTTGAAGTCCCTTGGTAGAATTAGTGCAGGCTATGTACAAGGACTCAATGACTCAAGTACGAACAGTGTTCGGCCTCATGCAGGGGTTCCCAGTAGGAGTGGGTATACACCAGGGTTCAGCTCTGAGCTCACTGCTGTTCATACTGGTGATTGGACTACATTAGCAAACAGGTCAGAGGGGGCAGATCAACAAAGTTGCTGTATGCAGATGATGTGGCATTACAGGCAGACTCTGAGCTAGAACTTCAGCAAAGGATAGGAGAATGGAATGCTGATCTGAAGGCACATGAGATTAAATTAAGCACAGATAAGATGGTGGTAATGGCAGCAAACTGGGAAATCAGAAGAAGATGAGAATAGAGATAGAAGGGAAGATAGTGGAACAGGTAAACAGCTTCAAGTATCTGGGAGGGGTGGTTGAAGAGAAGGGATGTCTGAATGGAAAGGTCAAAGCTAGAATCAGAGAGGCTGCAGTCAACTGGCACAGAGTGTCAGTTGTAGTCTATGACAGAAGAATGCCAAAGAAGCTGAAAAGTAAGGTGTACATGACAGTGGTGAGACCAGTACTACTGTATGGTACAAAAACCTGGACAGTAAAGGCAGAACAGTTGAAAAGCTAGAGATGATGGAAATGAAGTGCCTGAGAAGGGTGGTTGGATGCACACTGTGGGACAGATGAAGAAATGAGGACATAAGAGTAGAAGCCAAAGTAGCTCCAATTGCAGAAAAGATCAAAGAGAACAGATTACGCTGGTTTGGAGACATGTGCAGAAAGCAGAAGACAATCTGGTAAGGAAGATTTGGGACAGACAGGAAGAAGGTAAGAGGAAGTGAGGACATCCAGTAAAGAGGTGGATGGATTGTGTGAAAGAAGATCTGCAACAGTCAGGCATGAATGTTGAAGAAGGCAGGAGTGTGACACTGAATTGAGAGTTGGCGACAGTTAACACGATACCCCAACTCCATTTAGAAAAAATGGGAAAAAGGGGGATGATGATGATGATGATAATAGCACCCTAGCCCCAAATCCTCTAAATACTCTGTCTGTTCTGTTTTACTACTTGTATGGATTACTCAAACTTACCCATAACCAGTACTATGAATTTTTTAAAGATGGCATTCTTTTTTGTTTCCTTTGTGGTATTATTGGAGGCCTGTTTAATGAGCAGCCTACTGCAACCCAGTGGCAAGAAAAGAGAATGCAGCCTAAAGATTTCTGCAAATACTCCAAATAACCACTAGGCATATTGATTTCAATAATATTTAAAAATAAAAGCTACGTACTCACCATAATGATAGATGCATGTTGTTCTGTTTTCACCTGGTTCAACTAATGGAACTTGGATCCAGTCTTGGCACCTCCAAATGCATGGATCCAGGTCTCCAACTCCTGCCTTTGCCATAATCCCTTTCTGCCTTTCTATGAATACCTCAGATCGAGTTTGCCAAATAAAAATATTTTGGTATCTTACTGGCCTGTGCTTGAACCAAGCTTAACATAAAGGTATGTAAGTGTAGAGAAAAGGCACAACCAGCTGAGGCTGATATCTTCAAGAATCCTTAGACTACCTCACATTCTTCAAGGCACCATATGTGACAATTTGGAAGGAGGGAGGAAGGAAGGAAGAGGGATTTTGAACCAGACCAAAATAGAGCAAAATGGATCTATCATTATGGTGAATACATAACTTTTGTATCTGATGTTGTCTATGTTCATTGGATTCCACTGATGGGACAGATCCTCTAGCTACCAACTTCCTGGGAGGCATCAAGGAAGGATATTCTTGAGCAGAGCAGAGCCAAAAGAGGAGCATGATCTGCATTGTACATACAGTTTATAATGAGACACAAAGGTATGAAGAGTTGACCATGTTTCAGCAGCAAAAATCTCATCAATAAGCAGATTCTGTTGGAAAATTGTAGAAATTGCCGCTAACCTCACTGAATGAGCTATTGATCATTTAGATAATGGCAAACCCAGCTTGTCAAGAACGAATAAAATGCAGTTTGCCCACCATCTAGAAAGTGTGACCTTGGAAAACCACATCCTAATTTGACTTTGGAAAAGACAACAAATAACTTATCTGATTTTCTGAAGTCTTTTGTTCTGTGCATATAAAAATCTAAGTTGTCTATGAACATCAAGCAGATGTAATATATATTCTCCTGTGTTTAAGAATTTTGGGAAGAAAACTAGAAGGTTTAAGGACTGATTGATGTTTGATTCAGATGCCACCTAAGGAATTAAGGAAGGATTTGTTTTTAAGAAAACTCTGTCCTTATGAAAAATCAAATATGGCGATTTTCAAGAAACAGCATACAATTCTGAGATTCTCTTGGCTGAAGTGATTACTATGAAAAGGATTGTTGCCCATGTTAAATACTTGAGATCTACTGAAGCTGCTGGCTAAAAGGGGTGTTGTGTAAGGGTCTGAAGCATCACTGTAATGTCCCAGGGGGAATAGGGTATCTTATGGGAGGTCTAAGAAAGATGGTTTTCCTGAGAAAGGCTTTAGAAACTTTCCAAGATGCTACAGATGTCCGATTATGGCCAATGCGAAAATCTGAAATGGATGCCAATTGTACCTTTATGGTGGAGAAACTGGAACCTTTATGGAATAATTCCAAAAGAAAATCCAGTATTGAAGGAAGAGGAGCAGAAAAGGGATCTAATCCCTTTTCTACAGTCCAGAAAGCGAACCTTTTCCATTTACTTCAGTATACTTTTCTAGTGCTGCATTTTTTAGAAGCCCTTAGAATGTGTACTACTTCTTATGAAAACCTGGCATCTCTGGCCATCCTTAAAACCGGAGTAACCAAGCTATCAGTTTCAAGGTGTCTAGGTCAGGAAGAGTATATCCAGATGATGGGATAGAAAATCTGGTTTGTGCACCAACGTCTGTGTGAGGACATAATAGACAAGGCCATAGAAATGGGAACCAAACATGTCATGGTCAATAAGGGGTAACGAGAATCACTTTTGCCTTGCAACTTCTGGATTTCTGAATGAACTCTGTAATCAGAGGGGAAAGGGAAAATTGTATAGAAGACCTGGAGGCCAATTGTGGACCACAGTGCTCCTTGGTGACTGATACTAAGGAAGAATGAGGGTAAAGTAACTGCTGCACTTACTGTTTAGGTCAGATGCAAACTGGTCACAGCAAGGGCGGCTCAGAGATGGAATATTTCATTCACCACTGACTGACTGAGGGACCACTCATGAGGCAGACGTATGTTCCTGCTTAGCTTGTCTGCTATCAGAATGTAAGTTCCCAAGATATGCATGCTACTAGAAACAGATGGAAAGACCGCCCATTGTCACATCCTCATGGCTTCCCAACACAAAGGATAGGATCTGATTCTCTTTGTTTGTTGATGAACATATCACTGCTTATTGGAACTGTTTTTTTTAAACTGTCACACTTTGCCGTAGCATAGACTAGATTCAGACCTGCTGAATCTAGTTGTGTTTGTATAATTTGAGCACTGAACCAGGCCATCTTTTATTGGACAAGGTTCCCCTGCACCCTAGTGGCAGGAATGTGCAGTTAGAACTCATCTGATTGAAGGCTGCTGGAACAGGGCCTAGTCTTGAGCTTTTTTTATTGATTAATTTGTTTAGATCAGTTTGTGCTTGTTTGCTACATAGCACTGAGTTTGTGCATCGTGCATTGCCTAGCAGCAGTAGACACCATTGGTGATTATAAACACAAACATTTTGCCTGCACATTTTCCATTAGTACTCTGCTGGTGCTCCATCAGTGAGTTTTCATGATTGTCCCTCACTGGGTGATACATTCAGCAAAGCTCCTGAGGTACCAACACAGATCCTACCCACTAGCCCATCATATTTTTTATCCACTTCTCCTGTCCTCTCCTTTACCTGTTCCTTCTTGTCCTCTCCCTATTTTCTGACCACATCAACTTACCTAGCATTATGGATGGACAATTTCCCACAGTTTCTCCAGCCAGCCTGGTTGACATGGGTATCCTGAGGCAACTGAGCAATTGCCTCATGTACACTGACAACCCACATCTTCTAGTCCACACAAATTCTTTATGCGATAGATGCATCTGTACCAAGAACCTAGAATACAGGCTCACCAGTCAGTCCATCTGACACTAAGCAGGTTGTCAGCATGCAGACCTCACCTCCTGCACCTACCAAACCAACAACACATAAACCTACATATGTGGAGGTCCTTACCAGAAGCTTACCTAAACATCAAAGACCTCCCACACACAAACACAAGCATGCTTCATATAATACATCCTCTGCAGAGCATAGTACACATAATATATCGCACATCAGTGTCTCACCAGTCAAGCCCCTAAGGCATAACACAAAACCAAAATCTTAATCGTAGACAATTCAGTTGTGAGACACACAGATGTCCCTCTCACCAGGTTGCATAAGGAAAAGGTCATAGTCAGCTGTCTGTCAGGTGCCGGGATCTGCCACATCACAAGCACACTCAAGTCTCTCAACAACAGGCACTCTTATGACTCTGTCATAGTCCATGATGGTGTGCATGACTTGAGACGTACCTCACTGAACTATATGAAGACAGACATGACTGAGTTTTCAGATGTGTCTCAGGCAGGTATGTCCCTAGCCTTAAGCAGCATTTTACCTTCGTCTAGGATGATACCTCAATACAAACAAAAAATGATTGACTTCAACAATTAGCTTAGTATCTGGTGCCATTCAAAGGAGATCCAGTGCCTGTTAGCCTGGGATGACATGGTCAACATACCTCGATGCTTTTCCAGAGATGGTCTTCATCTATCACCCCTGGGATTTCAGTTTCTGACTAAAGCTCTTGCCATCCCCATAGTGCCTTTTTTTGGCAATGTCATAAGAACAAAATTCCCAATGTAAAAATACCATCTAAAAACATCCTCAAGGTTATGCTGCTAAATGCTAGGAGTCTACACCAGAAACTGCATTCACTGGAAGCAGTGCATACCCTGGAAGATGCCAACTATACCAGGTGCCATTATCATGTAACTTATAAACAAAGACATTGGCAACCTTCAAAAACTGGACCCCACCCAGTTTGGGTTTGTGAATGGCTGATCTTGTCTCCTGAATCTGATTGACTTCTTCAAATCAGTCTCCAGAGCTGTAGACAAGGGTAAGGCAGTCCACACAGCCTATCTGGACCTCGCCAAGGCCTTCAACACCATCCCCCACTCTGGAATCATAGATAAACTTACTAAGCTGGGTATAAATCCCTACATCACTCGATGGGTTGCCAACTGGCTTACTGACAGAACCCAGACTGTAAAAGTAGCCGACTCCAAATCCAGCTCCAGACAAGTGACAAATGGAGTACCTCGGGGTCCAGTCCTGGGACCACTCTTGTTTGGCATCTACTTCTCGGAAGTACAGGCCAACACTAAGGGACTATGGCTAACAAAGTTCGCAGATGACTGCAAACTGGGAGCCATTATTGAATCCCCAAATGATGTGGATATTCTACAAAAGGGCCTTACAGAAACAGATGCCTGGTGCAAAGCCTCGGGCTCAAGCTTAATGCCAAGAAATGTATAGTTATCCCCTTTGGAAAAAAACATGTACCCATAAATTACCACATAGGTGGCAGGACACTAAACATCAAAAGTGTGATGAAAGACTTAGGGACACAGGTGGACAGTGGTCTCACTTTCAATAACGACATCGCCACAACAGTCAGGAAATCCTTCTATGTGGCACACCTCATCACTAAGGGCTTTTCATCCAGAAAAAAGGAGGTCATTGTCCCACTGTACTCATTCCTCATTAGACCCATTATAGAGTATAATGCCCCATTTGGTATGTACCTCACAAGACATCTGCAACAGCTGGAAAGGCCACAGAAATACCTCACTAAAAGAATCACAGGCCTAAAGCAGATGCCATATGCTGACTGTCTAAAAAAACTCCAGCTATACTCTGTGGCATATCGTCTACTCAGAGGCGATCTCTGCTTAACATACAAGGCCATGTCAAACCCTGAGCTGTTGGACATGCTCCCCTTAAAGAAATCCCAATTCCTCAGAGCCACATGTTCCAGGGATCTAAACCTTGTCATCACAATTAACAAAACATGCTGGAGGGATAGGTTCCTGATCCAGAGACTCCCCATACTCTGGAATAGACTGTCCATACATGTCAAGCAGAGCACCTCATTGGCCCTGTTCAAAAGGAACCTTGATGATTGGATGGGAGATAGGAAATTCACCCCGGGGTTCATGTCAGTCACCCTGCTAGACAGGGGTCCAGAGAAGTAAATATTGTGAGAAGAAATATCCAGGGAATTGTTATGGCTAGGCTTGCATAGGCCCTAGGGCCGATAGCCTAGTACCAACCTATGAATCTATGAACCTAT
Source organism: Protopterus annectens (assembly GCF_019279795.1). NCBI lineage: Eukaryota > Metazoa > Chordata > Ceratodontiformes > Protopteridae > Protopterus > Protopterus annectens. Next base: position 435,359,224 of record NC_056740.1, on the reverse strand, counting down.
GTTACATTTCTTTCCATACATTCAGACCATAAACTGAAGGCATGAGAACTAAAGGAGGTGGTATATCAATATTCATTAAAGATAAATACACCTCTAGATTGGTTAAACAGCATGATTCATTTGAATTACTTCAGGTGCAATTGACTGTAGGTAAGACCCCTCTTCTGGTTGTTGCCAGCTATAGGACCTCCTCCATGAATCAGGGCATCCACTCAGCCTACTTGGATCTACTTGAGTCAATCGAGATACAGCCAAACACCTTGGTTTTGCGTGATTTTAATTATCCATCCATAGACTGGGTAAATTATACATGTTCTAACTCACTTGCCCAAAGGTTCCTGGACTTTGTTAATTCCAATGCCCTGGACCAGCTGGTTGACACACCCAAAAGGGGCTCAAACATCCTGGACCTGGTGCTCACCATCATGGGAGACCACTACACCAGCCTCAGTATGTGGCCATCCCTGGTGAGATCTGCCCACAAATTAGTCTTGCTAGAAGTAACTATAACACAAGACCCTCTCTTAGCAACACCTAGACTAAAAATCTTCTCCAAGGCCACTGATGGAATTGACACCTATGCTGATTTATACACCAATGCTTTATACAAGCACCTGTACAATTGTATTTACTCTGCCATACCTGATAGAACCAAAGCAAGATCTTCAAGGAAAAACAAACCTGCCTGGTGGACAACTGCCATTAACAGGCTATACAACAGGAGAAAGAAATTGCTGTGTAAGAACAGGAAGGAACAGGCTCAAAACTGGAAACATTCCCTCCTCAACTTAAACAAGCAAATAAGACTTCTAGTGAAGTTCGCCAAAGCTAACTATAAATCCAAATTGGATTCCCTAACTTAGGATAATCATAAGGCAATCTTTAGTTACATCTGTAACCTCAAAGGTAAGGCCCACATTTTCTCTGAACTTGTAGTTAATGGTACTACAGATACAGAACCTGCAAATATAGCAAATCTTCTGGCCGACAGGTTCAGTGAAAACTTCACTCCTCTGTCCCTGCCACATATACCCCAAAGTATCCCAAACACCTGTCCCCTGCCTTGTATATCCTAGGAGCAGGGCTTAAATGCCCTCTCCAAGGCAAAAACATAGCCTCTGTGGGACCAGACAACATCTCAGGCTGTGTTCTACGTGGGTTAAAACAGGAATTAGCATCACCATTGTGCATGCTTTTCAATCACAGCCTAAGCATTGGCTTCATCCCATTGGAATGGAAAACAGTTATCGTCATCCTTTTGCACAAAGGAGGTGCATCCACTGACTCCGGGAACTACAGACCCATTAGCCTGACCGGCCTTATTTTCAAGGCCATTGAACGAATCATCATGGATCTTATTAACAAGGATATAGGAAATCTCCAAATGCTTGACCTCACCCAGTTTGGCTTTGTCAAGTGGAGATCATGTCTGTTAAACTTGGTGGATTTCTTAGAGACAGTCACCAAAGCTCAAGACGAGGGCAAATCTGTGCATACAGCCTACCTAGACTTAGCCAAGTCCTTTGACACAATTCCCCCACTCAGGCATCATTTATAAACTCACCCAGCTGAGTATCAACCCATATATTGTCAGGTGGGTTGCAAACTGGCTCACTGATAAAACTCATGTGGTCAAAATAGGGGACTCCACCTCCTGCAGCAGACTCATAACCAGTGGTGTTCCACAGGGCTCGGTTCTGGGACCCCCTACTGTTAGGAATCTACTTCAAAGTACAGGCTAAAACTAAAGGACTGTAGCTGACAAAGTTTGCTGATGACTGCAAACTGGGAGCAATTATAAAAACTCCTAGAGATGTCAATATCCTGCAAGAAGGTCTTACGCAGACTAATGACTGGTGCCAAAGTCATTGTCTTAAACTTAATGCAAAAAGATGCATTGTCATCCCCTTTGGCAAGGGTCATGTTCTTGCAAACTACCACATCAACAGCAATACCCTAAGCACACAGTCAGTGGTGAGAGATCTGGGCACACAGGTTGACAGTAACATTAACTTTGATCACCATGTCTCCACAATGGTAAAAAGGGCATTTTATATTGCTCATCCATAAGTAAGGGCATTGCCTCCAGAAAAAAGAGGTTCTAACCCCCCTGTACTCTTTCCTCATCAGGTCAATAATAGAGTTCAGTGCTCTCTTTAGTATGTTCCTTTCCAAAAAAACCTGCAGCAACTGGAGAGACCACAAAGGTTCCTTACGAAGAAAATTCAGGGTCTTCAAGATCTGTCTTATGTGGACAGACTGAAATCGTTGTCACATTACTCTTTGTCATACAGACTGCTCAGAGGTGACCTGTGGCTTGCATACAAAGCAATCTCTGACTCAGCTTTGATGGAAACGTTGCACATTCACAAGTCAAATGGCACATGGGGCACTCACTAAAGGACCTTAACCTGGTATGTGACATCAACAGAACTTGCTGGAGAGACAGATTTGACTCACAGAGGTTGCCTCACCTTTGGAACAAGCTTTCTATTCATGTTAAACAAAGCCCCTCACTGGCCCTATTTAAGTACAATTTGGACGAGTGGATCAGTAACTGGAAATTCACCTCGGGGGTTCCACCTGTGTCCCTCTTGGACAGGGTTATAGGTACTGATTTTAGTGTCTGCTTGAACCAGACACCCTTGAGAACATGGGTTGAACTTGGCTAGACTTGAAAGGGCCCTGGGACTGATAGTCTACTAACCTCCTATGATCCTATGAACTAGAGTATTGACATGTTGTCTGTCTGTATGGAAATCACACCTTCTGGCAGAGAACCTTGAAATGTCTGCAGTGCTAATAGGACTGATCTCATCTCCAGAACATTGAGGTGAAGATTGGCCTCTAATGGTGCCTAAGTAACTTGAAAATTCTTCCATTCATAATGCCACCTAACCTAAAAGAGAAGTGTCCCCCTGAACAGAATGGATGGCCTTTGAACAAATCAAGGCAAGAAATCCATCAGCTGATATGATCACTGCAAATAAGAAGTTATGTACCTACCATAACGTTCCATGTTAGTTGTCTTCTTCTCGCCTTCTTTCTTGCTGGATGGGTTCGGAGCCGATCCTCGGCTCCGACTCGGCCAATACTAAAGCTCGAGAGCTAATTCCACCGGCTCGAGGCTCCCCCATATCCCACAATGCTAGGCGGTAACTCCTCAGATCTCGTTTGAAAGCTAGGCCAAGCAAGAAAAACTCCATAACATGGAGAAAGGTAACCCACCTCTATAGGGCTGACTGTGAGGTGCCCTAAACCTAACAGAGGAAAATTATAGAGGTGGTAGAGCATGGGAGAAAAGGATTGAAAGGTCACAAGACAATCTCCTCTAGGTCTGTCCAGGCTAGGGGGAAGGAGGGTGGGACGCAAGAAAGAAGGCGAGAAGAAGACAACTAACATGGAACGTTATGGTAGGTACATAACTTCTTAATGTTAAGTTGTCTATCTCGCCTTCATTCTTGCTGGATGGGACCGCGTCCCTAGCACCTTGTCCCGGGTGGCCTATCGGAACAGACTCTTGAGAACAGTGGAACCAAAGTTGGCATGGTCTCTAGAGGCTATGTCCAACTTGTAATGAGAAATGAAGGTATGAGGGGAAGCCCAGGTGGCTGCTGAGCAAATAGAATCAATAGGAAGTCTATCCTGAAAAGCTATGGATGTGGCTAAGGCCCTAGTAGAATGAGCTCTAGGCTTCGAGGGCAATTGTTGGTGCCTGATCTCGTAAATAAAGGTAATCGTAGAAGTAAGCCATCTAGAAAGTGACACTTTAGTGACTGGAAGGCCCATCTTACATTCTGCATATGAAATAAACAGTTGGTCTGATTTTCTAAACTGTTTAGTCCTGTCTAAATAATACCTAAGTTGGCGATAAACATCTAAACAGTGCAGTTTCTGTTCTGACCTGTTGCCATAGTTGGGGAAAAAAACTGGGAGATCAATAGTTTGATTCAGATTTGCTTGAGAGGACACTTTGGGCAAAAAGGATGGATTGGTATGCAATGATACTCTATCTCTGTGAAACAGTAAATACGGGGGACGACAGCATAGAGCATGGAGTTCCGATACCCTTCTGGCTGAAGTGATGGCTATTAGAAAAAGCATTTTCCAAGACAACAACTTCATAGAACATGAAGCCGCAGGTTCAAAGGGGGGTAGAATCAATGATGCTAGAACCAAGTTCAGATCCCATGGAGGAGGTGGATCCTTGATAGGGGCCTTAAGAAGAAAGACTCCTTTCAAAAAGGCTTTACAGAGTTTGTGAGACATAATAGTTGACTCTGACACTCCCACATGAAAAGTAGATATAGCTGCCAATTGAACCCTGATAGTAGAAGGAGAAGAGCCTGCTTGGAAAAGCTCAGCTAGGAAATCCAGAATGGACTGAATAGGTGCAGTAAAAGGGTCTATTTCCCTGGACACTGCCCACAAGGAGAAACGTTTCCATTTGCTGCTATAAATCTTCCGGGTAGAAGACTTATGAGAGGCTATCAAAATATCTCTAACTGAGTGAGATATTAAGGGAAGCCTGGCTAAGGTTGGAATTGGAGGAACCACGCTGTGAGGTTCAGAGAAGAAAGGGATTGGTGCAGTTCACCCGATTGATGGGTCAAGAGATCTGGAACTAGGTCCAGATGCCAAGGTTGCACCAAAAGGTAACGGTGAAGAAAGGGAAACCAAACCTGTCAAAGCCAATAAGGGGCAATGAGGATCATTGAGGCCTTCAGAGCGATGGCTTTCCGAATCAACTGAGGTATCAGTGGGAAGGGGGGAAAGGCATACAGGAGTCCCAGAGGCTAATCGTGAACTAGAGCGTCTCTGATGGGATGACCTGGTAGGGGAAAGAGGGTGAAGAAATCGGGACACTTGCTGTTTTGGGGAGTGGCAAAAAGATCGCAGCAAGGTTGGCCCCAAGTTCGAAAAACTTCTTCCAACACTGATTTCTTCAGAGACCACTCGTGAGGCATGAGAATTGCTCTGCTCAATCTGTCTGCTATCACATTGGACTTGCCGGGAATGTGCGTTGCTATCAGGAAACTCTGAGAAGAGATCGCCCATTGCCACAGTCTGAGTGCTTCTCGACATAAGGGGTAAGATTTGGTCCCGCCTTGCTTGTTGATGTACCACACTACGGACATATTGTCCGTTTGAATTGCTATAGTTCCCTTGGGAAGAGAGTCCTGAAGGGCTTGCAACGCTAAAAGCACTGCTCTCATCTCTAGAACATTTATGTGCAAGTGGCACTCGATCGGCTGCCATGTGCCCTGGACTGTCCTGCCCTGGTAATGCCCCCCCCCACCCAATCAGGGAGGCGTCCGTTGTCAGAGTTGCAGCTGGGGGCGGGGGAATGAAGGGTCTCCCTAGAAGAAGTTGGGGAGATGTGACCCACCAGGAAAGATGATTCCTGCATGACTGAGTTATGTTGATAGTGTGGGACATTGGCAGAAGTTGAAAAGACCACTGAGTGAAAAGCATCCACTGAAGAATCCTCATGTGGAAGCGGGCTAAGGGGAGGAGAGGAATAGCCGCCGCCATAATCCCTAGGACTTTCAACACCAGTCTGACCTTGACCCTGTTGTGTCGTAATAGAAGAAAAACCTGCTTGTGAATGTCTGCTACTCTTTGTTCCATGAGTCTGGCTGACAGACTGACTGTGTCTAATCTTGCGCCTATAAAGGTAATAGATTGACAAGGCGACAAGACAGACTTTTCGTAATTTACAGAGATGCCTAGAGTCTGACAGGTTCGTAAAGTGTAGTCTCTGGCTAAAAGAAGTAGATGCCTGGTGGTGGCAGTCAGGAGCCAGTCGTCTAAGTATGGAAACACCTGGAATCCCTGGCCCCTCAAGTGAGTGGCGACCACTGCCATGCATTTGGTGAACACTCAGGGGGCTGTAGTGAGACCAAAGGGCAGTGCCCTGAACTGAAAATGACTGGCTCCTAGCCTGAAGCGGAGAAATCTCCTGGATCGTCTGTTCATCTTGATGTGATAGTACGCATCCTGGAGATCTATGGAGCACATCCAGTTGTCCTGACCCAGAAAGGGCAGGATGGACTGCAGCATGACCATCCGAAATTTTGTTTTCTTGACAAACTTGTTCAAGTTGCTGAGATCCAAAATGGGTCTCCAGTCCCCTGTCTTCTTTGGAACCAAAAAGAATTTGGAGTAGATTCCGGATCCTTGTTGGTCTGCTGGAACTGGTTGAATGGCTCTTTTGCTAGCAGCTTTGAAATTTCTAGTGCTGCTTGCTCCCTTTGACTGGGTGGAACGTCTGGGAGGGAGTTTCTGGATTGTTTTGGGATGTGAATGAATGGAATTCTGTAGCCTTCGGATATGATAGACTGTTCCCACTTGTCTTGAGTAAGGGAAAGCCAGGCTTTTGGGTACAGAGATAATCTTCCCCCGGCTGCCTCCGAAGGTGGACAGTCGGGCAGCCCCTCAGGGGTGCTGAAAGGGTTTGTCAGAGAAAGTTTCTTGACTACCCTGATTCTGCGGGCCCCCTCTGCCTCTAGGACGGTGTCTATTATTATTGTTCCCCCCTCTGCCTCTAGAGGGGAAACGACTCTGTGTGTCTGGTAAGACTCCCTGTGGTTGTTTGCGGAACCACATCTCCCCCCCCCTTCTGACCCTTGGGGTAAGGCCTAGAAGGGGTAGAAAAATGGACTCCGATGGCAGAAAGAGTCTTACCTTCTACCTCGCACCTTGTCAGAGTATCCTTTACTTGTGGACCAAAGAGAGATGATCCATCAAAAGGGGAGTTAGTGAAGGACGCCTTGAAAGGGTCCGCAAAGCTACATAGCCACATCCAGGCATGGCGGCGTAAGGCCACCCCTGTACCTGCGGCCCTGCTCGCTCCATCAGCCGTGTACGAAATCAGGCGCATGGAGGAGTTGACTACTGAGTTAAGGGTAGCCAGCTGGGAGTTCATCCTATCTTGAAACCCCACAGCTGATGGGTCCTTCAACACTTCACTCATATCCTTGAGCAAGTCCCTTTGGAGACGAGTGAAATGACACAGGTAATTCAGCGAACGCATAGAAAAGGTCGCTGATGAGAACATCCGCTTACCGTACCTGTCCATGGTCCTAGATTCCTTATTAGGAGGATGAACAGGTACCGAAGGATCCGCTAGTTCCTTCTTGGTGGCCGTAGCCACCACCATGACATCCACAGAGACACCTTTGGACAAAAACTCCTTGTCTTTGGGGGCAGTGATAAATTTGGCTGGCCTCCTAGGGGTGGGTTCCACCGAGTCAGGAGCCGCCCAAGCCTTCCTCGCCACCACTTCCATGAGGGGGTCAAAGGGAGGGAACACCCAGGAGGTGGAAGGTCGAGAACCAAACGCCTCAAGGTACACTGATTCGTCCTCTGAAGGGTTAAGGGCTGGCCAATTCCCCCTCTGTTTCAAGATTTCGAGACATCTTCAGAGGAGGAATGAGGGGAACCCTCAGAATCCTCCAAATCAGTGTCAGAGGTGACAGACTCAGGGGAGTCAATGTGCTTCCTCTTGCACTGTCTCTTTCTAGGGGGTTCTACTGCAAGGTCAGGAGAGGCCTCGGAAGAGGAGGAAATTCCCACTGGGAATACTTGAGGCGCAGATTCTCTATGGTCCGAAGCAAGGGGGTGAGAAGAAAAAAACGCAGGCACTGTGGAGGGGGGGGGGGCTGATGGAGCCGACTGTGGAGTAGAACCAGGTTCTAACATGCTCCGCATGACCTCAAAGGCACCCCTGTCAGGCAGGCCCAGAGGTCTCCGAAGAGCGAAAAACCTCCCCCGGCACCAATAAGGATGGCTCCGAAGCCGATGTCGGAGCCGAACTAACCAGCGCCGAAGCACCGAGAGGGAGAGCGGGGTCGGACAAGGGTCCGATGTCACTCGCCCCCTCGTTGCCGATGAGGGAAGTCCAGCGCCGAGATCCCTCCAAAGAGGAAATCGGAGCAGACGACGGCGCCGAAAGGAAAGGTATCGGTTCCGATGCTCCCACAGTCTCAGCTCCGAGCAGCACCGGCTCCGAACTCAAGAGAGTCGGAGGAGGAATATCTAATGGAACGGGGGTAGCCATCGACTGTTGATTCGGGCTGTGTAACATCTGGGCCAGTGCCTCGGACTTAAGAAGTCTACTCACCACCCGCTGCAGATCATGGTCCGAAAGTCTGGAGGACCTAGAGGAGTGTGACCTATGGCTCCGTTCAGACAAGAGCGGTGATGCTGGAGCCGAATGAACGGAGCCGATAGAAGGAGACCTGGATCTCTTTCTAGTAGTCGGTTCCGACAAGGGTATCGGAACCGACTTCGACTTGTCTGTCTCGGTTCCAGCCAGAGCCGAGGACACGGTGTGTGTGGCAGGTCTAGAGTCATCGGCTCCAGCCGGAGCCGATGTCTGAACCATATGAACGGTCTTTGATCCTCCGGAGGATGGCTCAGACACTGGAGCCGACTGCCTGGAGGGCTTAGAAGGTTTCCCCAACAGAGACTGGGTCGGGGGACCCTCGGGCTTCAATACGCCCCTCAAGATTAATTTGTTTTTATGTTCCTGCAGGACTCTAGGGCTGAAACCGTGACAGACAGCACAAGAGTCCTGCAGGTGTAAAGGTCCCAGGCAATACACACAAGAAGTGTGACCATCTGTCAGAGACATCTTCTGACAGCACGAGTCACACTTCTTAAAGCCTGAGACCTTAGATTCTTTAGACATATCTAAAGAAACAATACTAGTGCAATCACTCACACAAAAACACAGATTACACTAAATTTTATATTAAACTAACTAAATTAACAAAGATCCTGACAGAAAAAAACACACTCACTCCAACTACTAGGAGGGGGTGGGAAGGGGCCTAAGGCCTAAGGGAAAAAAACCCTTGGAAAATTGTTGGAAAGGGAAGATAATTGTAAGGGAGTGCTAACCAACTAAGTAACTAACTAAATACTATAGAAAAACTAACTTAAAGGGGGTCTAAGCTTTAGTAGAACTTTAGAAATTTAACTAATCTGCAGAGCCGGTTGGAAAAGCACCTCGTCAGCTAAGCGGCAAACGAGATCTGAGGAGTTACCGCCTAGCATTGTGGGATATGGGGGAGCCTCGAGCCAGTGGAATTAGCTCTCGAGCTTTAGTATTGGCCAAGTCGGAGCCGAGGATCGGCTCTGAACCCATCCAGCAAGAATGAAGGCGAGATATACAACTTAACATCTGGAGTTAATCTGATGGGTGTACTCAGTGAATGTTGCAATTGTGACCACTGGACTGATAAGAGTCCACTGAAGAACTCTCATGTGTAAACATGAAAGAGGGACAAGTATAAATGTTGAAGCCATAAGACCTAGTAGTTTGAGGATCAATCTGGCTGGGGGTGAAGGCTGAGCCAATACCTGATTCACTACCTCTCAAAATGAGGGAATCCTGGAGTGTGGTAAACCCACTATCTGATTTAATTATCTAAATGGCATCCAATGAATTCCAAAGACTGAGTGGTATTTAGATGGCTCTTGAGAATGTTAGCTATGATCCCGAAGTTGTGAAGCAACTGGAGTAAAGTTCCCTCTGCTGGATCACTGCATTCTTGCTTGGAGTGGTTAGGAGCAATTGTCCAAGTATGGGAACACATGGAACCCTTACAGCCTGAGATAGGCTGTCACTACTGCTATGCATTTGGTAAGTACCTTAGAGGGCTGTAGTGAGACCAAAGTGCAGAGCTCTGAATTGATAATGATTGTCTCCTAGCCTGAAATGGAGAAATCTCCTCCAACAGCTGTTTATCTTCACATGATAATAAGTATCCTGAAGCTCGACTGATCACATCTTGTCATCCTTCCTGAGTGGAGGTAGATGGACTGAACTGTGAACATCTGTAATTGTGTCTGTTTTATAAACTGGCTTAAATGACTAAAGTCCAGAATTGGCCTTATGTCCCTTGTCTTCTTTGGAACTAAGAAGAACCTGCAGTAGACACTGGATCCTAGATAGTCTGGTGGGACTAGTTCTGACATCTGCTGTGGCAGATTCCATTTGATAGGGTGGCACTAAGAGAATCCTTTTCCTGGCTGGGGAGGATAAAGAACGGGAACTGTGTATCCTTTGGTGATAATCCACAACACCCATTAGTCCAAAGTGATGGCCTGCCAGGTTTGCGTGTGCAGGTATAAGCACCCCCCCCCCGACTGTCTCCAGAATGCATCTGTCGGTCAATCCTTCAGGAGTGCTGGAAGGATTTCTCTGAAAAGAGTCCATAAAATCCTTGGTTCTGTGGGCCACCTCTGCCCATAAGGTGATGTCCATTGAAACCATCTACTCTCTGTCACAGAGGAAGTGTCTTGGTAAAAACTGTGTGATTTTCTGAAACACATCTTCTTTCCTCTTCATTGATTCCTGAAAAAGGTCCTCTGAGGAGTTGAAAAGCAAATTATCATGGCAGACAGGGTCTTATCATCCTGCTTGCTCCTGGTGAGTGTGTTCTTAACCTTAGGTTCAAAAAGAGTGGAACTATCATAACAGATGTTAAGGAAGGATGTCTTGAAGCTTTTCCCAAAATTACACAACAGCATTCAGGCATGACGGCATATGGCTATGCTGATGCCTGCTGCTCCTGTCACTGTTCCATCAATTGCATTGGACAACAGGCATATGGAGACACTGGAAAGTGAGTTGAGGGTGGATAGCTTTGATTCCACATTTTTTGGATATATGCTGGCAAATTACACAAGAGAGAATCATAAGTTTTTTGATCAATTCTCTCTGGAAGCATGTAACATGAGCCAGGTAGTTCAGCACTCTAAAGGAAAAGGTCACTGAAGCATAAGTCTGTTTACAAAATCTGTCCAGAGCCCCCATTTCTGTATTTGGGGAATGAACAGACATACTCTCTTTGGTGTCCACCACTACAATAATAAAATTTACCAGGGACCTTTAGTCCAGTGTGTCCTTTTCTTAGGGTCTGCTAAAATTTTGTCAGTTTTTTAGGTGTTGGCTCTGCAGGACCAGGCTCCTTCAAAGCTCTCTGAGTCACCAAATCAATGACAGCATCAAGAAGAGAGACTACTCATGCAGTAGAAGAGCCAGCTTCAAAAGCCTCCAGGAATGTTTTTTGGACACAGCAGTATGGAGATCAAAGCAGATAAAGAAAGAGGTCGGGATGGATCACAGCATGATGGAGGCACTCCTTCTCTTGTTGAAATATCCCTCTCAAAGACTTCAAATTGGAATCAAGGAGGATTCTTCAGGGGCAGGAGTCAGGAGAACTCCACCAACGTTGACTCATCCTGGATCTGAAGATAACATCAGAGCTAAGCTGTCGAGAGTGAATGCCCTGACAGGAGCAGAAGAATCCAAAAGCTTCAGAGTCAATCAGTCCTCTGGGGCTTCAGCTGTGACACTTTGGCTCCAATTATCTTCCTGTTCGGACAAAGTCGGAGTCAAAATACAATGAGGTAAAGTTGGAGTCAGAGTGGAGAGCACTATCGGTGCCAACATAGGTGCTTTGGATATATTCAGATCCATGGGCTGTGGACTCATGGATTGGCTCAAAATCTGAATCCTGAGTTGAGGGGTCTTGGGGCCTGTTCTTTGGTTGACATGTGAAGACAAAGTCAAGATAACACTAAATTGAATCTGCTGTTGAAGAAATCTCCTCATCAACCTGTTTGACATTGGTTTTGGTAAGGCTCCTCGAAGCAGGGATGGATCTCGATGAAGTGGATACTGAAGAAGCTCAGCCCTGTTGTTTTTCTAGTAAGATTGGGGAATGCAACCTAGGACTAACAGGCTCCAGAGAAAAATGTAATGGAGGTGAGGGAGACTGCTCTGACCAGACTTTGGATCAGATGGCCTCATTATTTTTGGTGCTGGGCCCGAGAGATCTGTTGGGTTGGGGGACCATTTTTTTGGTTTCTTTATTCTCTTCTCAGGAGTCTTGCTTTCCTGAGACTTTTGAATCTCCTGTTCTTTTTCCTTTTGTTTAGGCTTGTCCATGACTTTGGAAGGAGATGCAGAGGAATGTGACGAACCCAGCTGAGCCGGTAGAAGCCCTTTTAGGACTAGCTTTTCCCTGCGACTTTGGAGAGCCTTGTGACCAAATGAAGCACAGGCCCTGCAGTTGGTGTCAAGGTGGGCTGCTCCCAAATAATATACAAGGGGGGTGTGTGGATTCTGTGGAGGAATTTTGTTTCCATATTTTGTACAGTTTTTGAAGTTTTTGTCCAACATAGTCACTATTTATATTACTGAAAGACAAAACAGAACAGCAAAAACAGCACACAGTTGCTAACAGTACTAATAACAGACTAATTAGAAAAACTTTAATACAGCAAGACTAAATGACAAATAACAAAGCACACTACAAAAATAAAAAGGTATCCCTTATCTATCTATAATAATGGTATTTCAATATTTATATAGATGTATACAGAATAAAAAAGACCTGTATCTTAAGATGATAATGAAATGTGAGAAGAAACTTTTTTTTTGTATTATAACTATCCTAAGAAAGGGTAAGGAAAGGTAAACTGGTAAACACTAAGCTGAAATGGGTATAAAGAGGAAAATATTGGTTGACTTTTTGATAACACAATACAAGAGATTAGAGCCCTTGAAATTCACAACTGTTAGGGTTTTGGTTTAATAAGCAGAAAAATAAACTGTTTTTCTTTTTCAATTACATGTTTTTTTTAGTATTGTTCTTGTTTGGGTAAGATTGTTTTAGTAGTGTTGGCATAGCTGTATTGCCTGTGTACTTCGATGCAGTATTGTAAGTCAATGGACTACTCACTTTTAGCGAAATGTTCTTTGCTCAACATCTGTTTAGTCTACCTCAGTTGGTTTACTAAACAGATGGTCAACAGGTCTGCGAGGCTGCACAGTTCTTTAGCCTGGGATATACAGGCTTTTCCTGATATTGTGCAATCATGGAGTTAGTATTTATAATTAGCAGGGGGTGTGGGGGTGCAAGAGGGCTTGCTCCCCCGGCAAAAATGTGTCTTGTTTTTATTTTTGTTGTAAAAATTGCAAGGGCTGAGATTCTTTGATAGTGCATGTGTGGTAACATGTCAAAGTTTGCTTTGTCAACCTTTTGTGGTTGATGTTTGGGAGGTCAACATATAAGTTACATGATGAAAGTAAGCATACCCATTTTTATATTTATATATATATATATATATATATATATATATATATATATATATATATGTATATGTATATATATATATATATATATATATATATATATATGTGTATATATATATATATACGTGTGTGTATATACATATGTATGGGAACCTCTAATTTAGTCAACTGTTACTAAAGTCGACATTTGTCAACTAAACAACCATTAGATATGTGACATCGCACAGTTCCTGAGGATTAGGTTCACAGGGTCATAGGTGTTTACTAGGCTAATGACCACAAGAGCCTTTTTAAGCCTAGCCATGCATCCCAAATTTCTGGCAAGTTCTGGTACCCTTGATAAATGTAAGCAGGGGCTTGGGAGATGAACCATTTACAAGATGGGGAATATACCCTTTTTCTTGTATTGTCTGATCTCAGAGTTAGTATATGACCTGAGACGTACCTCCCTGAACTACATGAAAAGAGACATAGAGGAGCTCTCTGAGCATGTAGCCCAGGCCGGTATGACCCTGACCTTGAGTAGCATCTTACCCTCACCAAGAATGATGCCACAATATGAAGACAAGATGATCAATTTCAACAATTGGCTTGCTTAAGTATTGGTGTCATTCAAAGGAGATCCAATGCCTGTCAGCTTGGGATGATATGCTCGAGAAGCCACGATGCTTCGCTAGGGACAGCTTGCACCTGTCACCCCTGGGCTTTCGGATATTGGCAAAGGCTCTTGCTACCCCCATAGTGCCTTTTTTAGGCAAGGCTCAAAAGACAAACCCACCTCCATAGGTTTCACAAGGGATAAGAAACTAAGAGTAATGCTACTCAATGCCAGAAGTCTAAACCTCAAGATGCACGCACTTGAAACTCTCCTTAGCATGGAGAACATCGACATCTGTGCAGTAACAGAAACCTGGTTCAAGGCTCCCAAGAGCACCCCAGCACTATCAGGTTATACCTCATACCATGCTTTTCGGCCCCAAAACTTGGACCGAACCACAAAAGGAGGGGAAGTATCAATATTCGTCAAAGACACCCACACCTCCAGGTTGGTGGCACAGCACGAAGCATCAGAGACTATCCATGTGCAACTAACAGTGGGTAAAACTGCCTTCCAGTTTATAGCCTGCTACAGACCACCCTCCCAAACCCAGGAACCCCACGCAGCCTTCCTGAGAACACTGGAAAATATGAAGGTCTCTCCAAACACCATTATATTGGGCGACTTCAACTACCCAAACATAGACTGGGAGCATTACTCTAGCTCCAACACCCTAGCCCAAAGGTTCCTAGAATTTATAAACTCAAATGCTATGGAACAACTTGTTACCACTCCCACAAGAGGGGAAAACATACTGGACCTGATCATCACCAACATGGGGACTCTATGCTCCAGACCAGAAGTGTATCCCTCACTGGTAAGATCAGACCATAAACTAATCTCACTGGATATTCACATCCCGACCCCACCCCCTGCCCAGAAAACCACAGTGAAAAACTTCTCTAAAGCAAATTTCACACTCCTCAAAACCGAGGTGGAATCCTTCAAAACCCCCAGGCCTGTGGAAAATACGGCCCAGACCGCAGAATCCTTTATAAACGCATTCTATGAACACCTTCAGGAATGCATGGATTATGCAATCCCAAATAAAACCAAGACTTAATCCTCCAAAGGCAGACATCCTGTCTGGTGGATCCCAGCCATAAACAAACTACACAATAGAAGGAGGAAGCTACTACATGATAGAGCAAAATCCCAAAAAGGGAAGGCATCTCTGATCAGTATTAGCAAAAAACTACGGGCACTCATAAAATCGTCTAAGGCCAGCTTTGAGAGAAAAACTGCACAGGACACTAAGGATAATCACAAGGCTTTCTTTAGTTATGTTAGGAACCTGGGTGGGAATTCCCAGATATGCTCAGAATTAGTCCAAAATGACAAAAAATACACAGAACCCACAGACATTGCCAACATCCTAGCTGACAGGTTCAGCGCAAACTTCTCCCCCCCTCCCCACCAAAAGGGCAAATATCTATCCAAGCAGAGTGCTGCCCCCTGACATCTCAGATGCTCAGGTAAAAGCCGCCCTCTCCAAAGCAAAAAACACAGTATCAATGGGACCAGACAGTGTCCCAGGCTGCATCCTACATGAACTCCAAGAAGAGCTAAACCCAAACATAAAACTATTGTTCAATCTCAGCCTTACTACAGGATATGTACCCAAAGAGTGGCATACAGCAACAGTGGTCCCTCTCCACAAAGGTGGTGCCTCAACGGATCCTGGAAACTATCGCCCCATAAGCCTGACTAGCTTGGTCTGCAAAGTTATGGAAAGGATCATCATGGACCTCATAAATAAAGATATTGGGGACCTACAGACACTGGATCCTACCCAGTTCGGCTTTGTTAAGGGCAGAGCCTGCCTCTTAAACCCGGTCGATTTCTTTGAAACAGTCACCAAGGCCATTGACGAGAGGATGGTGGTCCACACAGCCTACCTGGACCTTGCAAAAGCCTTCTATACAATACCCCACTTGGGCATTATAGATAAGCTCACCAGCTTAAATATAAACCCCTATGTCACTAGATGGGTTGCAAACTGGCTCAAGGACAGAACCCACATGGTTAGAATTGCTGGAGCCATGTCAGACTCCAAACCAGTTACAAGTGGCACCCCACAAGGCTCAGTCCTGGGACCTCTCTTGTTCGGTATATATTTCTTGGAGGTACAGGCCAACACGGAAGGACTGTGGCTGACCAAGTTCGCAGATGACTGCAAATTGGGCACCATAATTGATTCTCCAGCCGACACAAGCATCCTCCAAAAGGGCCTCATAGAAACAGACAACTGGTGCCAGAGCCATGGCCTCAAGCTAAACGCCAAAAAGTGTATAGTCATCCCCTTTGGCAAAAACAAAGTGCCCACAAATTACCACATAGGTGGTAATCCATTAAGTACAGAAGAAGTAATTAGGGACCTGGGGACCCAAGTTGATAGCAATCTCTCATTTGACAACCACGTGGCCACAGTAGTTAGAAAAACATTTTATATAGCCCACCTAATCATGAAGGGATTCACATCTAGATCAGGGGAGGTCATTGTGCCTCTTTACTCATCCCTCATCAAGCCCATAATTGAGTACAATGCCCCTTTTGGGATGTACCTTACCAGACACCTACAGCAACTGGAAAGACCCCAAAAGTACCTCACCAAGAGGATCAAAGGGCTCAAACAGATGCCATATGCTGCCCGGTTAAAGAAACTCCAGCTCTACTCAGTGGCATACTGCCTGCTCAGAGGCGATCTGTGCCTGACGTATAAAGCCATGTCCAACCCGGAATTAATGACATGCTGCACCTCAGGAAATCCAAATCCCATCGAGCTACGCACTTGAGAGACTTGAACTTCAGCACTGAAATAAATAGGACATGCTGGAGGGACAGATTCATAACCCAGAGGCTCCCTTCACTCTGGAATAATATCCCAGTCCAGGTTAGGCAGAGTCCCTCATTGACTCTCTTCAAGAGGAATCTTGATGAGTGGATGGGAGATCATAGGTTTACCCTGGGTATCATTTCTGTGTCACTGTTAGACAGAGGCACAGTATACTAACCTCGAAAAAGGGCATAGCAAAATTAATTTAAAATGGGTGGCGAAAGCCAAACACACTCTGGCTAGGCTTATAAATGCCCTAGGGCAGATAGCCTAGTATGAACCTATGAACCTATTAGCAGGGATGGAGGGGCATAACCCCACACATTCAGGGTGCAGTTAGCTTGCCCTGTGTATAAACCTCTGTTTTTGACTTTTTTCTGGTTTTAATTGCATGCTCCAAGGGTATTCCTCTGCACTTATATAGTGACATTACGACATCTGCCTTGTTGACCTTTTGTTGTTGAAGTTAGTGATGTTGACATTTGGATAAATATACACATACAGGAATACACACACAAACACACACACGCACATGCACACACACACACACACACACACACACACACACACACACACACACACACACACACACACACACACACACACACACACACGCACACACAAGTGCACACACACACACACACACACACACACACACACACACACACACACACACACACACACACACACACACACACACACACAAGCATACACATGCTAATAGTAATAAAACAAATGTAATGCAAATGAAATGTAAAACAACTTAAAAGGCAGCCCATTTTCCATGTATGAAATAATACCCTCTAAGGTGGGTGTTGCAACAAAATAACGGAACTTCCAGCATTGGTCCTCAAAGCAGTCCTGGGCAGTCTGTTATGTTTTGTAATGACCACCCTGTCAGACATAATTTTCTTATGCATTGATATGCAGCTAATTTTTAAATACATCAGAATTAAGACCATTTAAGGTGACTGCCTATGCTAATACTATTGTGTCACTGCATATTATGCCAATTTATTGGTATACAAAATCATGCTGCTTCACCAATAAAGCATAATAATGCTCTTATCTAGATAAGTAGAAAACAGCAGCTAACAATTTGTAATGGATATTTCTCTTGTAAATTTAAAAGTTTCTTTCTGCCTAAGTTTGGGATTGGTTACAAAACCAAAACCTGCATGGTCAAATGAAAAACATCTTTATCATTTTTAGCCTTCTAGAAGACTTTTCAGTGCCGATTAACTGATATAGTCATGCTTATATATGTGTGTGAGTATGCGCGCGCGTGTGTGTGTGTGTGTGTGTGTGTGTGTGTGTGTATGCCTGTGTATGTATGTGTACACACACATATATATATATATATATACATATATATATATATATATATATATTTTTTTTTTTTTAAAGCAATCAGAACTTGTATGGAACAATACAAATTTTGTTAAAATAATTATTTAGTATATGATTGTATCGCACATTTATTATGCTAGCTATAATAATTATTTTCTGGTATAAAACATCTCTGAATTCACTTTTGGTAACATATTACTGACAATCTCTGAGTACCAAAAAGGAAAACAAGATGGGGTGGATTGCATAACAGAATTCCCAAATAAGGCATTACTTTCTTTTGCATATTTAATTGACTCCAACTCTTTGTAATATGCATCCTAAAAGATATGGATGTTTTGTGTGCATAAAAAAATTGCAGCTGTACACTGACATACAAGTAACCCATTCAAATGAACTATTAGTTGAAAAATAAAGGGATTGCATCATGCATGGTTCCAGAAGACATGCAATTTTAATAAAAACAACCAGATGAAACATTTCACTGTCAGTAATTGCCTTTGATCTTTCGACTCATGAAAGTTCATCAGACTGGCTAAAACACTGACAATTACATCTTTTGTACAGAAATAATAATGAGACCACATTAAAATGATCTGATAAGAAATAAATGTATGCCAGTGAAGCACAATATATCAACAAGACAAACTAAACATGTCGTATTAAAAATATAAAGATACTGCAATAATAATAATGCAATAATTGAACAAATGCAATGCTATAAAAAATGTTTGGAGAACCCTCTTTTTAAGCTGGTCTTTAAAATCAGTAGTGTCATTAATTTCAACTTCAAATTTATTATACTTTCATTTAAAGCAATTTACAGCAAAAAGAAACTGAAGAATGAATAAACAGCATTTGAACTCACTAACTATACATTAGATAAGTAAATTAAATCTGCAACAAAATGCTTAGGAACAGAAGTATAAAACAAGAGAATAAAATGACCAACATGCAGGCAACAAACACAGCAAAATGTTTACATTGCAGGCATCATGCTTTAAAATGTATCAAATGAAAGTGACTATGAAAGCAACTATTTAAATATCATATTACTAAAATGTGCAAAACAAAGTAACAATAAAACAGCTGAATCAGTAATAGTGGCTGACAGCAACTAGAAATTATACACTACCAGAGCTTAATATTCTCAAATACAGCCTCCTGATAAATATGCTGTATGATACAGTCTTCAGTAACAATGTATTTAAAACATCTTAAACTTCATTTAAGACAAACGTATTCAAATAACAGCAATACGAAAGCAAAGGAAAAGTACAGTTGCGCAAGCCCTTCTTAAATAACAGTAGATGTTTGAATTTCACAATGCTTTAGTGACGTATTGGTTCTGTGCCTGCACAAAGCCACACCGGCAGATTTCCAGAGCTCGGAATACCTTCCTTTGACTCTCTGTGACAGGGGATTGGCTACAGCCCTCCTATCAGGGGAAGCCTAACCCTTGTCACAGAAAGAAAGTTATTCAGGCTTTCAGTGTTAAAGTAGGAAAAACCAAGAAGGAAAAGAAACAAGAATTGCCTAACACCAACCAATTTGCAGCCCCAAAACACCAATACAAATAACCAAAGCCAAGCAAAAAAACACAAGGTTGGAGTCCATCAAACTATATATAAAATAAGGGGGATGGTGGGTGGGTGCTGCTACTGAGGCAGTGTGAAATTCAAACATCTATTGTTATAGGTAAGTAGGACTTATACAGTTGTACAATGTTCATCATTCACACTGCCTCAGTGGTATATTGGCAAACTCCAAAAGCTTATCCTACCTGGGAGGAAGAAGTATAAGGATCCAGGAGCCCCTGGATAATGGTCCTCACAAAGACTGCTCTGGAACCTGAGAAATAATTTGATTTGTAGTGCTTTGTAAAGGTATGAACAGATGACTAGGTTGTTGCCTCTAGAATGCTTCTAGAGTCCTCACCTTTCCAATATGCCACCAAAGAGGATAAGACTATATTGGAATGTGCCTCACCCATGCCTGGAAAAGATTTACCATAGTGGGAATAACAAAAAAACAATAGCCGAGGACAACCAATGAGCAATCATGTGCTTAGAGGCAGGTTGACCCTTCTTAGCCCCAGAAGAGGAAATAAGCAGCTGTTCAGGTTCATGAAGAGCTTAGTTCTGTCATGTTAGTACCCGAGCTACTTGTGCACATCCAAGACATGCAGGATCTTCTCTCCCTTGTTTTTAGGTTCCAGAAAGAAAACTGGGAGATTGATGGCTTGATTCAAAGTAAATTCAGAAATACCTTTTGGCATGAAAAGATTAGTGCATAGAACAACCTTGTCCTTGAGGAAAATTAGATAAGGCTGGTCCGCCACGAGAGCTTGCAGATCAGAGACTAGCATTGCAGATGTCAGAGCAATATGAAAAACGGTTTTCCAAGTGATGAATTTCAAATCAATCTGAAAGGCAAGTTCAAAAGGAGACAAGGTCAATTTTACAAGAAGAAAGTTGAGATCCTAAAAAGGAGAAATTTGCTTTTAAGGGGGTCTCATGTGCAAAAGTCCTTTCATAAACTTACCACAAAAAGCGGCAAAAGTGAGGGATCCATGGGCAGATAAACTGAGATGGCCACAAGATGCATCTTGATATATGCATAAGATAAGCAATTGTTAAGTAGTTCACACAAATATTTCAAAACCAGAGGGGAGTAGACACCATACTGGGCCCTTTCACGTGTAAATATAAGATTTTTTATTTGCAGGTTTTCTTACCCCCTTCAGTACCTGCTGCACATCCTCATGAAACAAGTGGCTAAAAGGCATCAATATAGAATCATCCATGCTATCAGTAGCAATTGCTGTAAGTTGGGGTGCACCAGTCACCCCTGACACAGTGTGGGCAGAACAAGAGTGTGAGGAAATTTGTCATAATTGCCCTTGGCCAATTCCATCAAAAGGGAGAACCGACTTTGTCTGGGCCAAAAGGGGGTCACCACAATGATCTTTGGTAATTCTTTCTGAATCATAAGAAATATCTTGGGTATTGGTGGAAAGGGTGAAATGCATAAAATAACTTTCCTGTCCGAGGGAACAAGAATGATTCAGTCCCCCAAACATGGCTGCAAGGATGTATTGAACAGAAATGTTCTGTCTGTTTTGAAAGGCGGTAAAAGAACTATTTGAACTGTTCCCCACATGTAGACCAAAACTAGATCTCTGTCTAGTTTCCACTCATGAGGGTCCATCTGAGATCTGCTTAGCCTATCTGCCCGTAGATTTTACTATGAGGCCTGAAGCATCACAGAATACTGATATTATCAATCATAGCTATAGATGTCTTTTAGTTTCTTTTGTGTTGGTTCTGTAGCCATTTAAACAGAATAGCTAAACTACAAGGTGAGATGATTTCAAAAATTTGCGACCCAAACAACAAAATCTCCTGAAAGCTCTCTGCAAACCTGCTGAAAAGCAGGTTTTCCTATTAATCAGCTTTTCAATATGCAACGTTTTTGGCTTCAGTAATTGTTTTAATGTAACTTGTTTGTTACACTTGCAATCTATATAGTCTGTACCCTCCAAATGCAGCTAGTGTAGCTATCCCCCTCCCAGCTTATTTTAATTAACAGTTGTACTTGTGGGACTTTCTGATTCCACTGTGTTTAGTTAAAGAGGAGTACTAAATGCCCTTAAGCTAATATTCTTTAGAAGTTGTAAATGTACCCTTTTATACCCTACTACTGTGTACACAATACTTAACTGGCCCCATAATTAGCATCTTAAATAGATTTGCTGCAGCCTCACTGATAGTTTTTTTTCTGAGAACTTACCTGCAGGTTCTCATTCTCTGGTGTGTTATCCTGCTTCATTCACCCTCCGGGCTCACTTCACTCCCCTAACCTGTTCCCTAATCCCACCCGGCCCACTACTTCTACCCCTTCCTGTGCCTGCTCCACCCTCATCATCTCCTTCCTCTTTTAGCTCCACCCTTCTTATCCTTACACTTCATCTCTCAACATATTCCTATTCATATCACACTAGCACCCTATCTAAATGCTACTCCCCTTCCTTCATTTCTACAAACTTTACTACTCACCTCAAATTATCCACTTAAGTAGGTTTTCAGAGTAACTCTCCAGTAATCCTTAATCTAAAATGATTCTCCTCACTCTCCTATCACCAATGCCCTTCTCCCTCTTTACTTTCATCATATCAGGTCCCTGTCTGACCTATTCTACACTCTCCTGCAGACACTACCTCTTACACCAATATCACAAATCACTACTTCCTATCCATCACCGCTCGTCTCTTTCACACAGAAAATATACTGTTCTTTAAACCCAAACTGTCTGAGACACAGCTATACCTTAACCAAAATTAAATCCTATTGTTACTATGCAATCTTGAAATTCCTCCAGCTCTGTAGTGACATCCACCCTAACCCTAGTCCCGACATCGCACAATCCATATCTTCAACCTGTATTCCAGGTAGAGAAAGTATTCTAAAATTTATCTTTGTAAACACACATAGCATGTGCAACAAAATCTCAGTTGCATGCTTCAATGACTGCTCAATCTCCTGACATACCAGTAATCACTGTAACCTGGCTTAAACCACACATAAAGGATACCAAAGTACTTCCTCCAGGCTTTAATATGTTCAGAGCTGATTGACGTAAAAGAAAAGGAGGTAGTGTTGCAATACTGCATCCTGATTCTATCTCCTTAACTCCTCACAACCATTCCATACCCCCCTTTGACAAAGTTGAACTAATGATCACCTACCTTAAATTAAACAACATTAAAAGTATGGCATTATAGCTTTATACATACCCCTTGACAATAACTTAGCAACTCCGGAAAGTATCCTATCATGTGTATCAAAAAATAGCTCTCTGTAAACAGTAATGTTAGGTTCATAGGTTCATACTAGGCTATCTGCCCGAGGGCATTTACAAGCCTAGCCCATCGTTTTGTGGCTTACGCCACCCCTTTAGTATGGGGAACTATACCCATTATTTTGCTGTGCCTCTGTCGAGCAGTGACACTGAGGTAATCCCTGGGGTATATCTGCGATCTCCCATCCATTGGTCAAGATTTCTCTTGAACAAGGCCAGCGAGGTGCTCTGCCTCACATGTACCGGGATTTTGTTCCACAGCATAGGGAGTCTTTGGGTGATGAATCTATCCCTCCAGCACGTCCTATTAATAGCCGTGTCGAGGTTTAAGTCTCCGCCCTTGTGGCTCTGATGGATCTAGATTTTTGAGGTGAAGCATATTCATCAAATCTGGGTTTGACATGGCCTTGTATGTTAGGCAAAGGTCACCTCTGAGCAAGCGTGGCGACTGAATAGAGCTGGAGTTCTTTCAGTCGGGCAGCATAGGACAGATTTTGAGACCCTTTATCCTTTTGGTGAGGAACTTTGTGGCCTCTCCAGTTGCTGCAAGTGTCGGGTCAGATACATCCCGAATGGGGCATTGTACTCAATCATTGGTCTGATGAGTGATGAGTAAAGGGAGACTATGACCTCCCTTGATCTAGATGAGAATCCCTTCATGATAAGGTGGGCAATGTAGAAGGTCTTCCTAACTACTTTAGCTACATGGGTGTCGAATGACAGACTACTATCAACCTGGGACCCCAGGTCCCTGATAACTTCTTCTGTGCTCAGTGGATTGCCACCTATTTGGTAGCTAGGGGTAACCTTGTTTTTCCCAAAGGGTATGACTATGCATTTTTTGGCATTTAACTTCAGGCCGTGGCTCTGGCACCAGTTATCAGTTTCTGTGAGACCCTTCTGAAGGATATCTGTGTCAGATGTGTTTTCTACTATGGCCCAGTTTGCAGTCATCTGCAAACTTTGTCAGCCATAACCCTCCTGTGTTTGCTTGTACCGGAAAAGTAGATGCCAAACAAGAGTGGGCCCAGGACTGAGCCCTGTGGGACACCACTTGTGACAGGCTTTGAGTCTGACATGGCGCCAGCAACTCTGACCCTGTGGGTTCTGTCACTCAGCCAGTTTGCAACCTATCTTGTGATGTATGGGTTAACATTTAAGCTGATGAGTTTTTCAATGATACCCGAGTGGGGTATTGTATCGAAGGCCTTAGCCAGATCGAGGTAGGCTGTATGGACTGCCTTTCCCTCGTCAATGGCTTTGGTGACTGTTTCAAGAAGTCAACCAAGTTTAAAAGGCATGATCTGCCTTTGACAAAGCCAAACTGGGTTGGATCCAAAGTCTGCAAATTCCTATGTCTTTATTTATGAGGTCCATTATGATCCTCTCCATGGCTTTGCAGATAAGGCTTGTCAAGCTAATGGGCGGTAATTTCCAGGGTCGGTGGAGGCACCGCCTTTGTGAAGTGGGACCACAGTTGCAGTGCGCCACTCCTGGGTACGTATCCAGAGGTAAGACTTTGATTAAACAGCTGTCCTAGCTGTGGGTTTAATTCCTCATTGAGTTCGTGGAGCACACAGCCGGGGACACCATCAGGTCCCATGGATGCTGTGTTTTTGCTTTGGAGAGAGCAGTTCTCACTTGGGCGCTGGAGATGTTTGGGGGCTACAATCGCTTGGTATAGATATCTCTCCTTTTGGGGAGAAGTTTGCACTGAACCTGTCAGCCAGTATGTTGGCAATGTCTGTAGGATCAGTAATCTTCACATCATTTTGAACTAGTTCTGAGCATATCTGGGAGTTTCCTCCTAGGTTTCTAACATAGCTAAAGAAGGCCTTATGATTGTCTTTTGAGTCTTTAGCTATTTTTCTCTCGAAATTTGCTTTGGATGATTTTATGAGAGCTCTTAGTTTTTTACTTATAGTGATCAAGGGTGTCTTACCTTTTAAGGATTTTGCTCTATCTTGTAGTAGCTTCCTCCTTTTATTGTAGAGTTTGTTTATGGCTGGGGTCCACCAGACTGGACGCTTGCCTTTGGTACTAAGAGTCTTTGTTTTGTTTGGGATTGCCTTATCCATGCAGTCCTGCAGGTGCTGGTAGAAGGTGTTTGTAAGTGATTCAGCGGCTTGAGTACTGTTTTCCGCCATCTCGGGGGCCTTAAAGGAGACCACACTAGTCTTTAGAAGTGTGAAGTCGGCTTTTGAGAAGTTCTTTACTGTGGTCTTTTTTATTTCAGGTGGGGTGGGATGAGGACCTCCAGCGAGATTAGTTTGTGATCTGATCTCACCAGTGAGGGGTATACTTCCGGTGTTGAACATTGTGCTCCCATGTTCGTGATGATGAGATCAAGTATGTTATCTCCTCTTGTGGGGATGGTGACTAGTTGTTCCATGGCATTTGAGTTTATGAATTCCAGGAACTTTTGGGCTAGGGTGTTTGGGCTTGAGTAGTGTTCCCAGTCTATATTAGGGTAATTGAAGTCACCTAGCATGATGGTGTTTGGTGATACATTTATCCCCTCTAGTGTTTTCAGGAAGGCCATGTGAGGTTCCTGAGTTTGTGAGGGTGGCCTGTAACATGCTACAACTTGCAGAGCAGTCTTGCCTATGGTTAATTGCACCTGGATGGTCTCCGATGCATCGTGCATTGCCACCAGTCTTGAGGTGTGGGTGTCCTTGATGAATATGGATACCCGCCCTCCTTTCTTGGTATTGTCCGGATTTTGGGGCCGGAACGCATGATATGAGGTAAAACCTGATAGCGCTGGGGTGCTCTCAGGAGCCTTGAACCAGGTTTCTGTCACAGCACAGACATCGATGTTCTCCATACTGAGAAGGGCCTCGAGTGCGTGCATTTTGAGATTTAGACTTCTGGCATTGAGCAGCATTACCCTTAGTTTTTTCCTTTTTGTGTTCTAGGGTGGTAGGTTTAGAATTTGAGCCTTGCCTAAAAAAGGCACTATGGGGGTGGCAAGAGCCTTTGCCAATATCCGGAATCCCAGGGTGACAGGTGCAAGCCGTCCCTTGGAAGCAGCGTGGCTTGTCCAGCATGTCATCCCAGGCAGACAGATACTGGATCCCCTTTGAATGACACCAGTGTTTAAGCCAATTGTTAAAGCTGATCATCTTATCTCTGAATTGTGGCATCACTCTTGGTGAAGGTAGGATACTGCTCAAGGTCAGGGTCATACCTGCCTGGGCTACATAATCAGAGAGCTCCTCAATGTCTCTTTTCATGTAGTCCAAGGAGGTACGTCTCAGGTCGTTTACACCAGCGTGGACAATGACTGAGTCATATTTGTACTTACTGTTGAGAGACCTGAGTGCTTGCGTTATGTGGCGGATTCTAGCGCCCGACAGGCAGCTTACTGTGACCTTCTCCTTACTCAGTCTGGTGAGCGGACGCCAGTGTGTCTGACTATGGAGTCACCAATGACTAGTGTGTCTGGCATTGTGTTTGGCCTTAAGGGCTGTGACTGTTTGACACTCTGACTGTGAGGTCTATGTGTTGCAGGTGTTGTGTTTTGAGGTGGTGGTTGTTTGGGTGTCTGCTTTGGTGGCCTCTGCTGTTTTGGTAGATTTTTGATCAGAGCCTCCGAGTATGTCTTTGTGTGTTTATGTGTATGATTTGAGGTTGTAATGGTGCTATGTGAGATTGGGTCTATAGTGTGTGTGGTAACCTTCTCCTCCTGACTGGTCTTGCCAGTCCTATGTTGAGAGAGCTCAGCCTCCAGTTTGGCCGTATAGTTGCACCTCTCGCATGTATTTGTGTTTTGTGGGAGGAGGAGAGGGTTGTCTGTGTACATGAGGCAATTGTAACATTGCCTCAGTATTCCCAGGGTCACCA
Organism: Protopterus annectens; assembly: GCF_019279795.1. Taxonomy (NCBI): domain Eukaryota; kingdom Metazoa; phylum Chordata; order Ceratodontiformes; family Protopteridae; genus Protopterus; species Protopterus annectens. Next base: position 435,332,620 of record NC_056740.1, on the reverse strand, counting down.
GCTGAGCAGGAGAGGATACTAGCAACTGATCCCTCGACATGCTAGAAGGATAGACAAAAACTTTAAAAAGGATTCAGGGGGACGTGGGTGACCGAGAAATGGGGGGTTACCTTTTTGGGGTACTATCTATGACAAGAGTGCCGTATCAAGGTAATAAGTACTGTAGGAGCAAGTGCTAGGTTTAACAGATAGAGAATAGTCTACTTGGAGTCAAGTGGAGATGATCTTTTTAGTTATAGGATACGCTGATTAGATCAGTAGTATAGTTCGAGGAGGGTAGTTTTAAGGGAAAATTTGAAGAGTGGACTTTAGGTAGCCCGAATAGCTTAAACCTGCCTAACTGGCGCTGCCCTAGTGTGCAACAGTGGCAGCTCCACGCTAAATCGCGCTAAATCGCGCTAACGCGCGTTTACCGCGTTTTATACCAGGGGGCTGGAAAAAGCTAGAAACTGGCCCAAAATGGCCAATAAACTACTAGTTACTGGCTGAAACCTCACAAAACTGGACAAAAGGCAGCTCAATGCTTCCCACTCCCACTGGTAAGCAAGGTAACTTCCTCTCCCCCAAATAAGGCAAGGAAACAGTACACAGGAACTACAACCAAAGCCCAGGAATCAGCAACTCTGAAACTGGGCTAAACTAGTAAAGCAGGAAAAACAAGAGATATTTTTTCTTTTTTTTCTTTTTTTTTCACAAAACAGGCAGAAACAGGTACAGCAAACACTTATAAATGCTATGAATCAGCTACTACAGCTTACACAGAAGAATTTGCTACAAATACAGTCAAATAGTAACAAACAAGGATTCCAAGTGCAATATTAAGTTAAATGCAGTAAAAACAGCTTCAATGTAACAGAAAGGTAGGTGAAATACAGTCGCTAGGTATTCAGATGTGGAAAGCAACAAAAAATATACTTAGTATCAAGAAAAGTCGCTTATTCAGCTCTCTGCAGCCTGGATTACTCTGCTGGCCCACGTGGAGTCTGTGCTGAGTAGGTACAAGCTGAAAACGCGCGTTTACCGCGTTTTATACCAGGGGGCTGGAAAAAGCTAGAAACTGGCCCAAAATGACCAATAAACTACTAGTTACTGGCTGAAACCTCACAAAACTGGACAAAAGGCAGCTCAATGCTTCCCACTCCCACTGGTAAGCAAGGTAACTTCCTCTCCCCCAAATAAGGCAAGGAAACAGTACACAGGAACTACAACCAAAGCCCAGGAATCAGCAACTCTGAAACTGGACTAAACTAGTAAAGCAGGAAAAACAAGAGATATTTTTTTTTTCTTTTTTTTTCACAAAACAGGCAGAAACAGGTACAGCAAACACTTATAAATGCTATGAATCAGCTACTACAGCTTACACAGAAGAATTTGCTACAAACTCAGTCAAATAGTAACAAACAAGGATTCCAAGTGCAATATTAAGTTAAATGCAGTAAAAACAGCTTCAATGTAACAGAAAGGTAGGCGAAATACAGTCGCTAGGTATTCAGATGTGGAAAGCAACAAAAAATATACTTAGTATCAAGAAAAGTCGCTTATTCAGCTCTCTGCAGCCTGGATTACTCTGCTGGCCCACGTGGTGTCTGTGCTGAGTAGGTACAAGCTGAAAAACGCGTGTTTACCGCGTTTTATACCAGGTTTGGCAGCACTGACTGGCAGAGACTTGACTTACAGTTTCCCACAGATAGCATAAACCTATTTGGATTTTCTCAATTAATTACTCACCGAACCTTTACCAGTTCCGCAGACCAAAATGGTTCAATAATTGATTGGATTTTGGTCTCCCATCCTAACAATTTCTCTCAATCCAAAATGCTTCCAGCCTCTGTAAGTGATCACCTTCCCATCTCTGTAACTAAACTTATCTCACATTCATGCAGACAACATACCTACAAGACAGTACAAAACCTATCCAACTTTGGCTAGCAGGCCTTTACAAATTTACTAAACTCCATAATTTGGTCCTTCTTTAAATACTTACCTCTAGACAATGCCGTTGAACAATTTAATTCTATATTCCTAAACACTTTAGACTGTTTAGCTTCAACCAGAAGGAAAAGAGTCAAAACCAGGTATACTTCTTGGCTCTCTGTCTATACCAGATCACTCATGCAAAAAAGAGACAGGCCTTGGACAACTTACCTAAAACATAAGACTCATAATAATTTACAGCATTTCAAAGTACTGCAGAACCTTGTAAAGAAACAGGATAATTTAGACCACAAACAATTCTATGCAAAGCCACAAAATCAGCACATATCCAGTCCAAAAACCTTCTGGCACACTATCAAAAAAACATAAACCCAGGAAGTCAGTCCTCCCCCAACCATACCTCTCACTCTCTTAGAGCAAGAAATCTGGACAGAGCCATAAAAAATGGGGGGGGGGGGGCAAAGTCCTAAAAATAGGGACATTGTTTAAATATTACTCATAACTTAGAAAGCTGATAGAATAATAGGTTTTGCATTCGCATGAATTTTATAAAGCATAGGAAGTCAAATACTCAAAATGTCTTCATTATTTTCCGAGTTCAGTCCTAAATGATTTCCCAATGATTTGTCAGAAAACCACCATTTTTGGCAAAACAGACCAAAATATGAGGCAAAAATCTAGACATTCTGTAAAAATCTGGACAGTTGAGAGGTATGCCCCCAACCCTCCTGTGATAGTACCTCTACTGACATAGCTTGTTGTGTCTTTTGGCTTTTCCAGGTTAGGGGTCGCCACAGCGGAACTCCGGTCCGCTAATGATTGGCAGTAGAGTTTTACGTGCTACGTTGCCAGCTCTGGCGCACAACCTTCAATGAAGGTACGCCTATTCACGCATGTCTCCACACAGAAGATGCTTTAGCTGAGAATCGAACAGGACAACGTTTTACTGTGAGGTGACAACGCTACCGCAGCACCACCACCGCAGTACACCTCTCCTGACATAGCAACTCAATTTAATTCTTAGTTCATTGATAGCATAGCTTCCATCACTAATAAATGTCCACCATCACGCCCTACCTTCTCTCAGCCTCCAATTACCTGTTATTCCATATTTTCTCTTCAACCAGTTCCCACCTCCTTCATCATATCCCTCTTGTACAAGCTCAAGCCATGTTCATCCTCCACAGACAATCTTCCTATAAATTCCTAAAAATGGCTGATGACTCAATTGCCTGCCCAGTGTTAATATTTATTAATAGATCCATCAAGGAAGCTTATGTCCCTTCCCTGTGGAAAAAATCCTTCATTCTCCATCTCCACAAAGGTGGCACCTCCACAGAAATTTCTAACTATAAGCCAAATGCTATTCTTTTACCCACCACTATCAAAATTCTAGAAAAATGTATCCATAAACAACTTCTTTAATACCTACTTGACAATAATCCTATGTCTCCCAACCAACATAGCACTATCACTGCTCTATTGTCCTTTACTGACACAGTCAACAAAACGAGTGACTCAGGAAACTTACTGTTTTCTCTGTTCTTAGATCTATCCAAAGCCTTTGATACTGTTTCCCACCCCAAACTCTTATCACAACTATCTCTTTTGGGCTTAACCAAAATATCCTTACAGTGGTTCACTACCTATCTCTCTAACAGATACCAGTCTCTCAAACCATCTTAATATTATCACCAAAAAAGCCACCCTAATTCAATATGCTGATGACTCTACATTAATCTGCTCCACCAGGACTCTTTCTCATCTACAGAGTTTAACTCAAGAAGCATTCATTTCCATTGAGTCTTGACTCACCAACAACCATTTACTACTCAACCCCCAAAAAACTAAACTTCTACTATTTTGCCAAAACCATTTTCTCCAGATACCTCTAACTTTGCTATTACTTCTCTGAATAGTATGTCAGTCAATGCGGTTTCACATACAACACTGCTAGGTGTAACTATCAACAACAATCTTAAGTCTGAATTACATATCAGCAACAACTTAAAAATATAATCAAAAAGTGGGCATGATAAACAGGGCTAAGAAATTAATCTCTAACTTCACAAAAGTAACCCTTGCCAACATCTATCTCTTACCCTCCCTTCTATACATTTCACTTATTTTAACCAAGTTTCACTCCTCCCTCAAAGTAATACTTAGCCAATGTTATAATAAAATAGCCAAGTTTGCCACAGGGTAGGCCCACTACTCTCACCATTGCTCTGCACTCAAGTCCCTAAACTGGCTTGAACTACTCCACCTTCTCACCTTTAATCAACTAACACTAACTCACAAAATACTGTACATCTAATTTTCACAAACTACATCATCATCACTCCTTCAACACTATAATCCATCTCAAGACCTATGCTCTTCTCACAAATATCTACTATTTACAAACCTCAAAGATCTAATGGGGTTAGTCTGTACTCTCACTCTGTTGCCAAATCATGGAATTGCATTCTAGAAGCAATCAGACTTACACCCCACTACTATTCCTTCAAGTCTACGCTGAAAGATCACCTAACCGATAATTGGATCTGCCCGTGCTCCATGTCACCTTAGCACTCTTTTCTATTCCCTTCTTCCCCACTATTAGTAGACTTTCTCTTGATACACCCTACTTCCCTTCCTGCATTACCTACATTCTAGCCTCACCCCTCTTTAATTCCTTTTCCTTCTAATGTCCTTTCTTTATATTCATACAATATCCTTTATCTATCCCATAATTTACGACTGAAATTTACTACCTAATTCTCCTACCTGAAAGAATATATAGCTTTTATGACCTATTAGTTATTCTGTTATATATTTTTCATGCATTATTATGTAACATACATATTAGGAATTCTCTTCTATTGTGCTTATAATATATGGTCGATTTTATTGCTTGCCTATATTTGTTTATTTTCTTTTTATTGTATCCACAAATTGCACTACTGTGCTATTGTCTTAATATTTGTAACTACCGTTTGATTTTTAATTCTGTTTAATGTGTACTGTGGCGTTTTTCTCCCAGGCCTCTGCTGAAAATGGGTTTGTAGCCAATGGGACTTTCCCAGTAAAGAAATGTCAAGTAAAAATAAATACAAAAATGCAGTAAGGATGACTTCGAGGCCATCACTGCCAACTGGCAAAGCAGGTGTGACCTTGTACCTCCTTGTTTTTTCATGTACCACATGACTGTGGTGTTCTCTGTGACCAATAAAAGGGGACCTGGAGATGATAAGTAGTGAATAACTTTTAAGGTCTGTATCACTGCTAACAGTTTTTTGATGTTTATGTGCTTTGTAGTGAATGAAGGACTTCATTCACCTTGCATTTGAAATCCTCTGAACACTGTTCCCCTTGCAAAATCTGACAAGTACATCTAGACCGATTGAACTAGAATCTGGTGGGAAACGAGTAGGCTTGGATTGAGAAACATCTAATCCTCTACCACAGTAAACCTTCATTTCACAAAATCCAGCACTGATACCTGGAACTCCGAGGGATGCAGGCACTGCATCCAACAATGTTTTAAGTACCATTGAATCTTTTTCATATAGAGTCCAGGCAGTGGTGTCTTGAGAATCACTGATGCCACAAGGCCTTGAATACTGAGAAACTGACTTGCAGAGGCAGCTTCTTAAAGAGAGAAATCCCTGAAAATATTTTGAACAGTCAGGACTTTGTCTTCTGGTAGAAAGACCATAACTTTTAATTGTACCCATCATACACCCCAGGGAGACAATTCTTTGTGAAGGAGTGAGACAAGGCATTTGTAGGTTAAACTTGAAGTTTGCAGAAATTTATACATGATGATAAGCATCCTTCAGATGTAAAGTCACCCTGAATCAACGGTCCAGAAGAAGGGGTAGGACCATGAATTTGGGTACTTTCAGAAATGTATTTTGGTATGAAAAGTCTAACACTAGTTTCCACGATAGCTCTCTGGTGTCACTTGAACATTAGGCCTCTTGTTTCTGGTGTTTGTCAAATCCAGTTGCCCTGGAAAGCTGTCAATGTGGGTTTGTGCAGGCACAGAACCCATATGTCACTGAGTCAGTGTGACTGATGAACATAGTTACAGAACACTTATCAGCATCATTATAAAATAACATCCAGCTGAGTACCTCACCATCATAAAAATTATCAATGTTCACACAAGTGGGCAACTATACAGGCAAATGTTCAAATACATCTTTCTAAATGGAGATATACTGTAAGTGTTCACAAAAGATGACATCTTCAGAAATCCAACAACAATGAAAAAAGACTCAGCTTTTCTCCAGTCTGGCTGTCAACATAGTTCAAGTTCAAATTTGGTGCAGAAACAAACCAAGACAAATGAAGATCTAGTACCTTCAAAAAACTGTCAATATTAAGAATAACTAGTATTACAGTACAAATGTTTTAGACACACTTTTTAATTTACTAATGTCATAAACTATTTACAAACCATTTACAAACCAATGCCCCCCCCCCCCCACTAACACCACTCAGGAAATAATGTGCGATCTCCCTATTGTTTCTAGGTCTGTTGACCCTTTTCCCATTGTCAAGCGGTATCCCTCTTCTCTGTGAATATCATGGTAGTACTACTCATCCCTCTTTTTGTTCCTATGTCCAGACACTCCATTTCTTTTAAATATCCTACACTTCCCTTGAGCTGCTGCACCCCTATTTTTTTCCTGAGCTATTTTGAGTAGCATACTTTCTACCTCTTCCTTCGTTTGGGGAGTCCACCTTCTTCCATTTCCTAGTGATTGCCTTTTTACTCACTCTGACTAGTAATACTATTAAACCCAGTGCTCTTCCAGTGACATATTGTCTCAGTCTAATAAAAACAGATTGGGGTTTACTTCACTTATTTCTGGAATTTTTCCCCATATTAAATCTCCCAAATCTTTTTTAAACCAAGCTAGTTCCTCACAGTCCCAAAAGATATGCTTCCAGGGACCCATTGCACTCCTACACCTCCGGCATGGTCCATCTCACCCAGCAAACATCTTCACCATCCTAGCTGAGGTGTATAAATATTTATGGAGACATTTCCACACAACGATGCATATCTTGGTAGTTTTTAAATTTCTATCCATGTTTCCCAAGCTACAGGTTTCCTATCACCTCCTCCCACTGCATCCACAGGTTTTTCTAAATATTTTGCAATTTCTTCCATTAAACAGTTTCTCCCTATCTTTATTAAACATTTTGGTGTTCTAACTTCCAGCCTCCACATTTTCTATCTCTTGAAGAGGTAGGGGTGTATTCTGTCCACTTCCAAAGTCACTTTCCATCTTACTCCAGGCACTTTTTAATCCTCAAAACTCCAATTTTAATGTCCTATCTGAATGATATTCCTGATGCACTTTTCCCTATGTTTTTAATCTGTCATCTTCCAGCAAATGAGTCCAAAAACCTACAGCATTTTGTTTAGTTCACCATCTCCAACTATAGTTCCTATCCCTCTCATCTTCTTAATTCCCCCCATACCCCCATATGACTGCTATTCTTTTCCTCCACTTCATCCATTCAGGATCTCTCCAGTTACTGCAGAATACATTTTGCAGTCCATTACAACTGTAGTTCCTCATCTCTGGCTTCCAGCAAAGTGGAGATTAAACCTCCCCTTCTAGCCTGGTTTTCCTTCCTCCCAATTATCATTTGTTTCCAGTCTGCCAAGTATCCTGTGTCTACTATGCTAAGAATATTAGCCAGTAGTTAAGCCTGTAAGTAAGTACACAAATCCAGAACCTCCAATCCACCTTTCTTCCTATCCTCACATACTTTTTCCCATACCACTTGAGGCTTCTCCCCATCCCACAGAAGCTCTTGGAAGAGCTAATTCACTTTTATTCATAGCATTAACTCCAGTAATGACCAGAAAGCTTGACCTGCAAATGTAAATTGCAACAGGATACATATTCTTATCACTCAGGGTCTTTGATCTAAATTCAGTTTAATTGCCTTATATTTCTGTAGTTGTTTTTTTTTAACTCTGGCATACACCTTATCATATGTGACCCTGACAGATTTCAGCAATGTGTCACTTATCCACAGGCCGAAGTATCTAAGCTAACTCTCCCACATTCTGTCATCCTTTTCCAATATTGAGGCCTTACCATCACTTTATACCCTAAGGGCCTTAGTTTTCTCCTTGTTCACTTTATATCCAGATACTGCACCAACTGCTTTTAAAATCTCTTACAATTTCCCTATGTCCTTCTCGGAAGTATCAACAATACCATCACATCATTAGTGCACAATAAAATCTCCTTCTCTTCCTATTCTCTCCACCAAAATCTTCTTAACTCCAAGGTTCATATCAAATCAGCCAGAGGTTTGATATACAGTGCAAATAGAAGGGGAGACACTGGGCATCCCTGCCTCATCCCACACTCAGTAGTGAATGGACAACATAACATAACCCTCACCTTCACCCTCACTTGTACACCTTGAAGCAGCCCTTGCACCCAGTGAATCCATTCCTTGGGGAATCCCCACTCCGTATCCACTGTTTAACTCTATCCTACTCTATTATCAAACTCTTCTTTAAATAGATGAATTTGTTCTGCTTCCTGCACTAAGTAAACTATGCTGTTTTATGTATTTATGCATACATTAGAATTTACTCTAAGAATATTATTTGTATTACTTCTGATTAAACATTTCTTAGTTTTGCCAGTTTATTTGAAGTTCTGTTACTACACTGTGAGTAGAATAAGTCAGTTCTCTATTTATCCATTGTATATCATTGTAAACACCACAACATTACAACATTGTAAATGTATGCAATTAACCATTACTTTGTTTCTGATCTGAAAATGGACTTGCACCAGTTCACCAACCCAGTTAACAAACAAATAAATATTACAAATTCTACATAATTCCAGAAAGCCCATGAGCACAGTATATTTGAACAGCAAAGACAGGACAACAGAACATAAATTACAACATATGGCTCACCTTCCCAAGAATTTTCTCAACAGATTTTAAACAAATAAACCAGAAGTACAGAAAACATATCTCAGAACTCAGGTAATTTATTTGCTTCTAATAAAGTTTGCCAGTGATACTCCTTGTTGTCCAAATTATTCTGCAGTTCATCCCCTTGATACCCACATTTTTTTCCAAAACATAAAAAATTAGAAAGTTATGTCTTACCAACTTGGCATCTGTGTTGTCTATCTTCATTCCTCCTCACGATAGGGTCTCGTATCTGGCCCTTGCATCTGGCTCGGCCACATTCTCCAGACTTTGATCCGACTCTCGAACTCCTCCATCTTACCCATAATGCTCTACAGCCACCCAAGCACCTCAGATTGAGTTTGCTGATTCCATACATCCATAACCCCAACAGTAAAGAATAATGACAGATGAGGCTCAGACATGGGACCTAGTAGTCCTGCCATGTTCCCCAATACTCTAGAAGAATGAGGCAGAGGGATGGATGGGTAGGAACGTTAGGAGGTATAAAGATAGACAACACAGATGCCATGTTATGGTAAGACATAACTTTCTAATCTGATGTTGTCTTCTTCATTCCTCTTCACGATAGGATCAGTGTCTCCAGAAATGTGATTCCCAGGTGGCCCTCATGGAAGGATATGCAGGAGCACCATTGAGCCAAAGGAAGCCCTGCTCCTAGAAATGATATCAAACTCATAGTGTGCCACAAAGGTGTGACTATTAGACCATTTAGCTGCTGCACAAATATCATCAATGTAGGTTCTAGATGAGAAGGCAGAAGAAGTAGTCATAGCCCTCATGGAATGTGCCCTAGGAGGTCAAGGTAGTTATAGGCCCTCCTGTGAGTAAATGAAAGAGATACACCACTTATCCATTTTACTAAATTGATTTTGAAAACTGCTTGGCCCAATTTGTTAGCTGAGAAAGCTACAATCAGTTGGTGAGACTTCCTATGTTGTCTAGTTCTGTGCAGACAGAAACACAATTGTCTATGAACATTGAGAAGATGTAGAACATACACCCCTTTATTAGAAAAAATTACAAAGAACACCTGTAAGTGAATGGACTAACTGATGTTGATTTCCTTGGCCACTTTAGACATAAAGGAAGGATTGCTACATATAGAAGCCCTGTCCCTATCAAAAATTATGTAAGGGGGTTTGGAAGATAAAGCCTGTAGTTTGGAAATTCTCTTCACTGACATAATGTCCACTAAGAAGATTGTCTTCCATGACAAAAAAATTCATGTCGCAACTGAAAGCTGGTTTGAAGGGTCCCTGTGTCAAACCCTGCAGCACGACAGTGAGGTCCCAAGATGGAGAGGGGTCCTTGATGGGAGGTCTCAACAAGAAAATACCTTTCATAAAAGATCTGCATAATCTAAAAGGAGACAGGGAGCAAGATTGACTAGCAGCATGAAAATTAGAAATTCCAGCTAATTGAAGCTTGATGGCAGAGAAGCTAGCTTCTTCCTTAAACAGGGTACTAATAAAAAGCAGAATATCCAAGATTGGTGATGAGATTCCTACTTATAGCCCAAACAGTGAACAATTTCTACTTGCTGGTGTAAATTTTCTTAGTAGTAGTCTTTTGTGAGGCTAGAATTGTGTTATGGACCAAATAAGTGAGCTTGGATTGTCTTGTTAGGGTTGGAAGTGGAGAAACCAAGCAGTCACTCTGACAGCACGAAGAATCAGGTGCCACATTCCTGATGGGTGAGAAAGGAGATCCTGTCTGGGCTCCAATATCCATGAAGGATATTTCAGATGAGACCAGAGGAAGGGGACCCATATCTGTCAAGATCAGAAGGAGACAATGAGGATGACTAAGCTCTTCAGCCTGCTTGCCTTCTGATGAAACTTCGGGATAAGCAGAAGAGGGGGATAAACATACAGGAGACCCATGGGCAATCATGCACCAGGCCGTCCCTCTGGGACTCCTCCGGAGAGGGGATCAGAGTGAAAAACTTGCTACATTTGTTGTTGAGGGGAGAGACAAAAATGTTGCAGCAAGGTTGACCCCAGCATTTGAATATCAAGTTCACCACTGACTGACTGAGGGACCACTTGTGTGGAATCAGGATTGATCTGTTGAGTCTGTCTGCCAAGTCATTAGCTTTCCCCTGAATGTGCATTGCAATCAGAAAGCAGTCCAAAGACATCAGCCATTCCCACACTTTCATGGCCTCCCTGCGCAAGGTGTACGAATGGGTTCATCCTTGCTTGTTGATGTACCAGACTACAGACATGTTGTCAGTGTGAACTGCAATAGTCCCCAAGGGGAGAGTGTCCTGAAAGGCTTGCAAATTAGGAAAACTGCTTTCATCTCTAGGACATTGATATACAACTTGGTCTCGATGGAGAACTACACGCCTTGGACAATGTTCCCGTTGTAATGCCCCCCCCCACCCAAACTGGGAGGCATCTGTGGTCACTGTGGCTATTGAAGAGGGGGGTTAAGAAGGATCTGCCTATAAGGAGATTGTCTGACTGAATCCACCAGCTGATGTGACATTTGCAAAAAGGTGTCAATCTGATGGGAAAAGATAGCAGCTGATAGAGAATGGACAATTTCACTGCCAATGTCCACTGAAAAATCTGCACAAAGAACCTTGCTAGAGGGACTGACAGACTTGCTGCTGACATGGATCCAAGGGCTTGTAAGACTAACCAAGCAGGGCAGGACTGGTGGGATAACAATTCCCGGATTTGATTCCTCTGTGTTGTTATGCAGTGCAAGGGAAGAGAAGCTATTTGATCCCTCATGTTCAGCTGCATTCCAATAAATTCTAGGTTCTGCACAGGAGTCAGATTGGATTTGTCTAGGTTTATAGTGATGCCTAAGGAGTGTGAAAGTTGGATTAAGTAATCTCTGGTTTGGATAAGTTGATGCCTTGTAGGGTTGGTAAGGAGTCAATCATCTAGGTATGGAAACACCTGGAATCCTTTGAGTCTCATGTGAGCTGCTATGACTGCCACACATTTGGTGAACAGCTGGGGGACTGTGGTGAGCCCAAAGGGCAGCTTCCTGAACCAAAAATGATTGGCTCCCAGCCAAAAGTGCAGGTATTTCCTGAAGCATCTGTATATTTTGATGTGATAGTATGCATCCTTGAGATCTACTGAGCACATCCAATCGTCCTTGCACAACAGTGGCAGAATGGACTGATCCATAACCATTTGGAACCTTGACTTCTTTATATAACAATTAAACTAGCTAAGATCCAGAATGGGTCTTAGGCCCCTGTCTTTTTCGACAACAAAAAGAAGTGGAAGTAGATTCCAAATCCTCTTTGTTTTTGCAGTTTTAGAAACTCCTGTGCTGCCTGCTCCCTCTGACTGAGTGGCACATTGGGGAGTTTCTTGTTGGTGTTTGGAGGAAGGAGGAAAAAGGGAACATAGTAGCCTCTGGATATTATGCTTAGCACAAAGGGATTTTGAGTCAAGTGGGTCCAGGCTTCTGAGTGCATAGCAAGTTGACCCCCAACTGCCTTCAGAGATGGAGAGTCAGGCAGTGCTTCAGGAGCACTGATAGGGCTTGCTGGAGAAGGTGTCTCTGAAGCCCTGGTTTTGTGGGCCCCCTCTGCCTCTAGGGTGGCACCTACCATTAAACCCTCCTCCTCTGCCTCTAGAGGAGGTTCCCCGAGTAGCTCTTGGAAAGGCCCTTGGGATTTATGAAACCACATTTTCTTGCCTCCACATTGCTTCCTGGAGAAGGACCTCTGAGGCATAGAAAATGTGATTCCTACAGCAGAAAGAGCCTTCCCATTCTTTTTGATGTGGGTGAGAGTGTCTCTAACTTACAGCCCAAACAGATAAGAGCCATCATAGCGGGCATTCACAAAGGATACCTTAAAGAGCTCCACAAAATCACATAGTCTCATCCAGGCATGCCTTCTTAGGGATAGTCATAAACCAGCAGCTCATGAGGTACCTTCCGTTGCATGGGAAATTAGCCTTATCTAGGAATTGGTGACAGATAACAGAGTGGCCAGCCTGGGAGAAAGTTTCTTGAAGTCCTCCGCAGGCATGGACTCAGAGAGAGAAACTGAAAGCTCCTTGATCAGATCTCCCTGCAGCCGGGTAAAGTGAGCAAGGTAATTTAGCGACCTCAGTGCAAAAGTGGCTGAGGTGTAAGCGCACTTTCTGATCCTGTACAATGCACTAGACTCCTTGTTAGGCAGATGGACATTGGCAGTCTCCTCTGCTAATTCTTTTTTAGTGGCTGCTGCTACCACAATGGCATCAACTACAGGACCCTTAATCCAATGCTTTCTGTCTGCTGATGGAATCAGAAACCTGTTGGGGCCCTTGGGAATGGGCTTGATGCTGTCTGGTTCCCTCCATGCCCAATGTGAAACCAAGTCAATGAGGTTGTCTGGCAGGGGGGGGGGTCACCCAGGATGCAGATGGGCCCACCCTGAATGCCTCCAAGAGCACTGACTCCTTGGAAAAAGGAGGTTGGGCAGGCTACCCACCCTTTTGCTTCAAAATTTCCAGAAGGAGACATCTTCAGGTGGGTCCTTCCCTTTCATCAAAGTCAGTGTCTTTAGTCAATGATTCCATGAGGCGCCTATGGGAAGATGTGGCTCAGAAAAAGACAGAACCAATCCCACTCCCCTGGACCAGGCATGGTGATGAGATCTGCTCTGCTCTGAGGGAAAAGGAACAGGGCTGATCAAGGGTATCATCAGCATTGAGGAAGAAAGCTTCCCCAATACCGAACCCGACACACAATGGGGTCCTGAAACCTGTAAATCTGAAGCTGAGGGTCAGATCAGAGAAGGAGTCCTGAAGGTATGGCCCAGGTAGGTCATGGATCCGGCAGGGGATGGAGCTGATACTACTCCCATCTGGATCTGGGCCTTGAGGAATCTCCTCAGCATCCTGTCTATGTCTGCCTTGGACCAACTTCTAGAGCAGGAGTGTCCAACCCGCGGCCCGCGGGCTGCATGCGGCCCTCAGAGCTCTTCCATGCGGCCCGTGACCCTTAAATTTAATTTAACTTTTTTTCCGTGTGTTTACACGCCTGCATACTTTTGCTGTTCTGTGCATGCGCCAACTTTCTTTTTTTCACATTTTTTTCATGCCAGCGTCTTTCCGCTGGTATGCGCATGCGCGAAAACACCGTTCGGTCGTTTTTTATATTTCTGGTAAAGCTGAAGGAAGGAGCGAGATCGTGGAGAGAGGATTTATTTTATTTCGGAGTACACACTGACTACACTACAACATAGCAAAAGGTAAGCTAAGTATTTTGACACTGTGTCTGCTCCCTTTATACTACTACTGCACCTACTACTGTGGTGGGAACAAGGATAAGACATTAGCTGGACTGGGATATTGGTACGTGTTTGAAGGAAAATAAGCTATTTCTCAGAATATGTCATTTTTATTAGTCACTGTTTAATTGCCAGCATTCCTTATTTTATAGTTTGTTATAAGCCAGGTTCTTACAACAGTAAAATTAGTATACATACACTATAATGAGCAGAGGTTGCCCTATTCTGTATTCTGTATGAAGAAAAGAAATTGCTGTTGCCGTGTTTAAGATTGCTTCAGACTGAAGCTGATGATATTTGTAAACATTTGCAACTACAAGTACAGTAGATTGCCTTAGGTTAAATCTTTTGATAGATGCAAGGTAATATCCATATAATTACAAATCACAGAATTTTCTCCACCTGGTGTCATAAGAAATTGTAACACTGAGGTTGCAGCTGTTCTTCCTGACTCATACTTGCTGGTATGCCAAATAATTTGCCAAATAATTTGCCACAGGTAGTGGTACATGGGCACTATATAAGGTGGACAGCAAGGAGTTAAGTCTAACAATACCCCAGTAAGGGAGTATGAGATACAAAGCTTCCTATTAGAATTCCTGATGTGAAAGGGAGCAGTTATGTGAGCAGTTTATGTTTGCATACTTATCTGTAAATGCAAATGCATTGAAGAGTGCATTATTCAATACTATGTAGCGTCTGTTAGAATTTGTATAATTTTTCACTCATATGCTACTCAGCACAATCTTTTTGAAGATCTAAGAACAGTATTTTAACAGTATTTAGTCTGAAAGGACAGTGAGACAAGAAAAGGGATTGCCAGAATGTGTCAGAAGTGTAATATGTACTATAAATCTCCAAACTATGGCATGGTCTGTGGAAAGATCATTTTGTCAGTAATACTTATGGGTTTGGAAGTGTGCTTAGTTATTCTGCGGTGTAGCCTGAAAGGTTGGTGAGGTGGTAGTCCATCAAGACAACCTTCCTTCATCGATGTCCATGTTTGGAATCTGGTAGTAATAATTAATAGTGGTTGAGTGGGGTAGACGTTAGCCTGGCTGATATTTTGCAAGTAGCAAGAAACATGAAGTTGTAACATTGTATGTTGCATCTTGTTAGGCTTTACCAGATTTCTTGCCCTATCAGGTTTTGTGGTATGGGGTGGATGTTGGGGGGGGGGAGTGGTCATGATAGCTGGACACAGCAACTGTATGTACAGTATAATAAACATGCTTCAGCTTTCTAGTCTCTGGGGAAAAAAAGATTGTTTATTCTGTAAAATTATGCACAGACCACAGGTTGGAGACCTTCTACAAGGGTTAGTTTTAGTATGTGTACCTTATCCAACTACATGTCATGTAGTTACTGGTGAATTACAAGTAATTTCAGACGTACAGGAGTATTTTACTTTCCGAAAGTAAGTGAATACAGACAGTGACTGCTTTGCATTTTTAAAGACTAAAAAAAAAACACCTTCTCCTAATTATGCTGCTTTGCCTCCAAACATGAAAAAAGTTAACTAAGCTGATTTATTTTAAAGTTATAGAAAAGAACATATAGCCAGGTACAACACAAATAGAGACAGCAATATTATATTTAAGAACTATTACTGTTAGCTTGCAAAGTGTACAAAAAATAATGTCTGGAGAATGTAACAATGCTGGATTTCTAAGCACTAGAACTGTAGATAGAATCTGCGACTGTGCTGTTACTAAACTTGTCAAATGCAATGTGGCAGAGAGAAGAGGGGAAAGAATTACAGGACTGATGGATTCAGGGAGCATGACTGTATTAGTTATAGTACACAGTATGTCTGTAAGCATAAAACAACTAGTAAAAAGAAAATGTATCATTTCCTGCAAGTGTTGTGTGTTTTTTGGTTGTATGGTTTGCATTGTTTTTCGGCATAATTGATACAACTACATTGTAAAGCTGTGCACAGTTTTCAGAAAATATTTTTGGACTTGGGTCTGGGAAGGTAATGTGGAGTTGTTTGTAGTGAAAATTTAAAACACCTCGATAATCAAACTTTCAAGCATTATAGTAGTTGTGTCTTAAAAAATAAAGGACTGCTTTCTTTGTGTAAAACAGGATATTTTAAGCAAACTTGTCCTTACTTAACTTGTGAAGAGTGTGGCCACAGCCAAAAAGTAAGCATCAAATTTCTCTTCTGTCCTGGCTAATGAGACTTACGATGATGGAAATGAATGTACTGTAACAGAAGGGGAGGGGGTGAAGAAATAAAGTAACCTCAAAGAAAAAGAAGAGTAGACAGTGGGAGACAGACACAAAACATTAATATTTTTTTCTAATACAGTGTTAACGGATAGATTTCTACTGTTTGTGGGAATTGTAAAGTTGGCCAAGCAATTTGAGTGTGATGTTTATGTTTCAGGTCGATATTGCAAACGTTTCTGATAGAGTACAAACAGTCTTTTTGGAGGGAAGGGGTTCTTGTCATTTGGACCACAACAATGTTCTGGGGATAGTTACTCTTATTTTATAACAAAATGTTTGTATTTGGCACGTAAATGTAGTTACACTAGGAAGAATTTTGGTACAGGACATAGAAAATGGAGGTAACAGATGAGAGTAATCAATGTGTGTGTCTGAATGACAATAAGGAAATAGCTGCAGGATAAAAATGAATTGTGGATAAATACAGAATACACTGTTATTTGGACCAAATTTAATTCCTGTCTGATAGTGGAGAAGAAAAGGAAAATACACAATTAGGAGATGTGAATGTTGTTGTAGTCACTAGTGTCTTTTGGCTTTTCCTGGTTAGGGGTCGCCACAGCGGAACTCCAGTCTGCTAAAGATTGGTAGCTGATTTTTACGTGCCGAGTTACCAGCCCTGACGCACAACCTTCAACGAAGGTACGCCCATTCACGCATGTCTCCACACTGAAGACGCTATAGCTGAGAATTGAACCAGACAGCAACACACAACCGCAGCACCACCACCACGGTCTAATTAGGAGGTGTGAATATTAGTCATTAATAAATATAAGCATATTACACAAGTGAAACAGTCTCTGCCAAAGTGACCCCCTCCAGTATATTACTACCCCTCCTCCCATTCTGCCCTAACTGAGGTGGGTTCATAGGTTCATACTAGGCTATCTGCCCTAGGGCATTTATAAGCCTAGCCAGAATGTGTTTGGCTTTCACCACCCATTTTAAATTTATTTTGCTATGCCCTTTTTCGAGGTTAGTATACTGTGTCTCTGTCTAACAGTGACACAGAAATGATACCCGGGGTAAACCTACGATCGCCCATCCACTCATCAAGATTCCTCTTGAAGAGAGTCAATGAGGGACTCTGCCTAACCTGGACTGGGATTTTATTCCAGAGTGAAGGGAGCCTCTGGGTTATGAATTTGTCCCTCCAGCATGTCCTATTTATTTCAGTGCTGAGGTTCAAGTCTCTCGAGTGCGTAGCTTGATGGGATTTGAATTTTCTGAGGTGCAGCATGTCCATTAATTCCGGGTTGGACATGGCTTTATACGTCAAGCACAGATTGCCTCTGAACAGGCGGTATGCCACTGAGTAGAGCTGGAGTTTCTTTAACCGGGCAGCATATGGCATCTGTTTGAGCCCTTTGATCCTCTTGGTGAGGTACTTTTGGGGTCTTTCCAATTGCTGCAGGTGTCTGGTAAGGTACATCCCAAAAGGGGCATTGTACTCAATTATGGGCCTGGTGAGGGTAAGATGCTACTCAAGGGCAGGGTCATGCCAGCCTGGTCTACATGCTCAGAGAGCTCCTTTATGTCTCTTTTCATGCAGTCCAGGGAGGTACGTCTCAGGTCATTCACACCAGCATGGACAATGACTGAGTCATATTTGTACTTGCCTTTCAGTGACCTGAGTGCTTGTGTTATGTGGCGGATCCTAGCGCCCGACAGGCTGCTCACCGTGACCCTCTCCTTGTTCTGCCTGGTGAGCGGGACGTCAGTGTGCCTGACGATAGAGTCACCTATTACAAGTGTATCAGATGTGTTGTTTAGTCTTAAGGGCTGTGACTGCTCGGTACACTGGCTTTGTGAGATATGTGTTGCACGTGTTTTGTTTTGGGGTAGCAGTTGCTTGGGTGTCTGCTTTGGAGGTGTCTGCTGCTTAGGCAGATAAAATCTCAGGACATTTGCCATTTTTTTAATTTTTTGTCAGGACACAACTGCCCAAAGAGGGACTGTCCCTCGCAAAGTGGGACAGGTTGTAACCCTAATTGAACTATGCTGACTCATTTGTAAAATTACTTGGTAATTATACAGTCTGAATAATTCATTACGATATTTCAGTTTGTTATACTGTTCCATTGGTTATTCCTCAGTGCTGTCTATACTAGGCAAAATGACTCAAAAGAAAGGGGTGTTAAAATCTGTAGTCTAGTGAACGTCCATCAAACTAATATGAAACAGAGGTCAATATGTATATATATTGATTGTGGCCTTTTCCAGTAGGTATCTGTCTGCATGTCTGTCTGTTAACTGACTATGTAAGCTAGTCTGTGAACATCTCAATGCATTCGTGCTTGAAGTGTTTGAAGCATTCCTGAATTTCACAATTGCCTGTTGCAATTACTGAAGTAAGCATCATGAGTGCAAATTACATACAAAACAAGGCATTATGACAAAAAATACTTTTAAATAAACAAACTAGCCACAATTAAAAGGTTTTTAAATATATTTAATAATAAACAATAAAAAGAATAATACAATATTCAATAACTCAATGAATAAAGTGACACAGTTCAGAATTGCAGGAAATATGTTAAAAAACATTGCAGGACAGTCTCAAAATACAGAAAACATCTACTAATCTTGCTATATTGCAATCTGTCCCTAAGAGAGGTTACTTATCTCTCAGAAATGTGCCTAAGGCCCCTGGCCTAAGCCCTGGAACTGGAAGTCATAAAACAGTAGTAAACAGTTTT
Organism: Protopterus annectens; assembly: GCF_019279795.1. Taxonomy (NCBI): domain Eukaryota; kingdom Metazoa; phylum Chordata; order Ceratodontiformes; family Protopteridae; genus Protopterus; species Protopterus annectens. Next base: position 435,313,513 of record NC_056740.1, on the reverse strand, counting down.
ACATTTGAAACCTGTCATTTTGTCTGTTTCCACACAAAAGAACTTCTGGCTGCAGTGTAGACATCCTGTCTTGTTGATGAGATAAACACAGTCATAAAACAATTCACTTAATTTGTTAGCTAGCATTTGCCAAATAACTCCTTCTCTATCAATACAGCCAGTTGTAAAACAATTCACTTCTGTTCTTAGTGTTGGCAAATTTAACTCTGTATGTTCCAACTTCTACCTTACAGCACACATCTGCATAGGTATATAGTTATTATACAATATACACACATTTCTGCTCTTTCCCAGCAGGGTACACTGGTTACATTCTTGAAGCTCAGTACAGAACATACAGTTCAACACACACTTCTGCACCAATAGTTTAATATACACATATGTATAGTTTTTTTTTTACATTTGTAAGACAAGCATAGGAAGCATATTAATATTTAAAAATGACACATAGAATTATGTACATTGTACAAAATAACATCTAGCTGGGCTGGCAGCCTCACAACCGCTTTCCCCAAAACTTTGGCCCAAAAGGGATGATGATGCATTTGTTGGCATTCGGCTTGCGGTCATGTGTATGGCACCAGTCATTTGTTTGGGTGAGACCCTCTTATTCAGAATTGTTTTATTAAGTCGGTGATGTGAATTCTTTACTTTATTGCAAATTTGTTGGCTTAATTTTGTGGATTGTAATACTGTAGGGCTGCTAATGTTGACATTTTACCTACTTGGGACGGCTGGAGTGGTTTTCGCAGTGTGAATTGGTAGTACAGTAGTAGTGAATTAATGACAGTGTCAGTGTGTGCCAGTTTTTCTCATTGCAAGTGAATGACTTTTCTTGGGTAGCATGCAAAGTACACAGTATTTAACTTGAAACTTGATGGTACAGCTCTGATTATGTCATTGAAAGCTGCCATTCTTGTAGCAGTAAGAAACTGTTGATTACATGCAGCTAACCATACATGTTCATAGCTCTATCGCAGTCCATCTGAATTTCATGAATTATGAAGAACTTTTCAAAATGCCCAGTATTACTGGCACAGAGTACAGACCAACAGTCACAGTAAATGTGATGTGCTTTATGCGTAATGGCTGTTTTGAAGACTAATGGCATTAGTACTACAAATGAAACAAAGTGTCTCACTAGCCCTCCTCATATGTAATCTGCCCAACTGGATGGGTAACTGTAAATTCACCCCAGGGATATTTTTGTGTTATTTTGCAGATGTGAAATGATCCCTTGAACACCATTAACATATACTACTACAAGTATGGATAGTTTTAATTTTTATTTCCTTATTTTTTAATGTAAATTGTTAGCCATTGTTTTAAAAATTATATAACTAGGAATAAAGTAGTTAAGTTACTCCTTTTTTACTTTTCAGATGGCTTCTGCATCTGGTCAAACCAAAACCGTGAAACGCAAGATAGCAGATGAAAGAAGAGTCTTTCAGGAAAAATGGACTGATGAGTACTTCTTTGTTGAATCGCACAATAAAGCACTTTGTTTAGTGTGCAGAGAAGTGGTATCCGTTTTCAAGGACTACAATTTGAAAAGGCATTATATTCAAACGCACCCCAAATTAAGTGAATTGCAAGGAGTGTCCTGTAAACAGAAAATATCAGAATTAAAAAAAGTCTTACATTTCAACAACAGCTGTTTCGAAAATCAGCTACTCAACCGGATTCTTTACTGAAGGCAAGTTATGTTGTAGCAAATTTAATTGCGAAAAAATCCAAGCCATTTGCCGATGGTGAATTTGTTAAAGAATGCCTTGAAAGTGTAGCAGACATAATTTGCCCTGAAAAAAAAATCAGAATTTTCTAAAATCAGTTTATCACACCAGACAATCGCAAGGCGTGTGGAAGATATAGCCAAATCTATTGAAAATGCGTTGGAATCTCGGTGTGCAACTTTCAAGTATTACTCCATAGCGTTGGATGACAGCACTGATGTTACAGATACGGCACCACTTGCCATATTTATTCCTGGTGTTGACAACGATTTCAATATTACTGAAGAACTGGCCTGTATGGTTCCACTGAAAGACACAACGAAGTCTGCTGATCTGTACAAGGCAGTAAAAGAAACACTGGCAAGATTTTCCTTGACCATCACAAACCTGTCTGGCATAGTAACTGACGGTGCTCCAGCTATGGTTGGAAAGAGGGAAGGACTAACAACACTGATGGAAGAAGATGCAAAACAGATCAGTAATGTGCGTTTCATGAAGTACCACTGCATTATACATCAAGAAATTTTGTCTGCACAGACTTTAAAAATGGAAAATGTTATGAATGTTGTTGTTAAAACAATAAATTTTATAAGATCCAGAGGATTAAATCACCACCAGTTTCAGGAGTTTCTGACTACTTTGGAATCTACCTATGGAGACATCTTGTACTTTACTACAGTGAGGTGGTTAAGTCGTGGAAAAATGCTGAAACGCTTCTATGACTTACGAGATGAAATAAAGTCCTTTATGGAGTTAAAATGAAAGCCTGTACCTGAATTTGAAAGTGCAAGCTGGATGGCTGATTTAGCCTTCTTAGTAGACATCGCTGCTCATTTAAACGACCTGAACTTGCGCCTCCAAGGGGAAAATCTATTAATAAATGACATGTTTCAAACAGTGACGGCATTTGAAATGAAACTGAAATTGTGGCACAGTCAGATTAAGAACAATAGCTTCATTCACTTTGCAACACTATCTGAGCAAAGCCATGCAAATACTGAAAAATATGCGGCATTACTTAATAGTTTAGCACAGGAGTTTGAGAGCAGATTTCAAGATTTTAGAAAACACCAACAACAGTTCAGTATATTTGCTACTCCATTCTCAGTTGACATCGACATGTTGCCTGCAAACCTGCAACTGGAATGCATAGAATTGCAGTCAGATATGCAACTTAAAGAAAAATTTCTGCAAGCATCTTTATTTGACTTTTATAAGTTATACCTACCCAAAGAAAAATATCCATCACTTCACGAACATGCCCTGTTCATGACATCTCTGTTGGGGAGTACATACATTTGCGAGCAGTTTTTTTCTCGTATGAAGCATACAAAAAATAAAATCAGAAGAAAAATTTCAGATGAGCATCTTGAAAATACTCTTCGCATCGCCACTACATCTATCAAACCCGATATAGATGCACTGGTATCAAAAAGACAAGCTCAGTCTTCACATTAAAAAGGTTATGCTCATAATGTTTGTCTACTACACAAAAGAACAATCCTGACTTGACAGCCTGAACCTCCTGATATGGACACTTAACTAGGACCAATAAGTTTGAATTCTGCAAAGGTCTGTGCCTGGCTGCACCCTTGTGAACTGGTAAATATTGCCACTACTATTTTATTATAAAGTCAATTATTTGTTTAAATTTGAGAAATGCAGATTGGAGAGGCAACTGCAAAACAGCATGTGTGAGTTTACCTTGTGAAACTGGAGTGTGTTTTGGCATACTACCATGTTCTTTGTGTCTCCACAGTAAGTGGGTGAACCAAAGTTAAACGTGTTGTACCGTCTGTTAGTGACAGTGAAACAAATGTAAAAATAAAAATTGTTCATTTTTTAAGAAGTAAAAGTCTCATAATTCCTGATATTGCCAGTGCCATATTTCAGGGACAGATTGCAAAGCTAGAAACAGAAGAATTCATGAGCGCTTTGGACAACATATGTGCATTAAGGACATGATGGAAGACATGGAAACCAGCAAAATCACAGGTATGATCTCATACAAATTGAAAGGTTTGTACCTGTTAATTTTTTTTACAAATAAACTAAGATGTTAGATTTAACTGTTTTTTTTAATAATTAGAATGAGATATTGAATTTTAGGGCAAATATTATGCATTTATTAATTTATTTATTGTTCAAATTCACCTACAATACAGCCAGTGGGCTGACTTTGTATTAGTCCGCATATACCTGGGGTCTTTTGCTCTTTAGTTTATGACGCGAGTGAGAGACCTTTTTTTTTTTTTTTTTTTTTTTGGTCCTCACTTGCCGTTTGCCCCCAGACCATTTCTGTTGACTCAATGCGGCCCTTGTAACTGAAAAGGTTGGACACCCCCCTGTTCTAGAGGATCTGGAAAAAGCCGACGAGGGAAGTTGAGAGTGCTTAGACTTAACTGAATGGGTGGAGACTTGCTTCAAACTCTCAGATCCAGAGTCAATGGATTTGACACAGGATCTGATGATGAAGGAGATGACAAGGTTATGATTTCCCCTGGATCAGAGAGGATGCTGGTGGATCCGATGGGGCAGGCACTTTCTTCAGATCTGAGGGTGTGGGATCCGAAGTTTTCTTAGTCTTGGCCTTTAGCTCCAGAGGATCTCTCAGGGAGGCAGAAAAGACCTCTTTTTTGTTTCTTTAGTAGAGGAAGAAGAAGAAGCTGAAGTCAAGGAGGAGGTCTGAGCTTCAGGAGCCAAAGATGGAAGAAGACCTCTTAAGATTAATTTATTACACCTGCCCACAAGAGCTCACAGATTGAAAGAAGCACATACCACACAATCAGTTTTTAAGTGATCGGCACCTAAACAATACTAGCAGTTCTTGTAAGCATTCTGATTGGGGATTTTATGCCACAAGAAGTGCAACACTTGAGGAGGGTTTGTCAGACATGATAAAAAAACGGAACTGCCAAAGCCTGGCAAAAACCAACGGACACTCTAAAGGAAGAGATTTATAAAACACTCCAACTTAAACTTTAACTGTAAGAAACTGTAAGGACTTTAACCACCTAACCTAAAACCTTTTTTTTTTTTTTTTTACACAAACCTTTTTTTTTACAACAGAAAGAAAGAAAGGTTGTAGAAACAAAATGCTCACATATACACACAGGCATACAAGAAAAGAAACTAAATAATGAGGGAGGATATCACTTACAGAACCCAAGAAAGATATAACAATAAACAGTAGCATGGAAATACAATGAAAATGACCACAGCTCGATAGCACAGAGATCTACATCTGGACGCTGAAGCGGCAAACAAGATCTGAGGTGCTTGGGTGGGTGTAGTGCATTATGGATAAGGGGGAGGAGATCGAGAGTTGGATCCAGGTCTGGAGAATGGGGAAGGGATGATGATAAAGCAAGGGGGAAATTCAAGAAATAAAGAAAGAGTAGGATTTGGATGCAGATCCTTCAGGAGAATAACAACAGTCATATAAAATATTATATTCATAAAGTTGCAAAAAGCATTCTAAGAACTAAGCCAACACAGGAATGGAGAAAGGAGATTTTGCCAATAGGGATAAGTGCAAGTAGTGGTACAGAGAATAGGCAAGAGAGGACTGGAATTTACTGGAGAAAACTGGCAAGGGAACCACAGTATTCGGAGCAAATAACTAGAGAAGGAAAGGTAATAGGATGGCATGACGCCAAGAAGACATTTGGACTGCAGGCTAGAGACTGCCTTCCCTACCAGGGACTGATATCAGAGTACAGGCAAAGAGAAGGAGATACGGGAATCCTAAGTAAAAGATTTGTTCTAGCAAGAGTTTTTAGTTGAATCAAGAACAGAAGTTGCTGTTTAAAATGAATAATTAGTAGGGCATATAAAATATTGCATAAAAACTACAGGAATCTATCAGAGGAGGTTAGAAATGACTGGATAAGCACTTTATGAGGGAACAATGGGAGGGCATATGTATGGCTTCCGAGTATGCAAGAAAGACTAGAAGATTTAGGACTTTTGCTTGGAGATATTTGCATAGGTTATTTTTATACCTCAAACAGACTCCAAATCTTTTGTACTCAGGTTGATGGGAGATGTTGGAAAAGTGATGGGGAAGAAAGAAATAACTGGGAACATATGTTCTGGGATTGTAAAGAATTGACAAACTTTAAAAATTCCCTATAGAGTATTCTGTTAGAAATATTGTGGCGCAAATGGTTTTAACTAAGGAAATGATTCTTTTCTGATGAGACAGAGGACCTGAATTGCCTAGACATAGAAATGCCTTGTTAAGTTTAATTCTGGTGGCTGCCAAAGCAATTACTAGAAAATATAAATCAAAGTCTAAAACAACTGTATTTGAAGTAAAGAATATTGTAAGAGAGAGAAAAAACTGGAACTGAAATATTTTGGAAAGGGAAGGAGCAAATTACATGGAATTTATGTAACGCTGGACTGATGATATTTAAAAAAGAACATATGTGATGTATAATGTATGTAACTGGAAACATGTTAATATGGTTTGCTTTCTTTTATATTAATCTATGTCTGCCTATGTCTTAAGTGATAATTTAATAGATGTGTTTAAAAAAATTTAGATCCATAATGATGCACATCTGAGAAAAGTAGAATATATTTTAAAATATACATTAAATATGTTTAATACTTAATGTATATTTTAAAATATATTCTGCTTTTCTCAGTATGTTTAATGTTAGCGTTGTTGCCTCACAGCAAGAGGATCTCCGGTTCGATTCTTGGCTGGAGTGCCTTCTGTTTGGAGTCTACATGTCCTCTCCGCGTTCAACTGAAATTTAAAAGATATGCAAATAGGTGTGTGCGTGTGTGGGTGTGCCTTCTCTGAAGGTTGGGCATCGGCCTGGCAACTCGACACCATAAAAACCACTGCCAATCATAAGCGGACCAGAGATCCCTTGTGGTGACCCCTAACCAGGAAAAGCCGAAAGAACAACAAACAACATTAAGTATGTTTAATTCAAATAAGCTGTCATGCCAAAAACAAAGAATATCATCAATGAAGTCTTCCCAATATGCAGGGACACTATTCACAAAGTTGGGGCCACAGCAGCTTCATAGTTATATAACTAATCTGATTTATGATTTATTCTTGAAAAACAAAAGGAGATATTTTCAAAATCAGACACATCATTATTACTTAACATATTACTACTGGACAGAACTCTTGTACACTAATCTATATCTATATTCTGATGAATGACATTGTATAAGGATAGAGTGTCAACTGCTACTAAATCTTCATGTGTAACAAGGGTATTCTTGATTTTGAAAATACAGGAATAAAAGGTTTTGACAATGGCTTTTATTTTAGTTTTAAATAAAATCACAAGAAGTACAGCTGCAGAACCTTTAGCAGCTATAATAAGGTACAGCGGTGGATCTGCATTTTTGTACATTTTTGTTATACCATAAATATACCCATAACAGATTTTTTACAAATCCCATCATGAATTAGATCATTCAAAATAAATCATAATTTACTATATCAATATTCTTAAGTGTTATGTATACATCATCCTTGATAACCTTACTATAAATATTCTGATCAAATAAATTTTCCTTGCACCTAATATAATCAGCAGTATTCATAATAATTAGGGCTACCTTTGCCTACTTTCATCACATGAATATCTTTATTGTAATTTAATTTATCTAATTCAGACTCTGTTCAACAGTTAGTCATATTAGCTTTTTCAGTTGAAATAAAATGTAATCCTTCACTTGACATTTCAATATGATATGTATTTAATTCAAAATATGACTTTTTTAATATATAAACCATTTGCCTTTACTGAAATTACCAGCAAAAAGTACAGTCGTGTACACTTACCATAAATGTAGATGTTCGAGTGTATTCACTGTTGCAGTCATTACATTTGGGTTATCTGCCTGCAGGTAGCCCTCAGCCGGCCTGAATATCAAAGTCTTGGACTCCTGCATCTGATGCTGTCTCTTCTTCCATGACCTCAGGTCGTCAGGGGTATAAAACATGCAGCCGATGCCATTACATCAGTTTTTCTTGCCCCAAATGTCAGGTGCCCCCATATTGGGAAGCAATTATATGTTAGGTTACACCTCCAACAAAAAGCAAATACACCAGAAAGCTTAAATACACTAAACAAGAAGAAAGGTATAGCCAAGAGAAGTCAGGGGGCTGGAGGGAGGGTAACCAGGACTGCAACAGTGAATACACTCAAACATCTACATTTATGGTAAGTGTACACAACTGTACTATATTCTTCATGTTTCACTGTTGCAGTCATTACATTTGGGTTGATTCCCAAAGCTAAGGAAGGGAGGAGGACGTTAGAGAGCATTAGGACCAGCTATTAAGCCCTGCAAGACTGCAGCGGCAAAACCAGCTCTGGATTTAGAAAAAATAGGCATGTGGTAATGCTTGGTGAAGGTATGTACAGAGCTCCATGTAGCAGCTTCTAGGAAGTCCCTGGTAGGGACACCTCTGAGAAAGGCTGTAGAGGTAGATGCAGCCCTGGTGGAATGTGATCTTATCCCCTGTGGGGTAAGTTTTCCATGGTGCTTATAGCAGAAATGAATGCAATAGGCTATCACTTAGAAATGGTTTGCTTTGAAATAGCCTTCCCCTCTGCCCCTGCAGCAAAGCCAACTAACAGCTGTTCAGATTTTCTGAGAGGGTTAGTCCTGTCCAAATAAAATCTAAGTTATCTGTGCACATCCAAAGAGTGCAGTATTTGTTCTCCTTTGTTTTATGGATTTGGGGAAAAAAGTAGGCAAATGAATGGACTGATTAAGGGCCACAATAGACACCACCTTGGGCATAAAGGAAGGATTAGTCCTGAGGGACACCCTGTCTGCATGGAAGATGATGAAGGGCTACACTGCCATGAGGGCCTGTAATACAGACACTCTTCTTGCTGAAGTGATGGCTAGAAGGAAGGCTGTTTTCCAAGAAAGGAATTTCAACTTTGCAGTTGCAGCTGGCTCAAAAGGAGGTAGAGTGAGCTTTTCCAATACAAAGTTGAGGTCCCAGGCTCTCTTGGGTTATCTTAAATTTTTGGTCCCTCTGAGGAATTGCTTTAGCAGGGGGTGAGAGAAGAGGGGTGGTTCAGTATTATAATGTGCTGAAATGGCAGAGGCATGGATTTTAATTGACGAGAAGGAAAGGCCCTTGTGGAGCATCTCTGTTAAGTACTGAAGAATATGTGGTAAGCTGGGCACAGTTGTGCCCATCCTCTGAGTCTGGCTCCAGGAACAGTATCTTTTCCACTTTTCAGCATAGAATTGTCTAGTACTAGGCCTCCTTGCCTCCAGAATGACATCTAGCACCTGCTTACTGAGGGATGCTATTGGAGCGCTCAAGGAATTAGCCAAGCTGCAAGGTTCAGGGTTTGAAGCTGAGGGTGCAGAATCTGGCCCTCCTGCTGGGATAGCAGGGAAGGGGTCTGAGGCAGGTGCCATGGTTCCAGCAGTGTCATACTGTGTAAGAGGGGGTAACAGTGCTGGCGTGGCCAGTCTGGTGCAATCAGTATTGTCCTTGGTTTGTCTTGTTTGATCTTTAGCAGAACCTTCAAGAGGAGAGGCAGAGGGGGAAAGGAATAAACTGAGAAGCTTTCCCAGGTAAAGGACAGGGCATTCACTTTCCAAGCTTGACTGTAGGAAGTCCTTGTGCAGAATTTGCCCAATTGGTAGTTCTGAGGGGAGGCAAACAGGTCTATCTCTGGATTCCCCCATTTGTTTCTCTTCTCAAAAGGTTGAATGTATTTGGTTCCAGTTTCCATTCGTGTGGGTCCATGAGATTTCTGCTTAGGTCGCCTGCCAGTGAATTTAGCTTGCCTGGCAGGAATTGAGCTTGTAGGTGCACTTGGTAGCTCAAGGCTGTGTTCCACAGAGCCATGGCTAGTCTGCAGAGAGAGTATGAGTGGGTTTTCCTCTGCTTGTTTATGTACCACATAACTGTGGTGTTGTCTGTCTTTACCAATAATTGCCCTGGAAGACTGTGGTCCTTGAAGGCTGTCAGGAAATTCTGTACAGCTAACATTTCTTTTTGGTTGATATGCAGGTGCATCTGTCTCGGGTTCCATTTACCTTGAATGCACTGCCCTGCCAAGTGAGCCCCCCATGCATAGTCTGATGCGTCTGTTGTTAGGGTTTGGGTGGCAGGGGGTAGAGTTAATGGGAGCCCCTTGTTATGGTAGCAGGCCTCTGCCCACCAAAGGAACTCTGGCTTTATACAAGGAATGATAGGAATCATTGATTCCAGGTCCTGAGAATGTTGACATCATAGGCTTTTTAGATACCATTCTAGTTTCCTCATATGCAGTCTTGCATATGGAGTTAGTAGAATGAAAGAGGCCATGAACCCCAGGGCTTGCAGGATTTTCCTTGCAGATAGCTGGGTCTTTGTGGCCAGGAGTTTGAAGTAGGTTGTCAAATAAACATGTTTCTCTGGAGTGAGGAAAGCCATCTTAGAAGTTGTTTTCAAGCTTGCTCCCAGGAATACAATTTGTTGGCAGGGTACCAGGTGAGATTTCTTTTCATTTATGGTATACCCCAGTGAGTTTAGAAGTTTCTTTATGAATGCCAGATGTTTTAATAGCAAGTCCTGTCTTTCTGCCTGAATCAGATAATCATCCAAGTATGGGTATATTTGAATTTTTCTCTGCTTGCAAAATGCAATGACTGGAGCTAGACACTTTGTGAATACCCTGGGCACAGTAGATAAGCCAAAGGGAAGTGCAGAGAACTGATATTGCATGGAGCCTGCCCTGAAGCGTAGGTATTTTCTGCAAGATTCCCTTATTAGAATGTGCGGGTAAGCTTCCTTTAAGTCTAAGGTTGCCAACCAGGCATCTTTGCCTAGCATAGGAAGCAGCTGTTGAAGTGTTAGCATGTTGAATTTTGGGATCACCAAAAAAGTATTTAGAATAGAGAGGTCCAGGATTGGATGCCATGAGCTGTCTTTTCTGGGTACCAGGAAAAGTCTTGAATAAAAACCTTGTCCCTTTTCTTCTGCTGGGACAGGTTGAATAGCCCTGATACTTGGAAGAGAGAGAAAACCTGCTGTTGAGCCTCTGCCCACTGATTTGGGGGTATGACTGGCCAACAGTTTGGGGTTGGTAGAGTGTGGCAGTGGAATCTGTATCCTTGGGAAACTATATTCAAAACCCATTTGTCCTGGGTAATGAGTTCCCAGTTTTTTGCATGCAGTGCGAGCTTTCCCCTTAAGGGAGCAAGCAGTTGAGCAGGGCTTGGAAGAGTTAAGGTTAAGTCATTGTGACATTTTTCCATAGGGGGTGTCTTAGTACTTCCAGCTTTGGAAGTGGGAACTCCCACTGCTTAGGCCTGTGTGTACCTTGAGACTGTAGCCTAGGTGGTCTGCTATTCCTGGGTTTGGACTGAGAAGGCCTGGAAGAGACTGGAAAGGACCAATTCTTAGAAGGCCAATGCCTACTAAATCTGGGAGGCTGTACTTGCAAGAAATCTTTAACAGTTTGCATAGATTTAGCTTTTTCCTCCATCTTTTTAAGAACTTCTTCTGATTTGTTGCCAAACAGGTGGTCTTGGTTTGAGACAGCATCCAGTAATTTAGCTTTAACATGATCTGGCAAGCTTTGCTCCTTGAGCCAAGCATGCCTTCTAAGTACAAACTCAGTGACAGCAGCCCTGCAAGGTGCTTCTAAAGAGTCAAAACCACATTGCAAAGTATGTTTACCAACTTGTTCAGCAGAATGCATAAAATCCTGTAATTCTTTATGTTCAGCACAGTTAGGAAGTAACATAATTTTCTGTTTAAGTAATCCCATAATATGCTGCTGATACTTTAACATATAAAACTGGCAATTTAAGGCCCTAATGGCCAAAGCAGCAGAAGTGTATACTTTCTTCCCCCATCTGTCCAATGCACTGGAATCTCTACCAGAGGGAGTAGTTTTTTTTTGGCAGCAGTAGCCTTAATGCCTTTTGGTCCTTGGGAAATGGTCTCTGGATCCACAGTAGGATTCCTGAAGAGGAACTTGTGAGAGTCAGGTACTCTGTAATACCTGTCAGGTTTTCTGGGGGCTGGATGTAAAGAGTCTGCAGCCAGGCTAGATTCCAAGAAGGCATCATCTGCAATGTCCAGAACAGGAGGGATAGCTAAAGGCCTGTGTTGAGGGAGGAGTAAAAATTCCCTAAGCCTCTTTTTGCAGTCAGAGTAATGCTGGCTTTCCCAGCGGAAATGCTCCTTAAGAGAGTGCAAAGTTTCACCAAAAGAAAAATCTTCAGGAAGGGAAGTAGAGGGAATGGAATCCTCAGCATCAGAATCATCATAGATGGATAAGGGCAAATCCTGGTAATCAGAAGAAACAGAAATTTCAGAATCCTGATCAGAAGAATCAGAAGAAAAATCAGTTCTAGGTCTCTTAGAGGGGGAAGGCTGGCTTCCCCTAATTAAAATAATAAGGTCTTCGCCCATTCTAAGCATTTGTTTTTTAAGCATATAGGCCTGACCATGTGGTTTGGATGTCGGTTTTCTAGGCATGGGTCGATTTTTAGGCCTTGATAAAGAAGATGGCGTTGGTTTGAAATGCAAATCTGTAGACCTGAATACACCCTCAGAAGCCGGTGCCTACACAGCGGCTCCAGACCCATCCAAGGTAGAGACATCCGCAGGTTCCATAGTCGAAGAAGCATCTTGCGGCATTCCGGACTCTGAATGGGCCTCAGTAGAGGCCTACGAATCTGAAGTAGAGGGTATCAGGGGCTGCAAAACCACCTCACTGAGTATTGGCGAACTGGCGACTAGATTAACGGAAGCGTCGTCGGCAGTTTTGGACCTATGCAGTCTGTCTCTGTATTTATCTTTACGTTTTTTCAGAATGTCGGTAGTCGGATGGCTTACTGAAGCCATTTCTGGATAGTTAAACCGAATACCAAATTAATTTGCTGCAAAAATAGACTGATGACGAATAGTTCGGGGGTTGAATAAGGCACAAAACCGACAGCGAGGGACGTTCTGGTCTGAGCCTAAGCAAGGAATGCAGTATGAATGAAAATCTTTATGAGGTATTTGCTTTCCACAGGTAATACAATTGTTAACTTTTACTGACATTGGTTAAGAGCAAGAAAAAGGATCCCCAATGGGGTATGTTGCTTTTTTGAAGACTTTGGTTCTGAAACTCGAAAACGAAAATTTCAGGAGTCAGCAAACTGCTTCTGCTTCGGGCACCGCGCGGCAAGAAAGACTGATGTAATGATGTTGGCTGCATGTTTTATACCCCTGACAACCTGACGTCATGGAAGAAGAGACAGCATCCGATGCAGGAATCTAAGACTTTGATATTCAGGCCGGCTGAGGGCTACCTGCAGGCAGATAAACCCAAATTTAATGACTGCAACAGTGGAACACGAAGAACATCTTTAGGTTGTGATATTTGCACTGTCTTCTTGTAAACTTCCTGTTGGTGTTGCTACTGTTCCAAAACTTAGATCAGTTGTCAACTTTTTCTGTTTGCTGAGAAAACTTTGGTATCCATGACTGATGGTAATTCATCATGTGTCCCTCATGGTGATTTATCCAACACAGATTTGTTTGAGCTCTTTGTACTTGGAATTGTCAGTTCCAATGAGATGAGTTCTCTGCAATATTATGAGCAGGTGGGCAGTTCTTAAAAACAATCTTGTTTTCATTGGTGTAATTGTTAGTCACAGAAATGAGTTATGTACTTACTGTAATGCTAGATCTGTGTTGTCTGCTTCTGTCCTTCCTCAATGGATGGGTTTTTGGATCTGACTTTGGCCCCTTCTAAGCTTTGGAGACAGTGCTCAGGCTCCTTTCCTTACTCACAATCATGTTGTAATTAGAAAGTTACCTCAGATTGAGTTTGCCCGCACTATCAAACAAAGGAGAATTACCCTAAAGCAGTTACAGACCTAATAGAAGGCCAGGTAACAGGACAGAAAAGAAGAAATAAACCGGTTGATTTGCATAGGATTGAAAATAAAACTACGGTAACTACAAGTAGCTCAGTAAGATCCCTCAAAGAATGAAAGAACAGGACTATAAGGATGGGGGAAGGAGGGAGGACATTTGAGAAAGAACAGAAGCAGACAACACAGATCTATCTTTATGACGAGTACGTAAATTTCATATCTGATGTTGTGTTTTCTGTCCCCTCCTCAATGAATGGGACAGAGTCCCCAGCTACCCTAACTCTTGGGTGGTTTCATGTAAGAATGTTCTGGAGCACAACCAAGTCAAAGGAAGCTCTTGACCTTGATTGTAAATCCAACTAATAATAAGAGATAAAAGTGTGATCCTTGGACTAAGTGGTGGCAGCACAGATGTTGTCCAAATGTACACTGGAGAAAAAGGCTGTAGAAGAAACTAAGCTACAGTTATTGTCAAATGAGTTTTGGGAGTTTTGGATAATGACAAACCATTTGTTTAAACATAAACAATGCAGTCCAAAAGCCATCAAGAGACCATGATGTTTGATGCTCCCTTACCCAATTTAGATGAAGAAAAGGATATAAATAACTGGTCTTTTTTTTTGGTTGAATTGTTTCTGTGTAAACAAAGGTGTAACTGGCAGTGTACATCTAAAAGTGTAACATGTATTTACATTTGTTGGAAAAATTAAAAAAAAAATACTGGAAGATTGATTGACCTGTTGACTGATGATTCAGAAGCCACTTCAGAAGGGTTAGTTCTCAAATATATCCTATCTTTGTGGAAGAACAAATAGGGAGGTTTCAAAGATAATGCATGGGAGCTCAAAAATTCTCATAACAAAGGTAATGACCACCAAAAACAGTCTTCCATAATAAGAACTTCAAATCAATGTTGGCTGCAGGTTCAAGATGGGGGGGGGGGTGAATCAAAGCCTATAATAAGACAGTAATATCCCACAGTGGAATTAGCTCCCTGAGTGCAGGACACAGAAGAAAAATACCTATGAGGAAGGCTTTGGAAAGTCTGAGGGATGCAATGGCAGTGTGATCCTCCCCACTATTAAAAGAAAAAATAGTGGCCAGCTGCGCTTTGAGCATGAAATAGCCAGTTCCATCCTGAAAAAGAGCCATCCTGAAAAAGAGATGTTAAAATTTTTAGGATGGTTGGGAGAGGAGTTGAAAAGGGATCTAAATTTTTGCTGGCGGCCCAGATGGAAAATCTCTTCCATTTAATTTCATAGATCTTCCTGGTGAAATATTTCTGAGAAGAGGTCAAAATATGACTGACAGAGGGAGAAAATCTGGACTGTCTAGCCATCACAAATTACTCTGTTAGTTTGAGGGACTGAATGTCTGGATAAGATGACCCCAATGGATGAGACAGAATATCTGGACTGAGGTTCAAAACCCAAGGAGTATGCACTAAATGAGGCCAGGGGAAGGGAAACCACACCTGTAAAAGGCAGTAAGAGGCAATGAGGGTCACTGTGATCTTCCTTGCCAGTGTTTTTTTGCAGACATTTGGACATTAGAGAGATTAGTGGAAAATTATAAAGGTGCCTGGGGTCAAGCTATGGACCACAGAATCCCTTGGTGACTCCCTCTCCCGGGGAATTACAGAAGAGTATTTTCTGCACTTGGTGTTGTGGACAGTTGCAAACAGGTCACAACATGGTTGGCCCTTGTGACTGATTATTCACTCTGCTACTACTGGATTGAGGGGCCACTCATGAGGAAGGAGGACAGACATGCTCAACCTGTCTACTAGTATACTAGACTTCCCCAGAATGTGCATTGCAATCAGAAAATAGTGTGAACATCTCACCTATTGATACACCCCCATGACCTCTTGACTTAAGCGGTAGGATCGAGTTCCTCCATGTCTGTTGAGGTACCAAACCACAGACATGTTGTCTAGATAGAAGTCACCCTGAAGGGGAAACAGTCCTGAAATGTCTGCATTGATAGGACCGCTCTCATCTCCAAAATATTGATGTGAAAGCTGGCCTCTGCTTGGGACCATGTCTTGAACCCTTTTTCCCATGAAATGCTCCCCAAACCCTCATGGGAAACATCCATGGTCACTGTGTCTTGGGGTGAGGGTGGAACAAAAGGGCATCCCTGAGCTACAAGGGGTGACTATAACCACCACTAAATGCTGGATCTTCAAATGTCCCTTATAGACACTCAAAAAGGCATGGAATGTTGTCCAATAGACCACTGAACTGATAAAGACCACTGAAGAATGTTCATGTAATATCTGGCCAGCGGGATGAGGGTGATCACAGCTGCCATGGAGCTTAACAGTGACTTCCTTGTGAAGAGCTGGTTTGAGAGCCTGGCAATCTAAAGTTTCAAATCCAAGAGAGCACCAATAAATTCAAAGGACTGAATGGGCTGGAGCTTGGACTTTCCTGTATTTACTGTAATCCCCAGATTCAAACAAAGAAAGAGCAAGAACTCCCTGGCCTGAACAAGCAGATTCCTGGAGGGAGCAATGATGTGCCTGTCATCCAGATAAGGGGACACCCAAAACACCTGCAAATGGAGGTGAGCTGTATCCACTGCCATACACCTGGTCAACATCTGTGGGGCTGTAATGAGACCAAATGGCATGTCTCTGAATTTTGAAATGGTTTCCAGCTTGAAGTGAAGAAACCTCCTGCTCTGTACATTTTTATATGGTAGTATGCATCCTGAAGGTTGACTGAGCACATCCAGTTATTTTCCCTTAGCAAAGAGATAACAGAGTGTACCTTCATCATACAGAATTTTGTTTGTCTGAGGTCCAGGATATCTGAGGTCCAGCACTGGCCCATGGATGTCTGAGGTCCATGGATGTCTGAGGTCCAGCATTGGCCTTAGGTCCATGTTTTTCTTTGGCACTAAAATGAATACTGAGTAAATTCTGGATCCACTCTGGTCCGGTGGACCTTTTGGATGACTCTGTTCATTAGAAACTTCCTTATATCTGAAGTGGCTGCTTCCCTTTGTGAGGGTGGAACATAGAGAAGCTTCTTTGTGGGAACGGGGGGGGGTGAAAAAAAGGAATGAGATAGCCTTTGGTTAGTATCCTCTGCAACCATACCACCTGGATGATGGACATCCAGGGTGATGGGTGCAGGGATAAGCTCTCCTTGAATGCCTACAGAGAGTGGTAGTCAGACAATAGGGCCTCTCAAAGAAGGGACCCTGAAAGCCCCAATACTGCAGGCTACCTCTGCTTCGAGAGCAATATTCACCATTACAAATCCCCAAACTTCCATGGGATGTTTCTCTCTTCAGAATTGTCAGGAAAAAACCCTTTTGACAGACAGAACCAAAGCTTGTTATGACACTTCTTATTCCTTGAGATGGTCCTCTGGGGGTAGAAAACTTCATTCATATGGCAGACAGGGTTTTACTCTACTGTTCACTTCTGGAAAGATGTTCTTTGACTTCCAGTCCAAAGACTGTTGATCCACCATAAGGGGCATTAATAAAGGATTTTTTGAAATGCTCTGCAGAGTCACAAAGCCCCATTCAAGCATGTCTTCTAATGGAAATGCCAGTGCCCACTGCTCTAAAAGTGCATTCTGAGGCACTGGAAATCAGACACATTAAGATGTTGGATAAAGACTGAAGGTTAGCCAACTGCAAATCAAAGGATTTCCTCTGCTGTGCAAATAGAGAGCTCTATGGTCAAATCACTCTGAAAATAAGTGACATGTACCAAATAATTTAGCACCCTAATGGCAAAGGTTGCTGAAGCATTGACTTGTTTGACAAACCTGTCCAATGCATGAGACTTTCTGCTTGGTGAATGGACAGTGGCTGTCACCACCACCACCTCCACAGAATCCATGGCAATGCCCTTACTCCAATGAGGAAGAACCTTTGCTGGCACAAGAAACTTGTCAGGTTTATGAGGGATAAGCTGAGCTATGTCTGGTTGCTTCCATACCCATTTGAAGATTAGGTGTATTATCTCATCTGTGATAGGAACCACCCAAGATGGGCCAGCCCCTAAAGCCTAAAAGAATACCAACTCCTCTTGGGAAGGGGCTTCAATGAACCACTCTCATTTCTCCAAATGTGACATCCACAAGAGGGGATTTAGGGGAGCCTCTCCCTTCATCGAAGTCAATATCTTTTGTGAGTGTTTCATGAAGGGAATCAATGTGCTTCCTTTTATACTTGTGCTTCCAGCACACCTCTTTGGTGGGATCTTTTGGAGAGGACTCAAATGCCAACGTTAATTCCTTAACAAGAAAGGGTTCGAGGCTTTTAGGTGTTGGCTGTTGTGACAGGACTAGATGAGCAGGCTCAAGACCTAGGGGAAATGTTGTGGGGCAGGTAAGGATCACAGCTCAGAAGGGAAGTCTGCTCTCTGGATCAAGAGATCACTTTTAAAAGCCTTGAAAGATGAGCCAGAGACTGATCCAGGGAGCTTCACAGAGGGAGCCGAGACCCATAGGGAAGATTCGTCCTGAGGAACCACTCAACTCAGATCCGAGGCTGATGACAGAACCAAGCTGTCCAATACCAAATAACTGAGGGGAAGGAATGGAGCAGAAGGTCTCTCCCCTAACCCCCCCCCCCTCGGACTCATCATTGAATATTTGGTTCCAAGATTCAGGAGGCCCTGAAATAGTCAGAGCCATCCATATGAAAGAAATCATCAGAGTCAAAGTAGGCTATGTCTTCAGGTCCTCTGATGAAATATCCTGAACGGAACTCAGATCTGACAGTGCCAATGCTGCAGGGTGGACTAGGGAAAGAGCTACAACTTGATGGGGTGAAGAAATGATTCCCTTGGATCCCACTGGGTCAGATCTGGAAAGACCCCCAGATGGATTTGGGTCCTGAGAAAATTCCTCATCATCCTGTCCACGTCAGCCTCAGACAGACTCCTGGCGGACCTGGTTGAGTGAAGGAAGGAAGCAGAGGAAGAAGGCCTGGAGATCCAATGAAAGTATCTCTGTTGAAGAATTGGAGATCTTAACCTTGGAAATATCAGTTCCAGGGAAAATTGTGGCTCCAGGAGAGGTGGAATACCAGATGCAATGAAGATCAGTTCCAAGACAAAAAACAGGTGGGAGGACCTTGTAACCTTCAGAGCCAGAGCCAAGGAAGAAGAGTGCTCCAGTGACCACTTTTTAGCAACTTTTGATTTTTCTTTTTCTTTACATTTCTCACTCCTACCATGATCAGCTGACTTCTTGGAAGGTGGGTAGTATGCAGAGGGACCAGAACAGTGAAAAGGGTTGCCTTCTCCTGCAGAGGCTGGGAGAAGCCCTTTCAGAACCAACTTGTTATGGTGCTAGATAATAGCCCAGTAGCCATAAACCTCACAGATGCTACATTGAGCTTCTAGATATGCAGCCCCTCAAACAATAAGCATACTTCTTTTACGCATCAGAATTTAGCAACTTGTGGCCACTAGCCATGCACTTTTTGAAACCTAAAGGATATTTGGTCATTATAATCAGTGAGCAACAACAAGAAAAATAGTAAAAACAACAACAACAATAATAATAATAATAATAATATAATAATAATAATAATTATTATTATTATTAACAGCCACAACTCCAAAAGAAAACCCTCAGTTAAAAGGAAATGACTGCTTAGAGGCAGGGAAAGATATACCCAAAAGGGTGTCTAAGAGAAAAGAACCTCAAAAACATTTTTTTTTTTAATTAGGGGAAGGATATAAAGGCAGAAAAGGAACTCCTAACATTTAAAAGGAAAAAGAGAGAGAGAGAGAGAGAGAGAGAGAGAGAGATGAAAAACAGGAGTAATGAGAAATAGTAACAGTAGTTCACTTATCTCACAAAAATAAGCCTGAGATGACAGATGACAGATCACATTTGTAGCATTTGGCAGCAAAGATCTAAGGTAACTTACTCTTTGCAAGACAGTTGTGGGTAAGGGGAGGAGACTAAGCACTGGATTAAAGCTTGGAAGAGACCAAAGTTGGATCTGATATGGATCCAAAGACCAATCTGTTGAGGAACGGACGTAAGAGACATCAGATCCTGATTAGCAGAAGGCACAGCAAAATCAAGGATAGCTGAATTTAATAATCTATAATCATTAATGGCTTGTTTTTATTTTTGTTCCTTCCCTTAATGATGCTATCTTTCTTTGCCACTATCTCCTATATTACATTTTTGTTAAACATCAGTCTGTACAAATTTTCACTTAAAATTTTTCATAACACTTTAATAACAGGTTTTAAAAGCTTTGCAATAAGTTTGTGAATAACACTGTACTTACATTTTAGCAAAAGTTCTATGTACCCCCTTATTTTACAGTCAGCCAGCTGTCATTCTTATAACAGTTTATAATTATTTTATTGGCCATTAGATATTTTATTAATGCAGTGACTTCTCAGGATATGATGCATCGAAATGCATGTCACAAAATAAGGATTGCCAATGTGAATTCTTTAATTTAAATATAATATTTTCAAAGTTAATAAAAGGCCATGTTGAAAACTGTATTACTGAAACAAAGATTTAATTCAAAAGGCTTGTTTGGTGAATTTTATGGTTCATCTTTGATAGGGTCATTGGAATTGTTAGAATTTTTCAGTATTCTCAACTGCAGTCTGATTTTGAATATTCACATTAAATCAGGGTAACGCTTCTCCATTCTTCACATTCTCCAGATGTATCATAGACCAAACAGGTGTTGGAAATGGAAACCTCATCATTATGGAATGGCTTAATAAAATCCAAAACAAGAAAAAAAAACTCATACCAAACAGCCTGAGAGAGCACTATGAATAAAATTCATGAAGACTAAAAGAAAAAAAAAAAGAAATACATTTCACCGACATCCAGGAACTAAGTATATTAATAGTTAACATTTTATCAGTTTTATGTGAGTAAAATAATCTTTCACTTTACATACCTTAAAACAATGCTTGTAGTTCCAACAGACAAAATGTCTAATAAAACCAGTAATTTCTAATTAAATAGTACTTACAGAGTCCAATCTGTTCACTGAAATAATGGGATAAAGCTTTTTTTCTGATATAGACTATGTGATAATCACAACTTAATGTGATTGCTTACCTAGTAATACAACTAAGCACCTCTTAAATACAGTAAATGAAGATAAACTAAAATAATGATAAAAATCTGCAAGTTCTACACTAAACTATAATTTAGCAGTGTTGAGCAATTAGCTTTCTTGTGTCTTACAAGACAATATGGCAATGTTTGTTCTTCAAATAAACAATATTAAATGAGTTAGCCTCATCTGTAAGAATGGGCCTGCATGCAAACATTCCTCTCTTTTACTGGCAAATCTGGGTTATGCCACTAAAATGTTTGTTCTACCACAGGTCTAACTTTACACCCCTCATTACTCATCTAGCCTCCACTGTCCCATCTATTTATCAGCTCATCAAATTCTTCTGTATATTGCTTAAGCTTATGTCAATACCTTTTCACACCTCCCAAAGTGTAATTTTGGTATATTAGTCACAGCAAACCTAGGCTGATATGTTGAAAATAAATACTGCAAATCGGTACTGCTGCTCGCAAGATGAAATTAATTGAAAAAGCCTGCTGCACAAAAATAAATCAGTGTTAAACAAATGAGATATACTGTGATTTGTATTCCAAATGTATTAGAATTTAAAAGCAGTATAAAATAACATAGTGATGCACCACCCTCATGCCAAACTATTCAACAATTACCTAAAATTGTTGTGATATGTTAGTGTTACAAAAAAACTTATTTTTGCTTCCACTGTAGATAGTACAACCTGTCTATTTGGAGCTCTTTCTCCAACTATTATACTGCAACTATATCCTTGAAACTACAGGCTGTATTACTGGAGCTTTTCTCCACATCTCCACTGAAAACATGTTTGTTTACCCAGCTGGACTATCATAATCAACAAAAGCCATAAATAAATAAATACATACATGCATACATACATACATACATACATATGTAAATGAAGACTGTCAAAATGCCCCATAAATAGATCAACATATGCAAGGATTAAGGTAGCCCCCTAGCCATAATGCTTAGATGCAAATAATAAACATTATTAAAACTGAACACATTTAACTGAAATATGTACCATTAACTGTAACAAAAATATAGACTCCAGCAAACAGTATATGTATTAACTAAGCCAATAACTGATGGATTCATAGCCCTCTTCTCGGTAGATGCTAGTAATACATGGATTTATAAAATGGGAAAAGAAAAGTGACTAATGAGATTGCTAGCTACCTATGCTTCAACTGTATTCCAAGCAGAGAAGAAAGCTAGTGCAAGTACCTAGACTTCACATTCGGTCCCAGATCTCCGGTCTCCCACATCTCTGAAAATGTCACTGGCAGTAATTTTCTATCATCACTAATTTTGACTTGTAATGGAAAAACACTCTATAGTCAACATGGAAGAACACTATACAGTCAGCTTCCACCTAGTTAAAAAACAGAAAATGCCTTCTTTAATATGACAACAAAAGAGAGTCTGGAAATAAAAAAAAAAATTCTAATTGGAAAAAAATATAAACATGAGGGCTCTGCTAGGAAGTTGGTAAAACATGGGAAAAGTAACTTTTAAAATATTAGTTTAAACAAACACCAATGACTCTGCCAAAGAGTAACATTTTGAGCCCAAATGTTCACCAAGCCATCTGTGGACTGCCATCACCTGAACTACAATTTTGAGTTAGTGACCCCCTGTTCCAAATGGAACTTGCAAAAAAATGACTGTTAAACTAAATTTACAAACAAAACTGTGCAATAGAGCACAACTAGAAAATGTGTTTGTGTCTTTCGGCTTTTCCCGGTTAGGGGTCGCCACAGCGGAACTCCAGTCCGCTAATGATTGGCAGTAGAGTTTTACGTGTTGGCTTGCCGGGCCTAACGCACAACCTTCTAGAAAGTAAAGTATCTAAAATCACTATCATAAAAAGTT
Organism: Protopterus annectens; assembly: GCF_019279795.1. Lineage (NCBI taxonomy): Eukaryota > Metazoa > Chordata > Ceratodontiformes > Protopteridae > Protopterus > Protopterus annectens. The sequence goes on along the minus strand of NC_056740.1, from coordinate 435,290,942 downwards.
ATGCTAAGATTCTCAGTAGTTAAAAAGTTATAATTATTTCAACAGTTAATTAAACAGGGCCAAACACATTTTTAAACATTATTTTCAAAAATGCCTATAACTTTGTTGAAGTTCAACATTTTCAGATCAAATGTTCAAGATACTCCCCAGGATTCAGCAAGCAGCTGTGCAGGAATAAGTTATTCCTGCATGGCAGGGACCATTCCCGTACAGCATGGCAGTGCGCCATACATATTCATGAAGGCACGCTGCCTTTGCTGTTAAACGGACACAGAGCTGTGTACGAGTGCAGGGGATATGTCTGAGAGCAGAGCTCTCAAAATACACATGCTTCTGCACTCCAGAATTGCCTTTCGGCAATTAAAAATGAGCGAGAAAGCTCTTAACACCCCCAACCCATCAGGAAAACAAAAATCAGTGGTCAAAGGCATAAGGGACAATCGTCCCAACCAAGCCAAAAGTTATTTAGGATAGCACAGGCAGCATAAGCACATAGCGCACACCTCCCAACCCATCAGAGTAAGTTATGTGGACAAAGCCAAAAAGGGACAATTGTCCCACAAAGCAGAAAGCTGATAAAATAACAGGTTTAGCACTAGCAGGGATATTCTGAAGGGTATAGATAAAATAACACAACTTTTTTTTTATAAATGCGATAAAGTTTAAGCATAGCTGCGCAGGTGTGCCCACTACTTAGCTACGCTTAGTCCAGCTTAAACAGCACAAAAAGTTAAATAGCAAGAGACATCCTATACAAGCAGTATTGCACTAGTGTAGTGGTTAGAGCGTGCACTTTGTGAGCAGTCATTCCCAGTTTGATCCCCGCTGTAACCAATTCACATTTTACATGTGAAAGCAGTACATAAACAATTTTTTAGTATTACCTACTAAATAACTTATATTTGTTAACTGGAGTATTGCATTAGGTCCAGATGTGAGGTGTCAGTTTAATAAAGTTGTGAAATCCCCATATAAACTGTACACCAAAGAAAAACAGATACCGCCGACTCCACAATAAAGGGTATATCCTGTGCCAAACACTGTAGTAGTCAAAAATCACACACCACCAAGTGGTGCACAGTAAATACTGAATAAAAAACACTGGTCGATGAATTAATCAATGAACCAAGTTTTAATTCCAAAAAGGACAAACAGCAACCTGGGATTGAGCGCGCTTTCATCTGTTGTTACCAGACTTCATCAGAATCCAAATAGTTAGCTGTCCCTTGCCCTTAAGTACTACATACATATCAATTAAAACAATTAATCAATCAATCACTTATTTAAGTTAAAATCAATACATAGTCACAATCCTGAACACTTGTTGTACAAATGTCCACATAAAGTTTCTATTACAATACATTCATGTAATTGAAACATTGTAAAAAAACTAAAGTCAGAATAAGAAGGAAAAAATAAAACCTATAAAACTTTTGAAATACTAAATATTTGATATTTATATTTATATTAAGCATTGAATATATATAAATGTTATCTAAACAATCAAATGACCACTAAATACAACCAAAGTTTCTAAATGTTGATTTATGTAATTAATTATGTTACAATGTGGCTGTTATACTACCCATGCCGGCTGTCTAACAGTGTTTGGCACAGGATATACCCTTTATTGTGGAGTCGGCGGTATCTGTTTTTCTTTGGTGTACATTTTGTGTGGAGGAGTCGTGTGCTTTAAATCCCCATATAAACACAAGTGCCCCATACAGTATAGTCACACATGAATAAATGTAATGAAAACACATTGGGGGATGTCAGGGACAGTAAACAAATTTATAATATATAATGAATGATGAATCAATTCCATACAGCAGATAGTCTATAAAATGAAAAATAAGCAATGCTAAGCATTGCACAGCTCTGCTTACTACGTGTAAGCATTGTGTAAATAGGACTGCTAAGCAATGAGTAGCCCAGCTAAGTGGATTTGCCCATTGGTAAGCAGTGCTGAACCTGTCCCTTTAAGCAAGGCAAACCTAGGCTAAGCAGGTTTGTCGTAGCTTAGCTTAGCTCAGCATATTCAAAACTGTCCGATCACAGCAAAGGGTGGGAAATCAGCTGTATTTAAACCCCACAGGCGGGAATACAGCAAATAACTGCTTGCAGCTTTCCACTGTAAGCAGGATGGCAGGAGTTGGAGAGGGATTGTGCTTTTGGGCGCAATGCTGGGGCATGCAGGAGTCCAAGGTCATGGTAGGACTCCTGGTAAAAAACCATGACAAGAGACTACTGCAGGGCCAGTACCAGGGCTCCCAATATAAAGCGGAAGCCTGGGACCATCTCACACATAATCTCAACAGTGCCACTGGTATCCCTCAGACTGGTGATCAGCTCAAGCACCACTATGCTGACATGAAACGGAAAAAGAGGGAGGTCTTGGATGAGTGGGTCCAAGAAGCAAGGCAGAGGGGTGATGTCCCAGCAGTATGTAAGTAGTCATACCATTACTGTTTACTAAAGTCCAGTGTGTGTATGTGATGGATAGGTATGCCTAAATATGTAGAGACAATGTTACCTGACAAGTAAAGCACCCTCAAAACGAAAATATCAGAATACAGTCCAAAAGTGAAGAGTGCACCAGGCTGCAAATATATCTCACCGAATCTTCCACAGACTGTCCTTTATTAAAACAAACATACATAAAAGTAGACAGGTAAGCGCTTTCGCGTTGATATAACGCTTGTTCAGACCTTAAAAAATATGAACAATGCATCTCTTTTATATACCATAGTGCATTGCACCTTAATTAAAAACCACTCAGGTGTAAATGATGTAGTTAATGACACTTATATTATCAAACAAGTCTGAATGTAAGTGTCTTATTGAATTATACAAAGCTTATAAAAACACATATAATAAGCTTATAAAAACACATATAATAAAAACACATATTTTTAGAAAACACATATGCTGGAAACACATATAAAAATACATATATTAAAAAACATATATAAATATATGTATATATATATATATATATATATATATATATATATATATATATATAGCAGCCTATTGAATTCATAGTATAAATATACAGGACTCAATGGTTCAAGGGTCTACTAGCCAGAAAGGGCTTAAGGGATATTTTATCATTAAGCCCATAAAGATGGGCTTGTAACCTAAGAATCCATTTGTTCTCTATCTCTTCTGTGTAGCTTTTAATATTCCCTAACCTATTAGTTCTTGTTAATGACTCAAGGACCATGAATTTAAAACAGTGTGATGATCCTTTATCTAAAGTGTGTCGTGCTAGGGCATTTGTTGTATTCTGTTTATCAATTGCATAAATGTGTTCTCTTATCCGCTCACGTAATGTCCTGTTGGTTTTACCAACATAAAAAAGATTACATTTTTGGCATTGAGCGAGATATATAACATCTCTAGTTTTACAACACGCATATCCCTTGAACAGATATTCACGTCCTGTCTACTTTTATGTATGTTTGTTTTAATAACGGACAGTCTGGACCATTGAGTCCTGTATATTTATACTATGAATTCAATAGGCTGCTATATATATATATATATATATATATATACATATATTTATATATGTTTTTTAATATATGTATTTTTATATGTGTTTCCAGCATATGTGTTTTCTAAAAATATGTGTTTTTATTATATGTGTTTTATAAGCTTATTATATGTGTTTTTATAAGCTTTGTATAATTCAATAAGACACTTACATTCAGACTTGTTTGATAATATAAGTGTCATTAACTACATCATTTACACCTGAGTGGTTTTTAATTAAGGTGCAATGCACTATGGTATATAAAAGAGATGCATTGTTCATATTTTTTAAGGTCTGAAGAAGCGTTATATCAACGCGAAAGCGCTTACCTGTCTACTTTTATGTATGTTTGTTTTAATAAAGGACAGTCTGTGGAAGATTCGGTGAGATATATTTGCAGCCTGGTGCACTCTTCACTTTTGGACTGTATGCCTAAATATGTCTCTATTTCCTTTACAGCTGCAGCTGAGTGGGCTGTGAATCAGGAAGCACATGCATGTAGGCTGCAAAGGCTGTGTCTCGAGGCTGGTGAGTAACAATCCTGTTTGTAGTAGTCATACCAAGTAAATATAAAGTAGTAGAAAGTCATCTGGCAGTATATAAACTGTTGCATGGGTGGTACTGAATAAACCAGACAATATGAGAGTAATAGTCCCATATAGGTCATATTTAAATAAAACTGTAACTGCCTGGCAATAAAGCTTTAAATCCTGGACTGGTTGTGTTTACTCTGGTATTGTCTGGGATTTATTGTTGCATTCTCTGAATAGTAATGTTATATTAACCACTGTTATCCACACTGTGCTACATAAAAAATGTCTAAGAATGTCTGTACAAGACTGTTGTAAGTACAAGATCAGACTGTACAACCAAGACAATCTTAGACAGAAAACACTGAAGAGATAGACAGCAATATCCAAATAGCACACCCTACTGTGACTTAAATTGTTGTAATTTTAGCAGACACAGCCATGGTTCGAATCCTGGGAGTGGTAGTAAGCAGTATGCATAATCATACCTCTCAACTGTACAGATTATTCAGAATGTCCAGATAATTGGCTCATATTTTCTGCCTGCTCCTCTGTCCTCCTGGCAAATCAGTGGGATGATCTCAGAATTGTAGTCACAAAATAATGACATACATTTGATTTTCAGACCTCAAAACCTTCAGAAAATTTATATGAAAACAAATCCTGTCACTCATGCAGCCCAAGTTTATGACAGCAATATTCAAAACATGTCCCTATTTGTACCTCCATGTTGTCAAGCTTTGTCCAGAGTGTGTGCATTAAGAGATTGAGAGGTATGTGCATAATATTAACTTTGAATCTAGGAATATGTGTAGAAACAGTCAGGTAGTGTTAACAAACATTCCCTACACAGGTCTACCAGGTAAGAGATGTAAGGATTTAGCTATAAGACAGTTGATGTATACACTGTGTACAAACATACCACTGCCCAAACCAAGGCCATAGGGTATTGTAACAATACCTGTACCTTAGTGATTAGAGCAATGATCATTAAAGTTATGAGTAATACAAGGATATATAAGTTGCTAATTGACACTCCCCACCATATCTGCAACAATAATCTAAATACACACATCAATGGGTATGTTTACACAAGCCTAGTGTTGGGACATATATCCTATTGTGCAACAAATATTGAAATGTGTTTCTATTTATGTTCTATGTTGAAATACTATAATTGGTGGCCTGTTGCTATCAATGTAACCTGCATGCCACTGTAATGGCCACTGTGGTTCCATATATGCATGTGTTGTGCTTGCTATGCAACTGTTCCAAATCTGGTGTTTTGGGTTAATGGTTATATCTATGCATGCTGTTAGAACTAATCCTGGAGTATGTTGATTACTACTAACCCACATATGTTTTAAAACTGCAACACCATAGCATGTATGGGAAGGCTGGTCCCCAGCAGAAACACCTCTCCCACCTCATCTGGCTGTGGCACCGGGCTCCGGCATGCCTGGGACCCACCACAGGACCTCCTCGTCTGCTGATCCTGCACCACCTTCAGGTGGAACCGCCTCAGGGGATGGGACTTGCCCTCCTAGGAGTGGGCGTGGACAGGATCCTGTCACCCGAAGTCAAGTCCAGGGATTGGTGTGTAGCGAGCTTCGAAGGGAGTTTGGAGATCTGCAATGCCAGCTTGAGGGCAGAGTGGCACATTTAGAGGGTCAGTCTGCCCCTCCTGCTCAGCCCCCAGCACGGCCACCTTCGGGGCCATGAAGGTGCAGTGGTGACTTCCCACAGGTGAGGACCTCAGTCCCACTGTTTCCATTTGGGGGATCATGGGCTTTCAATTTCCAAACACCTCTCCGCATCCAAGGTGTTTACCCCCACATGTGTCATATACTGTCCCTGTATGCTATCTTGTCTGTGTTGTCTGCCTTCCTACCTAACCTATCTCCCCAAATATACCTACTATCCTTCCCCAACATCCCACTCTCACCTTAAAAAAGAAAAGAAGGGCAATCTGTTTCCCAAAAAAGTTTTGCCACATACATAGCTGTCCATTTCACACATGTGTCCACTGGACAAATGTAATCTGGTCTAATTTGCTTCACAACACATTATTGCTGTCCTCACCCCTCTCTCAGGGGTTTGAGTGTCCAAATCTATCTCCAAATTCACTACATATGCACATCTGTTGCTGTAGAAGAAATGGACAGCTATGGACCTTCCCTACACCCATCCTACACATCCCTAGCTACTTTCCCTATTGTTTTTCCCTCTGCGTGCCCCCCTTTTCACCACTTTCCTATCACCCCTTTTTTTCTTTTCTTTTGAAGAAATTAGCACGGGGTAAGTGGGACTAAGCTCTTTTAAGCAGCAGTAAGTTGGTTTAAGCCTGTTTGTGTGGCAGCAAGCAATGGCTACACAGATTAAGCACTGTCAGGCTGTCTGTAACCATATTTAACCGGAAGTTAGCATTGCTTATCATTGCGCAAATCCACGCAAGCCCACTTACAACCACTTAAAAGTGCCTTAATCACTCTGTATCCAACAGCCCTTGTTCTGCCCAGCAACAAAATAATCAGCCCTTGCAAGTCTTGAATCCAGGGACCCTGCACACCATAGCCACAGTGATTAACCACTAAGCCATTTGAGCTGTTCAGAAATGTAATGTTGTCTCAAACATATCATGCAGCACAGTCATTCAACATTAGAAAAAATGTATTTATATATGTAGATGTATGCATATGTGTGTGTGTGTGTGTGTGTGTGTGTGTGTGTGTGTGTATGTATATCTATATATATATATATATATATATATATATATATATATATATATATATGTAGACATACATGTTTGTGTGTGCATGTATATATATATATATATATATATATATATATATATATATATATATGAGTATTCAATTCGCACATTGGATCCACACGCTGAACATCTCACTGCAAAACATCTGACCAAAGGCAGTGTTAATGGGAGTGAAGGGGCCCAAAATATGGATATTTTGTAATTATTGCCATTATCCCTTCCTCCACAGCTGAACAGATCTCTTACAACACAGTAACCAGCACTTGGGAGTCTTGAACCCAGGACCCTGCACAACATAGCCACAACAAGTAAGCAGTGAGCCATCTCAGCTGTAAGATGTCAGGATGATGTCTCTAACATATCATGCAGAACAGTCAGTCTACCATAGGGAATGTACAATGTGGAAGCAGTAAACATTCCAATGATACATACACACACACACACACACACACACACACACATATGTACATATACATATATATACATAGAAATATATTACTACTTATAGATATGTAAAAGAAGAGTATATATAGAGGGTGCACAGCATATCAAACAGCCATTATTCCTACAGTTGCCAACTTTTAAAATGGCCAGTGTTTGATTCTTTCCTACAAGTGAAAATTATTGCATGAAACATATACCCACACACAATGCAAAGGACATGCCACACACATGTTTGCATACATAGAAATGTTTATTTGTGTACTATTTCAGTTCTTTATGCCATTAGGTGTTTGAAATACAAAATAACTGATTCATGCAACTCTCAAAACATTTGATACAGTAATCTGAAAAACATAACATACTTTGCTGTGCAGGCTAAGGCCTTCAAGTAGTACAACAGCAAAAAAAAAAGAACGCTTGCCTTGAAGATAAGAACCAATCAACACTTAATTACAGATGTAGTTCAGAAGCCTCCAATTACACTCTGTAGTCAACCCTTAGGGGGAAAGTATTAGTTGTCACAGTGTAAATGTATCTGTTACATAACAATGCTTAACTTAAAATGTCACTATCACACTGACAAACAGAACTGTGTATAAGACAGTAAGCTCTAGGCCACCACTGTTCCCATGGTGAAATTTATGAAAATGTACTGCCATATACCTTAATGTTTCTTACTACTGATATCCCTCACATGTTGTAAAAGCCTAGGTTAAAAATATGTAATACCCCTCCCCCATAAAATGTCTTACAAGGGCATATAACAGTGTTTTCCATACACTGACCTCCAGACTGTACAAGGTCACACACGTTTGTCTAGATGTAGCCCTCATATATGTTGACCCTACCCCACATTTTGTGTGGGAATCCACAACATCACTAGAATGATAGCAGGAAGGCCAGCACTAAATAATGATAAGCCATTACCTAACAACCTCTCCCCCCCCCTTGGCTGACCTGGTGTGACTTAGTTTGAACTCTACATTTACCTACAAAATGGAGTCTACAGGACTGCAATTGGTCACCATAACAAAATCAGTTTCTCTCAGCATTTAAGCAGATTGAACTCTACATTTACCTACAAAATGGAGTTTACAGGACTGCAATTGGTCACCATAACAAAATCAGTTTCTGTCAGCATTTAAGCAGATTAAACTCTACATTTACTTACAAAACGGAGTCTACAGGACTGCAATTGGTCACCATAACAAAATCAGTTTCTCTCAGCATTTAAGCAGATTGAACTCTACATTTACCTACAAAACGGAGTCTAAAGGACTGCAATTGGTCACCATAACAAAATCAGTTTATCTCAGCATTTAAGCAGATTGAACTCTGCATTTACCTACAAAATGGAGTTTACAGGACTGCAATTTGTCACCATAACAAAATCAGTTTCTGTCAGCATTTAAGCAGATTAAACTCTACATTTACTTACAAAACGGAATCTACAGGACTGCAATTAGTCACCATAACAAAATCTGTTTCTCTCAGCATTTAAGCAGATTGAATTCTACATTTACCTACAAAACGGAGTCTAAAGGACTGCAATTGGTCACCATAACAAAATCAGTTTATCTCAGCATTTAAGCAGAGTAGGTTGCACACAAAAAGCATTTGTTAAGCTTTCACTTAGTGCTGTGTAATTAAGCAGGTCACCATTTTGATCAGCCATAGAGCTCTTTTTTCTACTTGAGTCTTTGCCTCCTTCTCCTGTAACTTAAGTAAACTGGCTCTTACATTAAGAGCTATAATACTTGGCTTATAGCTTTAGGACACCTTAAGAAACCTTGTAAACTGCAATAGCCTGATATTTGAACAAGTAACCCTTGTAAAAATTCCCAAAATTGTATACTGTTGGTCTGTCTTTCCTGCTAAACATAAGTGAAATTACAGTGCTGAGTGCAAGTAACATTAAAATTAAAGTGCTGAGTGCAGATTTTAGGCCCTTACATTCAACTTACCTCTGGTGTGGTGTCTTGAGTCAATCAGGGTATTCCCTGTAACCACTCCTACTGCCTTCTCTTCCCCCCCCCCTCTTTCCTCAAGCAGGTTAAACTGCTACAATTCAGTACAGGCATCATTTCCAAATCTAGGTGCTTAGGATTTCCCTCTCTCTTCTCCCCTTGGCTGACCTGGTGTGACTTAGTGAAGTTTCTTCATTGTATGGATCTTTTACTGTTTGTTGCTAAATTCTGATTCTGCACAGACTGCTCTATTTTTTTGCAGAGGGTCTATAAGTGGCTAGTGACTTTACTGAATTTCTGTGGCAATATTTGTGTTTAAACTGAACCTGTACCTAGAGAAAGTGTATAATCAGAGCTCCTACTTGTTGCATGTGTTTTTAATGTTTAAATGACACACACACACATTGAAGAAGTGCTTTTATGACCTGAATTACTTCGGCTAGCTATACCTGAAGTGCTTTTACTGGCAATTTTCCAGTTGTACAATTGTGAACAATTGATTTAGTTTTTCAGGTATATCTTTAAAATCTGTCAACTGTTTATTTACTGCATTGTTCTCTTGCTTAGGTTTCTTAGCTATAAATCTTAGTTAATTCTGAAGTGTGCTACTTTACCCCTCCACCCTCAAACATTTCTGAATGTATTATTATAAAATAATTGCCTGTTGTTGCCTTCATGCTTACCCTAGAATCTCTGCTTTTCTCTTTTCCTAGTTGAACTCTACATTTACCTACAAAACGGAATCTACAGGACTGCAATTGGTCACCATAACAAAATCAGTTTCTCTCAGCATTTAAGCAGAGTAGGTTGCACACAAAAAGCATTTGTTAATCTTTCACTTAGTGCTGTGTAATTAAGCAGGTCAACATTTTGGTCAGCCATAGGGCTCTTTTTTATACTTGAATGTTTGCCTCCTTCCTCTGTAACTTAAGTAAACTGACTCTTACATTAAGAGCTATAATACTTGCCTTATAGCTTTAGGACACCTTAGGAAACCTTGTAAACTGTAATAGCCCCGGTACGGTCTACGCTCGTGCTCTCTTCGCTCCCCTCCCTGACCCCAATTACTTCCCGCCCCCAGTACCTCTAAATTTAAAGTATTATAGCCACTCCCCCACTTTCTAGATCCTATCTGCTTTCATCTGGGATAATTCCTCCCACCCACCTTCTTCTACCTACATTTTAATAGCACCTATTAGCTTTCATCTGGCATTCTCCCATCCCCCTTTCAGTACCTTTACCTCACTACTCTATCTTCTGGTATTGCATCACCAGGTAAAACAGTTCCTTAACTCACTAGCTGAATCACAAATGATATACTCCTCTTTACTACCCCTCTTGTTCGCACCATACCTCCTTACCTTGTATGAAAACCAGTTTCTCACGGGATTTCAGGTCCTGAAAGGCCATACTATCATCCCAGCTGTAAATCATCCCACCTTCAACCATACTTACAGTACCAGGTCCTATCCCACATCTTGTTCAGATTATCAACTTCTCAACCCCAGGCACATTAGCTCTAGATCCAAACACTACCACAAACTAATAAACAAATTCCTGAAGTTCATTAACCAAGTATAGACTTAACCTAATACTTGGTGGTGATATTCACCCCAACTCTGGCCCACCCACTTCAGATACACATACCCCCCCTACTTGCAATCTAAGCTACAAACCTACAATTAATAAGCCAACTAACTCTCTCCTAGCCTGTCATCTCAATATTACAAGCATTAATAACAAGGTACATGAATTGCATGCACTTCTGGATGTCCACTCCCCTGAGATTCTCTGTTTATCTGAAATCTGGTTAAAACCTAACACTACAGACAATGAAATGTTACCACCTGGGTACAACATACACAGGCTGGATCGTGCTTCCAGGAAGGGGGGTGGGGTAGCTGTACTCTATAAATCTGAGTTGAATGTCACCATAGATGTAATACAACCACCTCAGATTAATAACTCAGAGATTCTTGCCACCAAATTGCAACTTAATAAAAATAAATTAATTAATATAATCTGCATGTACATTCCCCCAGGTAACAATATATATATACACTTGAAGATATCCTGCACTGGCTATCATGTCACTACCCCCAAGAAACCCTACTACTTGGAGACTTTAACATAGACTGGGGCACCTTTTCCTCAGAATCCCCAACCACCCATATTAACCTGCATGCATTTACACAAATCATATCCACCCCTACCAGGATAGATAAACCCAACCAAAAAGAAAGCATACTTGACTGGATACTTATAAATAGTCACCCCCAACTGTACACCTCTGGTACCCTCCCTGATGGCCTAAGCGATCACCTTCTCACATATGTAATTAAGCACAAAGCCATTAATTCCCAACAACCCTTACTCAGAAAGGTTAGAAACAATAAAAACTTTGACCCTGCCAAATTCCAACAAGAACTAAACTCATGTAATTGGTCTATTCTAAAACACCTCCCCTTAGAGGAAGCATTAGCATACTTTAATAACAAATTCCTTGAGATCCTTGATTTGCATTCACCTGTTCGTTCAAAGGGAACAAAGGCAAAAACTGCTCCACGGCTTTCTAAAGAGTCTAAACTCAAAATAACCCTTAGAAACAAAGCATGGGCTTTATGGCGTTCTTCTAAAGTCCCCCAAGATCACATTAGATACGGGCAATCCAGGAACGAAACTAAAAAATCCATTTTACAAGACAAAAAATAATACTATTGTAATTTACAGACAGTAAATCAAAATAACCCTCAGAGGTTTTGGGCAGGCTTAAATAATCTACTACATCCTGGACAAACTTCAACCCCAATCCCTGCTGCTACTACTGATAAAACCCCTGAAGATGTTTCTGAGAGTTTTAACCTATTCTTTACTAAGAATTCAAGCCCTAGCTAGCCAACTACCTCCTAGCTCCCCTGGTCCTGAAAGTACCACCCCTAGAAACCTACTCACGTTCAGCTTCCAACCAGTAGCCACTTCACTTATCCATACCTTGATCAAAAAATTAAAACCCACTACACTTTCTGCTGATCAACTCCCTGCCGAGTACCTACAAAAATCAGCTGATGCTATTGCTTACCCCGTCTCAATACTAATCAATCGAACTGTAGTAGAAGCTAAAATTCCCACCATCTGAAATATCCTATGCAATCCCACTTCACAAAGGAGGCAGCTCTACTGAATTCTCCAATTATATGCTAATAGCTATACTGTCTCCACTTGCAAAGATTATAGAAAAATGTATTCATAGACAACTCATGCACCACCTAATCCAGAATCACCTTATGGCAGACACTCAGCATGGCTTCCGTCCTCATCACAGCACTACTTCAGCCCTCCTAGCCTTTACCAACACCATAAACCATAATCGCAACAATAATTATATATCCTCAGCATCCTCTTCTTGGATCTTTCCAAGGCATTTGATATGGCTGATCACCAAATTTTAATCCACACCCTGCAAACATTTTGTCTAGATACTAGAGCCCTTCAATGGTTTCAGTCCTACCTGAAAGGTCGACAGCAGGCTGTCCTCTGGCAGAACAAACTCTCTAATCGTCTACCTAACACTCTTGGAGTACCACAAGGCTCTATATTAGGGCCCTTGCTGTTCTCCATCTTCATTAATAACCTTTATACTGTCATCCTAAAAGTCAGCTGTATCCAATATGCTGATGACCCGACTCTGATTTGCTCGGCCACATCCCCAATAGAGTTATGGTCAGCCAGACCACCTTTAATACAATAGAAAACTGTTTTTCTGAATATCGTCTGATCCTAAATCCCAAAAAAACTAAAATGCTGTTATTTTCACCAACACGTAGGTCTACCGCTTTCACCTTTACCATAAATTCAAATGATGGCACAATAATCCCCTCTGACCCCTCTACAAAACTGTTAGGTGTCATCATAGATAATAATCTAAAATGTAACCTACATGTTAACCAAACTATCAACACCATCAATAAAAAACTAGGGTCACTTTACAGAATAAATGCCTTCCTAACCCCTCCAGCTAAAATTGCCATAGCTCGCTCTCACCTTCTTTCAACCCTTCTGTATGCATCCCCTCTACTGTCGAGTTTAAACAAGACTGTCCTTAACAAACTCTCAGTTTGCTACAACCACATTGCCAGGTTTGCCACTGGGCTGCCTTTTAGGACACATCATTGCATCAATCTAAATCAGCTTGGGTGGCTTGAACTACCCAGCCTAATCCAGTATAACCAACTGATTATGGCCTATAAAACCTCTATAATCCGGACAATACTCCTGCACTTAAAAATATTATCACCCCCTATAACAATCCTAGACCACTTCGATCCTCTCACAAACTACTAATTCAGGCTAGCAAAATTAATAACACAGCCGGTGACTCTCTCTTTGCAAACTCTGTAAGTAGACCCTGGAACTCTCTTCCAACTATTACCTTACTTTCTACCTTAGGTCAATTTAAAACTAGACTCAACATTTGGCACTTAACTGGCTATGTCAATGTATCAAGCCTGGCTAACTCTCTCTAGAATGTATAAAAATCTGTTAACCAGCTTACTGTGTAATTTAATTTAATCCTGACTTACACTAGGGATTAACTCTAACCTGTGGAACTTGTTTAACTTGCTTACTTATGTAATCACTGCAAACAGTCTGTTTGTAATATGTAATGTTGGTATTATGTAATGCTGTATCTGCTTACCCTTGGAGCTTTTCTCCCTGAGCCTCTGCTGAAAATGGACATGCATCCAGTCGGACTATCCCGGTCAACAAATGTAAAATAAAATAAAATAAAATAAATAAATACTGCATGGCATCTGGACAAAGCCTGGTATATATGTGGAGGACAGAGGCTGGAATACAGGGCTATATTTGCAATATTGCTATTATACACTGTGAAATTTGATGGTGTTACATGATTGGTTGCAACATACCCTTACTCAGGAATATGAAGTCAGAAACACAAATGGATGTTGCCATGTACTGATAGCAGTCAACGGAGAGAATGCCACTGATATGTCAGAAACAAGACCTGTGTGGTGAACAGACAAAACTTAACAGGCAATCCTTTGGCCATCATGTGGATAGGCCCACAGTTGAGAGCTATGGAGACAGATTGCATTTCATGCAAAACTAGCATGTACACACAGACCCTGTAAAACTAGCAGTATTCAGTGCATATAACAGCAATACTCACACTTTCCGTAGGTCTGGAACCTTGTACAAACATGTAGTTGGACTGTGTCCACAAGTCCTCTTGTAAGAGGTATTGTTACTTGCTGTCTGTAACACTGGTGCCCACACACAGGAACGATGTCTTCCATACAGAAAAGGTAAAGGGACAACGCCCACATGAAGTAGTCATTTACAGTAGTGGGTTGCTATGACATTGGCTATTTTAAGTACTACACAGCTGGCTGCATGCAATTAGCAAGTGGGGAACACCAACTGGTGCAGAGGCCATCACCTGATCATGAGCATCATCTACAAAAGCTATGCTGCAACCTATTCAAGCCAGCTCGATCCCTGTAGTGGAGAGAGAGAAACAGAGAGAGTAATACAAAAAAATAAATAAATAACACTACAAACAAAAAATAATAAAATAAACAACAAGGGAGATATTCAAGTGGTACACAGAAGAAAGCACAATAATAAAACAAGTATGTGAAACATGTATGCATGTCGTTTTTAGTTGTTTTTGTGTTCAAATCATCTGTTTAACTGTTGTAGGCTACACACTCAAGTGCGCTAGCCTTTTCTGTGCATTTAAAGTGTTTTAGTGTAAAGTTACTGTATTTTTTGTGAAAAACAAACAAAAAAAAAAACAAAAAAAATATTCTTGTTTCCTGCCTTTCTAAGCTAGTCTAGTCCAGTTTTCGGGTTATGCTGAATTCAGGCCTGTGGTACAAGTTCCTGTGTTGCCCATACCTTACTTGGATAGAAGGAAGTTTCTCTGTTCACTAGTGTGAGTGGGGAGCTTTGAGCAGCCTATCTGTCCCTGGAGGAGTGGTCTCAACTCAGAGGCGATCTGTGCCTGACGTATAAAGCCATGTCCAACCCAGAATTAATGGACATGCTCCACCTCAAGAAATCCAAATCCATCAGAGCTACATGCTCCAGTGACTTAAACCTCAGCACAGAAATAAATAGAACATGCTGGAGGGACAGATTCATATCCCAGAGGCTCCCCTCACTCTGGAACAAAATCCCAATCCATGTCAGACAGAGCCCCTCAATGACCCTCTTCAAGAAGAATCTTGACGTTTGGATGGGAGATCGTAAATTTACCCCTGGGATCTCTTCTTTGTCACTGCTAGACAGAGGCATGGTAAACTAACCTTAAATGGGCTATCTTCTGTGACCCACTATACAGAGGCACAGTCAACTAATCTAAGAAGGGTGGCGAAAGCCAAACACACTCTGGCTAGGCTTGTAAATGCCCTAGGGCAGATAGCCTAGTATCAGCCTATGAACCTATGAACCTATGAACTAGTAATTTATTGGCCATTTTGGGCTAATTTCTATCTCTTTCATCTCCCTGCTATAAAACCCGCATTTCGTGGTTTTGCGCGCCGGGCAGTGCTGGTTAGCTAAGGTTAAACTAAAGATCCACGAAGTCTACTCTTCAATTTTTCCCTTGGAACTAGTCAAACATTCAACTTAAGCACTCGAACCATTCCTTTTACAGTCCAGCACTTGCTCAAATCTCTTAGTAAGCACTAATAAATGCTAGTACTACATCCCCCTATGCTATACAGACGTACAAGGCTCTCTATTCGTCCCTACCGGACAATCAGTAAAACAGTTCACTTTATCTGTTCAGGTATGTCCAAAGGGCAGTTTCAGGTGTACTCTCCAGTCCAGCTGGTGAATCTGGGCATCTTGAGGCAATTTTACAATTGCCTCATGTACATAGACAACCCTCTCCTCCTTCCAACAAACACAAATGTATGCGAGAGATGCAACTATACAGCCAAACTGGAGGCCAAGCTCTCTCAACCCAAAACTGGAACAGTCAGTCATGAGGAGAAGGGAAACACATGCACCACACTACCAGTCTCACACAGACCAGTCATATCTGCACCAGCAAATAACACACATAAATACACAAAAACCTGCTCAAAGGCTCTAAATAAAAATCTGCCAAAGCAGCAGAGACTTCCAAAGCAAACATCCAAGCAGCCTCCACCCCCCAACAATAACCAAGTATCACATACTTCACAAAGTCAGTGTGCCACGCAATCACAGCCCTTAAGGCTAAATAACACACCAAATACATTAGTAATAGGTGACTCTATTGTCAGGCACACTGACGTCCCACTCACTAGACTGAACAAGGAGAAGGTTACTGTAAGTTGCCTGTCGGGTGCCAGGATCCGCCACATAACACAAGCACTCAGGTCACTCCAGAACAGGTACAAATATGACTCTTGTCATTGTCCATGTTGGTGTGAATGACCAGAGATGTACCTCCCTGGACTACATGAAAAGAGACATAGAAGAGCTCTCTGATCATGTAGCCCAGGCCGGTATGATCCTGACACTGAGTAGCATCTTGCCCTCACCAAGAATGATGCCACAGTATAAAGATAAAATGGTCAATTTTAAAAATTGGCTAAGCTTTTGGTGTCATTCAAAGGGGATCCAGTGTCTGTCAGCCTGGGATGACACGCTTGACAAGCCACGTTGCTTCACCAGAGATGGCTTGCACCTGTCGCCCTTAGGCTTTTGAATACTAGCCAAGGCTCTTGTCGCCCCCATAATGCATTTTTTAGGCAAGGCTGAAAAGACAAACCTACCTCCATAAACAACACAAGAAACCAAAAACTGAGGGTAATATTACTCAATGCCAGAAGTCTAAACCTCAAAATGCATGCACTTGAGGCACTCCTCAGTATGGAGAGAATCGATATCTGTGCAGTAACAGAAACCTGGTTCAAGGCTCCAGAGAGCACCCCAGCACTACCAGGCTATAGTTCATACCATACCTTTCAGCCCCAGAACCCAGACTGAAATACAAAAGGCTGGGGTGTATCCATTTTCATCAAGGATACCCACACCTCCAGGTTAGTGGCACAGCACAAGGCCTCGGAGACCATCCATGTGCAACTAACAGTGGGCAAAGCTGCTTTTCAGATTGTAGCTTGCTACAGATCACCCACCTTGTCTCAGGACCCCCACTCAGCATTCATGAGAACACTGGAACATATGAAGGTCCTACCTAACACCATGATATTGGGTGATTTCAACTACTCAAACATTGACTGGGAAAACTACTCAAGTACTAACTCCTTTGCTCAACGCTTCCTAGAGTTTATAAACTCAAATGCCCTGGAACAACTGATCACCACTCCCACAACAGGTGACAACATATTGGACCTGATCATCACCAACATGGGGAACCAATGTTCCACACCAGCGGTAAACCTGTCGCTGGTAAGATCAGACCATAAACTAATCACACCGGACATCCACATCCCGACCCCACCCCCAGTCAAGGAAACCACTGTGAAAAACTTTTCAAAAGCAAACTTCTCACTTCTCAAGACCGAGGTGGAAAGTTTCAAATCCCCCTTGCTAAAGGATAATGCTACCCAAACCACAGAATCCTTTACAAATGCACTCTATGAGCACCTACAGGAATGCATGGATCGAGCCATCCCAAGTAAAACCAAGACTCACTCCTCCAAAAAGAGGAAACCAGTCTGGTGGATCCTGGCCATAAATAAGCTATACAACAGAAGGAGGAAACTATTACATGATAGAGCAAAATCCCAGAAAGGGAAGGCATCCCTGATTAGTAGCAGCAAGAAACTACGATCTCTCATAAAATCAACCAAGGCCAGCTTCGAAAGAAAAATTGGCAAAGACTCTAAAGATAATCACAAAGCCTTCTTTAGCTATGTCAAGAATCTAGGTGGCAACTCTCAGATCTGCTCTGAGCTAGTGCAAAATGGCAAAAAATACACTGAACCAACTGACATTGCCAACATCCTGGCTGACAGGTTCAATGCAAACTTTACCCCCCCCGCTCACCCCCAAAAGGGCCAGTGTCCATACCAGAAGAATGTAAAGCCCCAGATATCACAGACACACAGGTGAAAACAGCCCTTTCCAAAGCCAAAAACACAGCATCAATGGGACCGGACGCTATCCCAGGCTGCGTCTTACATGAGCTCCAAAATGAACTAACACCTCACCTAAATTCACTGTTCAAACTCAGCCTTACCACAGGCTATGTACCCAGTTATCATGCTCCACAAAGGTGGTGCCACAACGGATCCTGGGAACTATCACCCTATAAGCCTGACTAGCTTGGTCTGCAAAGCTATGGAGTGCATCATCATGGAACTCATTAACAGAGACATTGGGAACCTCCAGACACTGGACCCTACCCAATTCGGCTTTGTTAAAGGCAGATCTTGCCTCCTAAACCTAGTTGACTTCTTTGAAACAGTTACCAAGGCCATAGATGTGGGAAAGGTAGTCCACACAGCATACCTGGACCTTGCAAAGGCCTTCAACACCATTCCCCACTCTGGCATTATAGATAAGCTTACCAGTTTGAACATTAACCATGCAGGTAAGACCCCAGGACACATTAATAGATCACTGTTGCTTATCCATCTTCATCTGTAAAGTGTCTTCATGCATATGTCAGATAACATAGTCTGTTGCTGCAGTGTAGTAATGAACAGATGTGCATAATCTCTAGTATTGTGGGTTTGTACTGTTGATGTACTAAAATGCTGCTCCCACCCTGTATCAATGCCACAGGTGTAGCTACTGACATCAGATCTCTTACACAACTATGTAGGTCCCTCTGATATACCTCTGGGGCAGCAGCTTGTAGCTGGTGAGTATGGAGTTTTTTTTGTTCAGGTTTGCCAATACACTGGCCATGTTATGGCCATAGTATTTGCCATGCACACATTTAACACACCTACCCATAATGCATGCTATACATGTTCAATTATTGTTGCTTTTAACTGCACTGCATCATAGTGGTCACCATGGTGGCATATCTGAAGGGTATGTAAGAGTCCTGCAGTATAACTAACAACCTGTCAGTGCTAGATGTGTGTGGGTAGAGATGAACATAATGGTGGGACAAATAGCCTACGGTAGGGATATGTCTGAAACATTACTCTGATACAGTGGCTACAACAGTGTATATACCAGTATTACAATGGCAACTGTTACAGATCTACACAATGGCATATCACAATACCACATTCCACAACTTTTACAACCTGTAATGTGATCCTAACATGAGCAATGAATGTGTAATATGGAATCCTGTTAGGACAACAGATGCGGGGAATACATTAACAAACACTGGAAGCATATGTGTGCACACACTCCACATAACATATTGTGGAAGCAGCTTCTGAGGTACTGACAACATTCACTCTTCGTGATTACACACCTTCCATCACGTACAGGTCCTCAATATCACACCAAGTAATGGTCTGCTGTCCAAGAAGTATGTCCACGACATTTGCCCACTCACCTGCAACAGAGGCACCTGCGGCTTGCACACATCTTACAAACCATGAAATGGATCCCATATCCAAAAGGTAGCACTCGGGAGTGGGAGACGTAGTCTTACCTCACCATTGCATATACTAAGGCAAACAGTGCAGACAAGCATGTATGTGACGATGAAGTATGGGACAACATTAATGTAGAAAATAAACAGATTCCCATCCAAGACAGATGACAAGACATGTTGCAATCTGGTCATGGAGGCTGCCCAGAAACATGCAGCAACACTGAGGGACTTGCAGGAATGTCTAGCAAGTACTGCCTGTGCAGTACCTGTGTTGACAATTGCCTGGACTCTGCATAAGTATGGCCTATGGGTTACAATAATCAGATGGAAGAGTTGTACCACAGGAGACAACATCCAGGGCTCTCTACAGGTAGCATATGCATAACATCACATCTCCCAAAGGCATGCGTTGCAATGTGTAATGATGTGCCAAGACCAAGGTTGAAACCTACAAACAGTATTAATAAAGATACATGTGCTGTACAAGCAACACCTCACTCCACCTCAGGCCCACCATCCCCATCTATACCATGCTAGTGCCAGTGTACATCTTTAGGTTTGCTGTTCATTAGCAGGAACTAGGCCAGTAGACATGGAGTTTTGAATTTGGGACACTGCAAAATGACACTCATGTGTGGACCATAGTTGTCAAGCATCTGCAAAAAGGCTGAGTATGGGGAGGGGTGTCATCTTGAAACACAACAGTGAACTAAAGCATACATCCAAAGCTTGCTAAGAATGGCTGTATCTGAATACAGTCAAGGTCATCATTGTGCCAGACATAACCCTGATTCCACAGCAATAGTGAAGGCACTGTGTGACCTCCAAGGGCTGTGCACATGAGCTAACCTTGCAATCTAGCAGAGTTGGGAGACATTTGTAGGGCAGAGTGACCAAATAATTGCAAGGGAAGATGGGCCATGCTAGTATACCCCTTCCAGGAATAGTGACTGCTGTAGTTCACTTATCAGGTGCTGCAACAAACCATCATGTTAAGAGTGTGCATACTTATGCAACCCACATATTGTATGCATCTCAATCAGAATCTGCACAACTAACACATTTGTTTGATACTGCATTTGACTGAACAGGTCATATTTCACATATCAGGTGTGTGTAATGTTAACATATGCAGTACTGTGGCCCAATGGCATATCAGGGAAGAGGGTGGCATGTCAATAAGAGTGTGTACACTCCTCATAGCCACAGTAAGCTTTGAAGGTTGTCAGTGTAATTTGATTTTCTTGCTCATACATGCACTGCTGATGATGAGATCTGCAAATCAGACACCAGGCATTCACTATTGCCATCTCTACTCATATCATCCCAGCTATGTGCCAGACAAACACATAGGGGCTGTGAGCAACATAGCAAATATAACTTTCACACATATACACATTCAGCAATGGTGTGTACACTTGTGAGGTATGGTGCACAGTACATGCCAGGGTGCTGAACAGGTGCACAGCAATACTGTGTACATGGGTGCAGTGTGTTCCAGGGGAAGGAGCATCAACTACTAACACAACTCATGCATCACAGAGATGTATAATGGTAACAGGGATTGAGTATAGCTGCAGTGCATGCTGTTGAGTGCCATATGTCATGCATGTTGATAGTTGGGTAATGAGAGGTTTGTGTAATATCTTTGTGCCACCTCACCTGTAAGTGTGTGTGTGTGTGTGTGTGTGTGTGTGTGTGTGTGTGTGTGTGAGTGTGTGTGTGTGTGCGTGTGTGCGTGTGTGTGTGTGTGTGTGTGTGTGTGTGTGTGTGTGTGTGTGTGTCTGTGTGCGGAGGTAAGCAATGACGTACAGGTCTTAAAGTGTGTTTTTAGTTTTCCCCTCACAGGTGGCAAGGTGGGTCAGGGTTCCTCCTGCAGGCAAACTGATGTTAGTGTCCATAAAGACTCTAACAATGATGATAGGTATGGTGAGGCACAGGTGGAGTTGTCAGGCCCTGTGGCTGTGTCATCGGTTGACATCCCACTGTTATCCACCCCATCCCCACACACAGTCAGATTGCCTATACATACCCCATCACCAGTGGCCATAGATGAGGGACAGTTGGCGGGTGGTGGCATGGGACAGGACAGTGTAGTGACTATGGCAAGTGTGTCTGTACACAGCAGTCATAGCCGGATGACCGGTGAGGTACTACACAAGCAGATGTACAGCGGTGCTCATAGGAGGGCTGCTGGCCATCATGCCCCTGGCAGAAGTTCCACAGCAGATGTCACCAGACATATGTTTCGGGCCATCATGGAGGCACAGGCATGTATGGAACATTATACCAGACAGAGTCTGAGGCTCCAGAGGGGTACTCATTCTGCTGTTATTGACAACATCCGTGATCTTGCAGGTGCCCACTGTTATTTTGCAGAGGTCCTGGATAGACAGTTGGGTGAGATTCTGGGAATCCTCGACTATGCAATGTTTGTGTTACAGCATATGGTGGGAGTAGGACGACAGTCATTTGGACATAGGTCAGCAACACCAACAGGTGGAGGTCTATGTGGATGTGCAACAAGTCACAGCTGCTCCCATAGTGGCAGTACCAGGACCAGCACTACAGGGGGGGGTACTGTCCACACCACAACACAGCAGGCCAAGTGCACGTGGCTCTGGCCAGCCCCAACAGGGACCCGGATCCAGTGGACATTTGTCATCATCAGGGGAGAGTACTATATCTGGCCTTGTACCTGGTAGTGCCCGCGTGAACCGCTGGAAGGCACAGTTCTTGTGTCCATGGCCGGAGACAGTGAACTGCACATCTTGCCATGTACGGTCTGCAGCTGTCCAACAAACCCCTGTATAGGGCAGCCACATGGCAGAACTGTCTGCATACACACACGCACACACACACACACACACACACACACACACACACACACACACACACACACATTTCCAACACAGCTAGGGCACCTCCATACCTACACACACCACATCTGCACAGCCCAATTAATAACAAACCCCCCTAACACACACACATGATGTCAACCAAATGGCTCAGCCTAGGTCTCTGGCAAACCCACAACACACCCTGTGCATATGATGATACCTGTGCCACATCCCTGTCACCCATACCATCAATGCAGGGACAGACTAATATGGTTCTGATGCACAGGGTGAATGTATTAAGGTTTAGCAATGTAATGCTATTTAACGTGTTTCTAGCTGGATTGTTTAATGCTTACATGTCAGGGTGTGTAGCTGTCCAGCCATGATGCATTACAGCTGTTATTAACACTGACTAATTGTGGTGTCCATAATGTATTCAGTTTGTGTTGTAGGTGTCTTATGTCAGCAGAATGTTGGTCTGCTGTTGTTTTCTACAAGGAGTATGGCACTGTGGTGACACATTGACTGTGTCATATCCTGGGTAGAGCTGAACATAAGTAACAGGTCTGTATAACAGTTACTGCATGTGCCACATGGCTGATAGGTTTGAGGGGTGTATACAGGTGAGTGCATGGTGGCTGATGTCAGCAGCCCTTCTCCAGTGGACAGTGGTAAGTGTACTGGGTGACACACATCACATGTTTGTGTATAACACACACACACACACACACACACACACACACACACACACACACACACACACACACACACACACACAGGCTTTGGTGCTGATGCAATACACAGAGAATACTGTACACGTGGATGTACTTAATTTTGCAGTGAACCCATTTTAGCCTATGAAATTCCACCAAGACAAAATAGGCAAAACATCACATCAGTAAATAATCAGTCTGCTAGTTTAATGTCATTGATGATGGTAGTGACAGGGTATATGTCTCCTTCCTCAGTGTAGTGCAATCCTGGAGTTGGTAAACATAGGTGTGCTGGTGTGGGTGGCACAGCCCTCCACTTTGGAGGGTGTGGGGTGGTGTAGAGCTGCACAGTGTGATTGACAACTGCTTAACCTAACATAAACTGTACACTATTACAGCTGACTAAACAGGGGATACACACAACAATAACCCCAATGAGGGTGGCTGTGTCCACAACATTGACAACCAACTATATATATCTATATATGTATATATATATATATATATATATATATATATATATATATATATATCTATATCTATATCTATATATATATATATATATATATATATATATATCAACTCCAGTATCGCTGTACAACTATACAGTGGGGAAAAGGCCATTTGCACATCTACTACTAGTTCTGATGGAATGAATTTCCACAAGATGATTCCTTTGAAATGTTAGCATTTGCCAGTCAGTTCTCAGACAGATGGCCTACCAGAAGATGTATTTTCTGCAAACTGAAGTAGATCCCTTCACATACACACACACTTACTTGGCAACACTGAGAGCAGAACCACTACATAGGTACTTATTTCTACTAATGTGTTTGGCCTTAATTGCATACACCACACAGCTTTTAGTGCTACTACAGGGATATGAATTTATTGCACATGCCACAGGGATAGTAGGGTGATGGTTTGTCATGGCTCTCCTAATGTCAGCAACATCACTATCCTTTATACTGTATGGCCAGGTATATTGTATTTGGAGAATGTGGCCTCAGAATGCTGTATCCTACAAATATACACACTTGCACACATACACACACTTGCCAGGACTCAGAGGGCAACCCATGCCTATCTACCCATGTGTGCAACAGTGTTGTGCTGGTACTGCAAGCTCCAGGTAGTCCATAGGGTGAAGAGTGTAACAAGGTACATTTAATGTCCATTACAGCAGCAGCCATTTCTAACTATGGCAATGGGTTGTGTAGTGTGTGTGAAGGCCCTCAGGGTATTATCAACTACAAGTTTACAAACACACAGACACTGTTATTCTCAGCAATGCACATTGACACATTTGTCAGTACTGGGGTCCATAGGTGCAGGTGTTCCTAGGTGAGTACCAGGATATTGTCCGTGGAGAGAAGAGAAGAGTAGGGGATGTGGGTACAGTGGTACCATGCCACCTGACATTTGTCAGCAGGCCATCTATCAACTGATGTCATGTGAGTGATCCTCAGGGCAACAGTTAAATGCAGCATCCAATCATCTGGTTGTCTCTTACAGAGGGCCGGTCAGGTGCTCCAATTGACAGGTATGCAACATATATTACATAACATAGCCAGTGTCTGGGTTGGAGACCTGTACCCAAGCATGTTCTATTGAATGTGGTAGGCTAGTTGAGGTATCCATGGCATATGGTGCATACAGGTTGGGGTTACCTAGCTGTGGCATTCATAACACAGCTGGGCAGACATGTCAGTGTCAGTCAAGCATTGATTGACTGTAAGCAGCCAAGATGGATATCTGACATCTACACATCTGTACAGAGGACAGACATAAATCAGACAGGTAACAGGTTATGCATTAGGATGAATATTTTGATAGATATTCATCTGACATGGATAGGTATGCCATTACTACATGACAGCAGCCCTCAATGACATGTCCCATAAACATAGTAGTCTACAGTTAATATCCACATATCAGATCAACATCCAGTAGCAAATACTTAATAACATACAGCTCGCACACCAAGAACACAATAGACAGTACTCAGAGTTCAGCT